>NC_140231.1:22894782-23494782 GCF_951802725.1 Rutilus rutilus | reverse complement strand
CACACATACGCGTGAAATGAAACATGCTAACTATTCTGACCTAGAAGTGATAAAGGAATTAAGCTCTGATGGTTAGATTGCATGTAGTGTTTAAGTGTACTAGTACGTATAGTAGTGTTGAAAAAGCTGTTTTCAAGTTGTAGTGGGCCAAGTTACTGTTAAAATAAGGTAGATGGATAACTATTTAATAAGGCAGTTTCTTTAAAATGATATTCTAGTTTATTATTGTTATTTATTTTTTTAGCACTTTAGAGCTGCATTAATCACATAAGCAATTAGGATTCTAGGATAACAGCATCAATTCTATCTTCAGTTCACATACTCGCCTACAATATTTATTTGTGGCAGGTTTGAAGTCACTGATGTCAAACACCATTGGTTCTTTTGTCATGATTTGTTTAAATATGCACCAGCACAAATAAGCATTTAAGAGGATAAGATATTCTGTGAAAAACGACTTACACAAAGCTTCTGCATCCCAATCACTGGTATATGAATACACAGAAAGGAAGAACTGGACCAGACTATTTTGCTTTCTATTTAGACTTGAGTCCAAACCACACAGAAAATCCAGAAATAAGACTATTTTGAAACATTCTGACAGAAAAGTTATTGTGCAAAATAAATAGGAAATGTTTAAGGTGAACTGTTTAGGTCACTAATCAAGTAAGCAAATGTGAACTAATTTGAACAGAAGGTCAGATGTTCTTACTTCTATCGAAACACAAAATGCTCTTTGAATCATACTGTATGCTGGAGAACATGATCATCAGGTTTTACACAAACTTGTGGAGTTCATGCAGCTCGACTGCTGCCATTAAAGCAGAAACAAAGCAGACACTAAGAGAAATCCTGAAATTCATGTATTTTTTATTTTATTGTGATTTTGTAACAGCATAAATTGGCATTCAATTGAGAAAACTTTACAAAAGAGAACCTTTTTCACTAGTGGCCTCAGACTTTTGGACCTCACTGCAGATAAAGTGAAAATATGAGCTTCTGCACAAAAGTAAGCTGTATTTTCCTCTGTTCTGCAAATACTGTGGAAAATGGTGCAAAGCGTGCATTTCAGACAGAGAAAGAGAGAAAGGTGCACCTTGGGGAGTTTTTGACAGACTGCTGGTACAGAGATCACGATAATTGCAGTTCTCAGCAGGGTGATGAACCCGCGTCACATACACACAACAATAACACATGTAGATCAGCCTTACACACACACACAGTGACTGAACTATCCCTTTAAATGCTTCAGCTCTGCACTGTAGCATTCTAGGATTTCTGTAATTCCTCCACAGTGCTATTACCAGATTAAAGAATCTAACTTGTGATTGGATAACACAGAGAGAGAGAGAGAGAGAGGGAAAGAAAAAGATGAGAGAGGGGAAAAGGAAGGGGGAGATGGAGGTTTAGGAAATAGAGCGTGGAAACACAACAATAGATTGATGTAAAATTACAGAATAAAAAAAAAAAAAGAGCTAATGTGATTGGGCTCCGGATTACTGCTGATGTGAAAATAACGATGTCCCATAATGCTTCATTACAAAAGCAGCCCGTCAAAGCCCAGTAATCAAATGTTTACTGATTATATTTACTGTTCACGTCTTACATGGAAAAAATCACAGTGACCAATGAGCTACCTATGTAGGCAACATTTTAAATTGCACTCTCAACACGAATGCTATTCTAAAAAGTAGGACAATACGATTCCTTGTTTCATCAAATTTTAAGGGGAAAACCATTGCCGGTCTCGTAGATAAAGTATAAATTATAAATCATTTAACACAATTTTTTTTTTTTTTTTTTATAATAATAATTTGAATGATTAAAAAAACATAAAAATGTTCCCCAAAATTGTGTGCGCAATATACAGTACTATTCAAAAGTTTGAGGTCATTTGATGTCAAGTCTCTTATGCTCACCAAAGCTGCATTTATTTTTTAAATAACTCTTTTCTATTTCAATATATTTTAAAATATTATCTATTCCTGTGATGGCAAAGCTGAATTTTCAAACATTTCACAACAATGCTGAAAAAGTTGTGCTTCTTAATATGTTTGCGGAAACTGTGTTCCTTACTTTTTACAGGATTATTTGATGAATAGAAAGTTTAGCATTTATTTGAAATGGAAATCTTTTGTAACACTGCAAATGCCTCACTGTGACTTTATAAATGTAATGCATCCTTGCTGAATAAAAGTATTCATTTCTTTCCAAAAAAATCTTAATGACCTCAAACTTTTGAATTAGAATATCAGAAAATTCCTCTTGTTGCATGCCTTTATTAAAATCAATGAGTTGAGTCTTTTGTAAATGACACATAGTTGTGCATATGTTCCAAATGAGTCCCTTAAAGTATGAAGTTCCATTTCAGTTTACATGCTGCCATAGACTTCACCAGGTTTGGAACAGAACAGTTATAGAGAGAGAAAGAGAGAGAGAGAAAGAGAGAGAGAGAGAGAGAGAGATACTGCAGTCTCTAAAGCTGATCCTAAATATCATTACTTATAATAAAACAGCTGCTACTACATAAATTTACAAAGCAGAAGTGTAATTACAGCACTACTCAAAATTCAAATGCAGGGCCACAGTCGCTAGCTAATTAGTACAAACAAAACATCCTTAAGTAACACTGACATTTCAGAAAAGGTTAGGAAGTGTCGCTTTTGTGCATGTACTTGCGTTTGACTGAATTTAATTAGGCCGTCTCAGATGGTAGAATTAACAGGACAGGGTAAAGTTTTGTCGAATTTCGTTTGTTTCTGATCTCGTCCACTGTGATGCAGTTTAATGCTCTCACAGAAAGAGCCATTATTAATGTGCTGCAATTTGATTATGAGACGTGCTTGACGGTTACATCAAATGGAACGAAACCACGAAAACTTTGTTATGTCCGTTCAGGACGAATTCATCTGAGTTCGTTTGGTAACGCCTCGCTGCATGTTTAGTTTGCAGCTGTTTTGGTCTGATTGTTAGTTGAATTGTTAGTTACGGTTTTTCTGAAAGTAAAGTGAGTTGCGTGCATAAACCTCTCGTTCCGCGTCCTTTTTATACACAACAAACTTCTGGACGGTCGAGCGCATAAAAGTTTGCTGGCATGATGGTTCAAGGAACTCAAGAAGTACACAGAAGATGCCTCCTATCATTTTCAGAGCACTTCAGATGGTATGAAATTCCTTTGAAAGGATTCTTGGATGTGTGGAAGAGATTTAGCGAACAGACAGGAAGGGTCCTTCCGGAGTGCTCTAGATCGAAGACTTTCATTTTTTCATCCGTCTCCAAAGAGCTTTACACTAAGTGATATTACCGAGAGTCGCTTCTTTTTCTAATCGCAGTCCCACGGGATCAAAGTTCCCAGGAAGCCCCAGAGCTCTGTTCACACATCTCCTTTTCCTTTGAAAAAGAGAGCGAATCATTGCATAAGTTGTAATACTTGTTTCAGGCATGCAAAAAGCATTAGAAAAGATCAGCAGCCATCACCATGAAGTATGTAAAACAAGTATATAAAGTAGTGATGTAGGCAAGTACTCATACTAGGGATTACTTTAGTTACACTAGATTCTATATTTGATGTTAATGCAAAACGAAAATGGAAATTTAAGTACAATCTGTTCAATATGTCAAACTGTTGTGCACTATGGAATTATTTTTTTGCTGAGTGTTTCTGTGTAAACCGTTCAAAAAAAGATTTGGTTGCACTTTAGTTTAGTGTCCAATTCTCACTGTTATCTAAATGCTTATTAGCACGCATATTACTAAGATATTGGTTATTGGCTTTTTATTAGTTCTTATACTGTAAAGCACATTTTAATGCCTTACTCTGCATGACCATATTCTTCATTCCTATACACAATTCCTACCCAATATCTAAATGTATGAACATCCAAAATCTAAAACCAAGCTTTTAAGCACCAGCCAAACCCAGAGCAATGTGTAAAGTTTCTGGAGACATGATTAAGAGCATTCACTTCACTTAAAGTTTAAGTGTGTGCTTTGTCAAAATACTTTCTCTACTGTATTACATTACATTAATGCATTTGGCAGACAATTTCATCCAAAGCTACTTACAGTGCATTCAAGGTATACATTTTTTCAGTATGCGTGTTCCCTGGGAATCCAATCCGTGACATGCGTGACACCGCAGCATTTATAACACTGCGACATTCATTAAAACAATGATATAAACTAACTATAACATTTTTAATAGAAATGAATCCTTTTATTCGTCTTGATGCATTATTAAAAGTGGCAGTGAAGACACTCTTACAAAAGATTTGAATTCCAAATAAATGCTATTCCTTTGAACTTGCTATTCACCAAAGAATCCTGAACAAAAAAATATCAAGGTTTCCACAAAAATATTAAGCAGCACAACTGTTTTCAACACTGATAACTATAATAAGAAAGGATTCTTTAACTGGGTTGCTTTTACACAGCTGTAGTTTACAGTGTCATATGCCGGGTTCATTCACAATATCAGCCCGATTTTGGCATGATCCATTTGACTTTAGGAATCAAAATCCTAATAAATCTGATTGTAACAGACAAAAATATTTTGTAGTCTAACCTGGCATTACAGCATTAGGCCTCAGACAGTTACAGTATGTGAACACCTTGCAGAACACAACATCTTCTCCCATATCCTGTGATTTCTCTGTAGGTCTCTCATCAAAAGACTCCTGGATCCAGCTTTCAATTGTGAGTTGGGTAGAGATATGGCAGTCTATGTTTCAAGCTCTTCAGTGGGACCTCCTGACTCTTTAAGCCCACGGCGTCATGTGAGACAGATCTTCTGTTCTTTTTGTTCAAATATTGATGTTCTACTACACAGTATATGTTGTGAACATACACATATGCTTACATACAGATACACACCAAATGTATTCTGTCCATCCCCCTCTATGGACCAACAAAGCACAAGTAGAGCATAAATGAAGTGAAACTGAAAAGAAATGTGGATGGAGGTGAAAGGAGAAAAGACGAGAGAAAAGACAAGACTGAGAGGAGTGGAGGAGATACAAAGAGAAGAAAAATCAAGAGACAAGATGTGAAAAAAAGAAATGAGAAGAAAAGATGTTTGCCAAAACATGAAGAGAAGAGAAGAGAAGAGAAGAGAAGAGAAGAGAAGAGAAGAGAAGAGAAGAGAAGAGAAGAGAAGAGAAGAGAAGAGAAGAGAAGAGAAGAGCTTAAAGAAACAAGCTTAAAGGAATAGAAGAGCTTAAAGAAACAGAGGGACTATGAACAACCAAAAGGCTTTTCTGAGCTCTTGATGAGCATGACAGGCACATTAATCATGAATCACACTGAGCCGTGAGACACCGAAGAAATGGAGGGAGGAGAAGGAGAAGAGAGAGAGAAACACGACTGCTTCCCACACGCATGCAGTCTCCAAACCTACAGTACAGCTCCAGAAGCGTTTACTTGCAGAACTGCTTTTAAGGGGTATAGAGAGTTCAGACAACATCAGGGTGAGTGTTCAGATGATATCAAGTGCATGGAAAGAGAGTTCAAGAAAGCACCTTTACCATAATCCTCCCGAAATAACATCTTACGTCTCCGCAGCATCAGTAAAAATTCATGAGCTTCATAAGTTATAAATAGATGGCAGATTCCTCGTTTCGAAAACGCATCATGAACGCCTCATTCCCAGGCATCAAGCAGCAAGAGGCAAGAATCTACAACGAGAATCCAAACCGCACGAGTCCCGTGATAACCTGAACCGTTCAGAGTCAAGTTTGCCTGTTTCAGGATGTCTTCCGCCTGGTCACCGTCTAACTAAAAACTATCTACCCTCCCTCCGTTAATTTTCTTTAAACAAAACTCACCCTGACACGCTAGTTCTATCGAGTTTGGCAGGAGTCTCATTCTGTCAGTCAGTGTAAATAGCTCTCTCATTCAGGCGCTGATCAGAGCCGAACATGGAGACAGGTGAAAGAAACTCAGCGGGAGAGGAGGACAACGATGAGAAGGAAGTAAAAGAGGGTGAGAGAAGAAGGAAGAGAGTAAAGAGAGAGAGCTTGATCTGAAGCCCTACCGTGAGCCGCAGCAGGGGGCATTATAACTCGAGAAGAGTGCGAATGTACGGCGCTCATACAGATTTACGGATGATTTCTGTTCACCATCTGTTCAAATATGCGATACGATATCAACGAATCACGGGGGAAAATCGGGACTAAAATGCTATTGCAGAGGAATCTCCAGGTAGCTGGATAACCGGGGACTGAAAGGCTGCTAAATGAAGGTCGGGTTTCAGATTCTCTCTCTCTTGCTCTCAAGGGAAGTCCCTCTGAATGCATCCTGTGGCAAACATCTGTCTGAATCATGAAGACGCTGCATTCACTCTGTCTTCTGGATGTCTTAGATCCTTAGCCAAATCCCTATCTCCCTCTCTCACTTGCTCTCTCTCTAAGAAAAGAAAGGCAACCAGGGAAAAATTGAATTGTGGGATTTCTATACCACAAAAGGATTTTTACATTTCATGTATATACAATTGGACAGACTTTTGGCTATAGAACATCATATAGAACATTTTGGTCAAGAAACACCCACGTAGACAAAGAGGGCCATTTGACTGACATGCACAGTCCATTGTTCCATTTAGAGGAAGAGTTATCCGATATATAACATACTGGTGTGGTAAAAACTAGTGCAAATAATGGTGTAACATTCTCAAACAAAATGATTATCGTTAACAAAAAATAAAGACATTTTCGTCAAATTAAAAACAATAACTGGAAAAAGTAAACAAAAATATTCTCATAGAATTACAAATTCACACAAATTAATAGTTTTTGAAATTGTACACTACTTTTCAAAAGTTTGGAGTCAGAAAGGTTTTTTTAAAGACATTTCTGATGCTCACCAAGGCTGCATTTATTTGATGGAAAAAAAAAAATACAGTCAAACAGTAATATTGCTATATATTATTACAATTTAAAATAACTGTTTTCTATCTTAATATATTTTAAAATGTCATTTATTCCTGTGATGACAAAGCTTAATTTTCAGCAGACATTATTCCAGGCTTAAGTGTCACACAATCATTCAGAAATCTTTGTAAAATGCGGTTTTGATTCTTAAAGAACATTTATTATTATTAATGTTGGAAACAGTGATACATTTTTTTCAATCAATTTAATGCATCCTTGCTGAATAAAATTATTATTTATTATTTTATTTTTTTTAAATCTTACTGACCCAAAACATTAGGGCTATATTATAAAGCTTTAAACCATTACAACTCACCTGCAGTAAAATAAAATAAAATAAAAATGTATGTCACTAGATAAAAATACAACTACAGTGCTGAGAAAATGAATGCTAAATACTAGTACTAATACTAAAAAAAATATATTACATTTAAAATTGGTGAAACGGTAACTGTACGTTCACATCGCCGCCGGCGAGAGTGGCAAAATTCGCTCTCGCCGCCCTGCCAACGACGCCGGAGAAAGATTCGGGGACGCTCTGATGCTCTGACGTAGAACGAAGTAGACCAATGTTTACAGGATTGCGTTCTCTGGAATCCTCTCAGGCGGAGGACTTCTACATTCTGATTGGTTGCCGCCGAACCGCGTCATAGCTTATTACCATAAAGTTGACCTGACTTCAACCAGAGAATGTCTAATAAGGCGAGAAGTTTCACTCTCAGTAAACTTCCGGCTTCTGAAATGGTTGCAGTTCCACTCTGGCCCCATATGAGGGCGCTCACTGGACGAGTGCAGAATGAATGGAGGTCTATGGCAGTATACCCATCCAAATCCACTTTTCTCAGGATATAATTTTTTGTCTAGTAATTTGAATATTGTATTCGAAAGGAGATGCAAAGAAATTACACATTGCTGGGTGTTAGATTTTTTAGAGTCACTTATTTGCTTTAAAAAGTATTTTAAAGTGTCAATGACGTCATACACCGTACGACCAGAGATACTGCTTTACGGCAATCCTTCAGTCACTTTGGTGCTTTCGCGCTCTGCACTTTCTTTTCTCTCCAGGCATCGACAACACAGCTGACACAGGTAAACACACGTGCTAGAAGAGTTTTTGTTTTGTTTGTTTCTGGTCCCGCTTCGGATGCCACGATGCCATCAAGCGGTATCTCTGGCCGTAATCAGTCCTTCACTGACCAATCAGCGTTCATTAGCAGAATGCTAGCGTGTTATGGGCAACATCTCAACCTGTAAGAGATCGAAAGGACATAAGTACTCGTTCAATCAACTTTCGACCTATAACCCATGTTGAACTTGCAAAACCTACTATCGAATCTGAGATTTCTCAACGGCAATCGGGTGAAAGAGACAAATTTAGCCGTCTATCCCCATAGACTCCCATTCATTCTGCACTCATGGGCGATCGCCCCCAGTGGAACTCTGGTGGACCTACAACCAAAATTCGGTACAATAGGACTTAATAGGGAGTGGGCAGGCTCTCCGTAGACGGGCTCTGCTTCAACTCTCTTCGCCGCTCTCACCGTCCTATAGACGCGCCGCCCTCGCCTCTCATTGAAAATGAATGACTTCCGGCCACTTTGCCGCTCTCGCCGGCGGCGGTGTGAACGCACAGTAAGTGAAAACTTCCAAAAACAAATACTAAACACAAAAGACCATAAGAAAAACTACATTAAAAACTTCAATAATCCCAAATATCACAAACCTTTCAAAACGTGCATTTTTACAAGCATTCACTGTTTCATCATGGTACCCATTAAGATTCCATACAGGTCTCTCCTAAATACTCCTTTCTGCCAGGATTACAAGCATAGGAAACAGTCATTCAGATGTTGGTTTTATTACTTGACCTTTCAATAACTAACAGCATTTCTATGAAAGGGAATGCTGATACATTTAAAAACCCTTAAATCTAAGTTGATCAATGTGTGACTCAAGAAAACATACTGCATATTCTCTATATAAAATCTGCAGGAATTTTTTTTAGCAATAATAGATCTATAATGACTAAGCCAATTCCATTTACTCTCTCCTTTCAATATCTCCATTCATTCATTATAAAAAATCGTATCATCCATCAGGCAGAAAGGCTTGTAATTACAGCCTTTAAGTGAGTAGGAATCAGTTTTGTCTCTCTTCCCTCTGTTCACTCTCTCTTTCTGCTTGAACCAAATGGAGCCAACATAGAGTTTCTTGCCTCTCCTCCTCTTTCGATTGCATAGCATTATTAAATGAACCTCAGAATATATTACAATCCCTCTTTCCAGTGCTCAGACAGCTTTAGGAGCAGAACAGATAAAATATACCTTAAATGTTGTCATTTTGTCATTTCATTAAAAATCTGGCAGCAGAGAGGAACCGAGTTCCATAAAAAAGTTAATATCCCTCAAAAAGAACGAAAGCGGATCGTTCTGGTGAATTTATTAATATCATTATTCTCCTGTCAGTGCGCATATGTGGCATATGGAAAAATGTCACTCATAAAACTTGCACCTCTTACCTTTTTTTTTTTTTTTTGCCCAGAATCCATCACATCCTGAGATAATCATTACAGCAAGATGAGACAGAGCTTTTAACGACTCTTACAAAACAGAGAAATCACTAGCTGACACCCCACTGTCCTCTATAATGGAAGTTTGGTGTCTTCTGAGTACAGTTGAGTAAGTTACAACATGACATGTGCGAACTGGCAAAGACGTAAAAGACTGACACAAAATTTAAGCGATGAGGGTCCCGCGATACAGGAACATCAATCAAACAATCTGTCCTGTCATAATTAGAACCAAGGAAAGAGCGTCACAAATGTCTCTTTAGACAGGAATTAATTTGAAATGTCTATTTATTGTATCGTGTCGTGTAAAATTCACCTGGACTGGACATGTAATTCTGCTCAAGAGTAAAGTTAATAAATGCAAACCTGTTTATAATAATTAATTTGTCAACGTCCCTTCATGTCTAAAAGGAATTTGATTAAAATGATTCAATAATCCAAAATTATCAATATAAAATGGATCTGCAAATGTACCGTGATTCAAGATAATATAATATTCTAAAAAAGATATATATCATAAACATCATATCATTTTTGTGATCCTCTATAAAAGGATTTCCAAATGTCTTTTTCAGAACAATCTAAAATGACCTGTTTCCATAAAAATAATCGTGTCTGTTAGAATTAAAAGGTCACAGCAGCTGAACTATTACGTGTAATTGTGTTTACACACAGAGAGATATTTCCTGTCTATAACGCTGGCTCTGGTCACCGCTGCCCTGGCTCTGAAGTTTAAATGTCAGACTCGGAGACATGGATTAAAGCGGTTTAAAGCCATAGCTCAGTTTAATGGCTTCCTGTGAGGGCATGAGGTTTTCACTTGACATTTTTGCAAACTTTCAACATAAAAAAATCTATATATGAACAAAACCAGTGTTTATGTGGTAGAAATGTCGCCTGCTAACTGCTAACGCCTGCTTTCCTTCCCATAGCAGGTTTCACAAGGAATTTCATCTAGTACATTGTATTCTCACATGCTATAGCCTAGCTTCCACTAGCATTGCAACTTTAGCTTACTGCTTTTCACAAAACCTGATGCTAACAAAGAAAACGGATGTGTAAAGGCCAATTTACACTGCACAGACAAAGGCCAACAAACACATTTGTTGGGTTTTGTTGGATCAGTGTGTTACCCCTGTCAGCGTCTGTTGGAGTTGGTTGGGATTTGTTTTCACCTGACTGAACATGTTCAATAAGTATTTGTCAGTGTCTGCTGGGGCAGTGTGAACATGACAGTTATTTTTCATAAAATTCTAAATCCTGAACAATTCTAAAATTCTAAATTGTTTGTTGGCGTTTGTCTGTGCGGTATGAATTGGCCTTTAGCCAAGAAAGAGACATTCTAATGATGCAAAGACATTCAAATCTATGAATAAAAAACACTTCAGTGAAGGACAGAGTGAAGCTAAGGGAGCGGCTCATGACAGTCGAAAAACCTTTCCGCTGAAAGTCATTTCAGGAAGGAAACGGTTTGTATTAAAAACATGAATGAGTGATAACCTGCAGTATTTTCAGCAGAGCAGAATTCATCTTCACTGAACTTCTGAACTGTTCGCTGGATAGCAACAAACTATCGCTCATTGTCACAAAAAGATAACTTCACTATCACCAAAACACATTTTAAGTCCTAATATGCGTGTTTGAGTGTCTCCACTCCGTGTTGAGTTTTTTTCCATTCTGAAATAGCAAAGAACACCACAAGGTGCTAAAAATCTAAAAGCTAAAAAGTGCAATCTGTTCAAAAAGGCCATTGTAGCATATATAGAGTGCAAGTCAGGTTCCCAAAGTAAAAATCCCATTAATTTTCTCCATAATAGAATTGATTTTTAACGAAAACTTTAAACATTGAGCTATAAGATTGT
The DNA here is from genome assembly GCF_951802725.1 of Rutilus rutilus. NCBI lineage: Eukaryota > Metazoa > Chordata > Actinopteri > Cypriniformes > Leuciscidae > Rutilus > Rutilus rutilus. Next base: position 23,483,425 of record NC_140231.1, on the reverse strand, counting down.
TAACTGATGGTATATGGTTTTGTTGAAGCAATCAGCCCAGATTATTTAGATGTTTAAATATTTAAATTAATAGAGGAATTCCAGGTGAAAAACTACATTACCCATGATTCTGCAGAGAAATCTCCACCAATCAGAAAATTGGGACGAGCGAATCATGGCGAAAAAACAACTCGTTAAGCTTGATTTATACTCGGCGTGTCAGCAAAAACACAAAGGTGCGCACGGCAAAAATGACGTCAACGTCGGTAGTGCGTGTTGAGTGCGCGAGACCCCATTTCGCGTGGCGGTGTGCATGGCATTTTTTGTAACTTTCCGTGCGGCAGTTTGCATGTCTCTAAATCAGTTGCTTACATTTAAAAAAACGAGCCTACAATAGCAGTAAAAAGCCCTTTTAATGAAAATAGAAATCTAATAAAAATGTTCACTAAACTATATGAAAATGTTCAGTGAAATTAGAAAATATTTAAGGGATCTTTAGTTGTATACATGTTCTCATATCCATATATTATGTTCTAATGTCAAGGTTTACTGGGTTTTAATTCTTTTGTAGTGTGGTTTTGGTGAAGTGTATAAACGTCTTGACCATTTGGGGAGGTGCGCGCACAGTCAGCGGAGGCTCGCGCTGTGGAGCCAGGCGACAGTAAACAAGGCTTTAGAATCCACCCACTCACATTAAGCACTGTGAATGACATGATAGTCAATTGCTGCATCCAAAAACGTAGGCAGCTGACTTGTTGCCTCACTGCCCTGTCAGGCAATGACTTAGCAGGCAGCGTTTATGAAGATACCTCACGAAACTGATTTCAGACAGACTTCTGAGGAAGTGTAACAAATTAATGATCGATAACAAAACAGAGAGAGCTTTGGTGACAACCAATTGCATATTTAATTACTACAATACTAACTTCTCCCTAGAAATGTCATCAAAAGTGGGAAAAGTTGGTAAAAGTGTACACTTTACACACAAACTGACCACCAATCTCAAATTTCAGAGGCAGCATTTTTCAGTTTTCAGACGCAGCCTATAATTCTCTTTACGCTCTCAAATTACTTAAATATTTGCAATGCTTTATGGGATTGTAGTTCAGCCGTTAAGTAGGCCTACACGGTTTATAGTCCAATTTTTTTTTTTACTTCCATAATCAAGGCTTCAGAAAAAGTGGATGGGCACTGTTGTTTGGAAAGATGGTTTCTAGCAGCATGCTAAAAAAAAAAAACGAATTAATTAGCATGACTTCTTTGGTCAACCCCTTCAGCGCTATAATCTGTTTTGCTGGTGAACATCATGGCAATGCTGATCCATCAGCTAGACCAGCATCAAACCAGATTGAACAAGCACGTTTGTCTGTCTAAGCTAGACCTTTTCCACATTCAAATTTCTGGAAAATCCTGATTATTTTTCCCTTTTTTAAGCTGTTTTGCCATCTGTGCTGCACTGCAGATCAATTACGCTCCATTAGCCAATCACAGTGCTCCCTTTTGACCTCCTCTTCAGGGTCTTCTGACTGTTATTTCTACCTGATTTCCTCTGAAACGACAGCCGTTTGGAGTGTTTCAGGCTTGGTTTCACCAATTTTACCCATGAAATGGAGTGTTTTTGCTAGTTCAAAACATATATGTACAAAAGCACATAGCTGCCTGTTCTTCCCTGATAACATCCCTCCATTGTTTCCCCAGTCACATGTGCGGTCTCTCTCCCAGAGGTGTAACCCTCATCTCTCTTCATTAGCCTGTAATGCTCACTAATCAGAGGTTATAACTTGTCTCACCTCTCGGTTCCACTCAGCATCAGGTCCAATAAAGTGCACATTAACACGGTTCACCCTCCTCTGAATACATCACTCTCTGCAAACGCCCGTCTCTCTTTGAACGCATCAAATACGAGGCTGAAAATAACATAAATATACTTTCAGAGGTTTATTAAGAGTCATACTGCAGAAAGTCAATGAAAACATCCACAAAATCATATTTTCTTTTCACTTGTACTCAATTAGGTCTCCTACAGAATGGTTCCTTTAAGGATATGACACATAAGCAGCCTATATTCAATCATTCTAATGAGGCTGTACGTGCTCAGCGTAAAAAGTGATGAATTATAGCTACGGGCTTTAAGTGGAGAGTTTAAAAGTATTCATTAAGCAAAAATTTTATGTAATATATCAGTACGAAGTCTAAAAAAGGTTTTAATGGTGATTTAAATTTGCATAGGTGACATGCAGCTCTGTGATATGAATCAGATCCAATTATGCTAAAACAGAAACGATCATAAACGTATAGGCGATAAAATTCAAATGTGTATTCGGCACAGACAGCGCAGTAATATGTCAAAAGAGTGTTAGATTCTGATAGGAGGGATTAAACAAAGCGATATACAAAAATAAGGAAAGTCAGCGCTGGTCAAGGTGAGGTCACAAGCTCATATGAAAAACATGAGACAGGTCTGTAGTGACCCATAATAAGTTTCATGTTTATTCATCCTGTGTGAAGCAAGAGAGGATAAGAACAAACCCAGAGAAAAGTATGAGTGTGCGTGAATGTTCAAGTTTATTATTGGCGGATGGCTTTTGGGATGGAATAGAGAGAGTAAGTGTGTGTGTCCGTGTACGTGGCGCATGCCGATTAACGCTAACATTCACCAAATACCCAGGCTTACCGCTAATCCCCATACACTGATGCGCTTTAGAATGTAACAGAGCCCACTGACAGTCATAAAACTTCCCTTTAACTGATCGTCTTCAGTTCAAACTTGTTGCCGATCTTTTCTCATTTGCTTTTCCTCAAAGGGACGCTCTCTTTCCTATCCATGCATAAACATTAGCATCTTCCTAGCCTTTTAATCCTGTGGCTTTACCATAATCAATCAAGCATAATCGTGCACAAGCAAATCAGCCCTAATCAAACGCTAACGCTCCACACAATTACTGACCAGGAGAGCTTAGCTTTGGTTTACACATTCATTAAGAGTGAAAGCAAACATTCTTACTAAAACTGTTGACTTTGCTGTAAACACACTGCGTTTAACTTAACCAGTTGCATTTTAACTGCACAATTTGGGGGAAAATAATCAAATTGCAGTTTTCCTAATTCAAAGAAAATGCAGTTAATTTTAACATGCAGAATAAATTGTTTTTGGTTTGCTGTGCTTGTTTGTAGGGCTGCACAATTTGGCCCAAAATTATGGAATTATGTAACAAAAATAGCGCCGTGAAACGAAACGAGGAATCGCGATTAATCCCCCCAAGCCGACTTTTTGGGACTTTAGCTTATTCACCGTATCCCCCAGAGTTAGATAAGTCCATACATACCCTTTTCATCTCTGTGCGTGCCGTAACTCTGTCTGACGCACCCACCGCTAGCCTAGCTTAGCACAAAGACTGGAGGTAAACGGCTCCAGCTAGCATACTGCTCCCAATAAGTGACAAAATAATGCCAACATTTTCCTATTTAAATGTTGTGATTTGTATAGTCACAGCGCGTACAAATAACAAGGTCACATGAGTCGAAGCACTGCTACTTCTGCGGAGTGATTTACTCCAACTCTGAGCCAACTCTCTGCTGCTCACCACGGGGCTTCTCAGGTGCTGCGATCAAATCACTCCGCCCAAGTAGCAGTGCTTCGCCTTCTGAGAATATAGTTCCCAGTGTGTACCGTATTTTCCGGACTATAGCCTAAGTCGCACTTTTTTTCATAGTTTGGCTGGTCCTGCGACTTATAGTCAGGTGCGACTTATATATCAAAATTAATTCAGACTGAGATGAAAACATTACCGTCTACAGCCGCAAGAGGGCGCTCTATGGCGGAGTTGTTCAGAAGCGACACCAAGGATGAAGAAAATTCAATGGATTCAGTGATGTGGAATGAGATCGCGGGTGCTTGGTGAACTTGTTTACTGGTAACTTGCTTGTTGGACTCACTGGCGTATGTTAATTTAGCCTATTCAGCCTCCCAGGTATATGTTCTTTACAGCCCGTTCTCATCCCAAGGCGTCATAATACTGACGCTTTTGACATTTCGTCTACATCGAACGCACATGGCACCCTTTAGCGTCAATATGAGACGCAGATAGATATGGGCCAGAAGGCGCCTCCTAGCGGTCTAACCCTAAACCTACCCCAGACCTAAACCTACCCATAACCGAACAAAGCTATCTGCGTGTCATATTGACGCTAAAGGGTGCCATGTGCGTTCAATGTAGACGAAGTGTCAGTATATGACGCCCTAGGATGAGAATGCGTTGGTTCTTTATGCTATTGTGTAGCTGAATAACTGTTAATGTGTTGTGTTAACACACTGGACACCTACTCAGCCTGTTGTTCTGTGTGCTACTGTGTAGTTGAATAACTTGCCTTTCCAGATTAAATGTCTGTTCTTGGTCTTGGATTTTGTGAAATAAATTTCTAAATAAATGCGACTTATAGTCCAGTGCGACTTATATATGTTTTTTTCCTCTTCATGACGCATTTTTTGACTGATGCGACTTATACTCCGGAGCGACTTATAGTCCGGAAAATACGGTAAATGGTTAAAACATGGCTGTGTCTCATGTGACCTTGTTATTTGTACATGCTGTGACTATACAAATCACAACATGTAAATAGGAAAATGTTGGCATTATTTTGTCGCTTATTGGGAGCAGTATGCTAGCTGGAGCCGTTTACCTCCAGTCTTTGTGCTAAGATGAGTGTAGGTTTACCGCTAATCCCCATACACTGATGCGCTTTAGAATGTAACAGAGCCCACTGACAGTCAGAAAACTTCCCTATCGTCTTCAGTTCAAACCTGTGGCCGATCTTTTCTCATTTGCTTTTCCTCAAAGGGACGCTCTTTTTCCTATCCATGCATAAACATTAGCATCTTCCTAGCCTTTTAATCCTGTGGCTTTACCATAATCAATCAAGCATAATCGCGTACAAGCAAATCAGCCCTAATCAAACGCTAACGCTCCACACAATTACTGACCAGGAGAGCCTCGTATTACACTCAAGCAGCTCATGATCAAGTGTTTTCAGTGTCTCAATGCGGAGAACACATTGACGCGCTTCACCCTGAAACATGTAATACATTAAATCGCAGCTTTTGTGATTCGATAAATCACACTAAGCCATATCACGTTTTTGCTTTTATTTAGTGTAGTTAGTGTTAACAGTGTCATGCTATCAAAACAAAAAATTACCCATTGGTACAAACACTGGCCAAACAGGAAATTGGCCAAGAGTTCATTATGGAAGAGCATTTTTTTTTGCTGCTAGTTCCACAGCCCAGTTTGCTTTATTACTGGCGCATTCACGCAAGACGTTCGGCTGAGTGCACATACCCTGTGTTTTCAATCCCAGACTAAAGTAATCAAATCATGAGCCGCTGGGAGATTAAATCTGGACTCGGCTGGTCAGCTGCCTGACCAAGCATTTTCTTCCACACCATTTCCTGTGCCAATCTTTACTATTATTCACACCCTCTCTTTTCATTCCTCTTTCCTCCTCTTTATCTCTCTTTGACAGTACCTTCCTATTACTCCCTCTCTCCATTCATCCTTATCCCCCATTTCCTACTTTCTATCTGGAAAGTAGAGGCAGCAATCAGACTTTCTGCCATTTCTTGACTTTAGCCTGATGTGCATTAGCACACAAAAGCCCAAATAATTATTTTTAGTCATCACTGAAATTATTTCATTCTGATTACTCACCCTTGTGTCATTCAGAACTTGTTTGACTTTATTCCATGAAACACAAATATAGGTAAAAGGAAACCATAAAACCATAAAACTAGTCCATCCAGCTAGTGCATCCAAGCCATACAATACAATAGCTTTGCGTGAGGAAATTGGAATAGAATTTTTTTTAATCATTATGTTTTATACACACATATATACTGTACATTATATACACACACACACAAGTGTGTTGTTATTGTTAATTAAAACTAGTTTAAAATCCTGAAAGTACTATTTCAATGAATAAAAATACTATTATTTATATTATTGAATTAGATATTTTATATAGACCACTAAAATTAAAACCGACAAAATGACCACAAAATTACTAAAACTTAAAATAAAATGAAAAGTAACAAATATAAAAATAAAATCTAATTTAAAACATTAATAAATACTTTATTGGTATAAACTCAAAAATGATTCATTATATGAACTAAGCAACTACGTCAGTTATCTGGACTTATATTAACCCTTTGAAGTGTAAATATTGCAACTTCATCAATAATGAGATTAAAATGAAATCCTTAATAAATTAAACAACAGCAGAAGATAAATCTTTAAGCGTGACCCTGGTTGCATGTCAGCAGGAAGCATCTTCGATCCAGTGTGCTATGACTGTGTTCGTATAGAGCAGAGACAATTGATTCCAGTTCCACAAACCTAGGACAAATGGAGCAGAATGCCTCCTGTCACCACAACTCTGTACCTGGTCTTTCTAAAATCCACCCGAGGGACTTTTACAGTAAGCCAGGAATTTGACGAGCTGACTTTAACCACTTCTGTGAAACATATTAAAACAAGGCTTTGAGTTTGCAGGTCATTCAAAGGCAGCTGTGAAACTCAGTTGAATATTAGAGAGGGTTTCTGCTGCTAATCATGTCCAACCGCTGCAGAATTCAGTTTGAACCAGGAGGAATACTAAACAGACACACACAATTTGTCTCTAATCATATCAGTCAGCTCATAGAGGACTCACTAAGAACGAACTGTGAAAACTGAAAGTGCCGCTTAATTGCACATGCTGTCTGCATTGTTTTAGCACCCAATTCACTAAAGAAATTATGCAAATTGTATAACAGTGCAAACGCTCCCACAGAATATGTTGAATGCAATTTGTATGGAGCAATTCCCAATCTTGTGGGTCGCTTCTGAGCCCAAGGTAGCAGATTGTGATCTGGCATACAATAGCCCACAAAACGTCTATTTTACACAGACAGAAGAATGTTTGCCAAAGACAAAAAGTTCAATTAAATAAGGCACAGTGCTGGTTAAATAAGAGCAACTAGTTAAGTAAGACTGTTGGCGCTCAAATGCAGTGTAAAAAAGTTGCACAACTTTTTAGCGAATTTGCTGCTGACAGGCATATGTGGACAGTCGTTAAATCTAAGTGAGATGTGATTAGAAAAAAAAAAAAAATCATCTTTTGATGGGTGATATGCGAGTAACAGTTGAGGAGACATGCAAGGTGATCAGCTAGCATTAGCATTAGCTCACTTAACATATCTCTTTTTCGTTAGCTGCTACCCTCTAGTTTAGTCTAACCCCTAAGCACACACTCTTTGTGCAGCACAAGTAAAATCTTCTGTGGCGAAACCCGCCTGACATCCTCACAGTTATCAAGAGCGTAATGAACCCTATGAATACAGCATATCATTACACTATAAATGTCCCACACACTGCCATTAAATTTAACAGTACAGGGGGAAAAAAATAACTTGTTTAATCCTTTACCAAGACAAAGCAGCAGCAAATGAAGACCTCCCGTTTAAACATGATCATTAGAGAGAGATTGGAGGAAGACCCAGTGGAGGTTGCCTCACGGTCAGAGGGACACATTCCCTCTCTGCTGGGCAACTCCGCAATTAGTGCTATTGAGCGGAGCCATTCACTGCGGCTAACTGACCCTTTTCAGGGTGTCTTCGCAGTCCTGACACCTTGCTTCATTAGTGCACAGCTGCATTAGGTTACTCTGGCCGTGCATATCGTTAAATGTACTGTATCAGTATATCCATGAAGAAAAAAAAACTTGCTACATGTACAGTACTGTGCTAGACTAACTGGGACTGGTCACAGCACTTGCATATTGTTGCTCTTTTGTTAGTTCAACCGCTTCTATTGTTCTCATTTGTAATTGGTAACACTTTATTTTACAGTGTCCTTGTTACATAATGAACTTACCATAGTAATAACAGTAAATTATGCATAATTACATGCAACTAACCCTCAACCAAATCCTAATCCTACCCTAACCCTATAGTAAGTACATGTGGTTAATTATTATTACTCAGTACTTAAATATATAATTACACTGTAACAATGACACCTTAAAATAAAGTGTAACCTCACTGGACATAAGCGTCTGCTACATACAGAAATACAATTAGCATTTAAAATGTATTATATGCTATATATACAGTATATATGAAGAGTTCAGATGCAAAAGCCTCTAAATGCCATTTGAAATTTTCTTATAGAATGATCATTTTTATCAAGCTTGTATATTTAAGTTCAGTAATTTCACTTAAATGATAATTAATAGGTAATCTTCATTGCCATTTAAGTGAAATTATTGAATTTAAATATACGAGCTTGATAAAAATTATCATTCTATAAGAAAATTTCAAATGGCATTTAGAGGCTTTTGCATCTGAACTCTTCATATATATATATATATATATATATATATATATACATACATACACACGTATATATATATATGATAAAGCATGCCAATATTAATGAAACTAGCATTTATATTAATATATTTAAAAATATCTAAAATAACGGTAATTATATATATATATATTTTTTTTTTCTTTATTCTTGATTATTCACAGTAAAACACGGCTATGACCGCTTCACCCAACAGTTCTGTCACTGTGTATTAGCCTACTACAATCACTACACAACAGCAACGTAAACATATGTTTGTTCTCATTGATATTGTTAACTGATTATTACTGTATTATGTAGAGTAGAGTATTGTGCGAGAAAGAGATAGAGTGAGCGAGTTTATTACAGTAGCACCTCACTGCAGTACACGAGATCCAGGGGGCGGAGTTGGATCCAGATCTAAAGGGTGGAGATTGGTAGGTTTAGGGATCAGGGCGTGGAGATGGGTAGGTTTAGGGGTGGGTTTAGGGATCAGGGGGTGGAGATGGGTAGGTTTAGGGGTGGGTTTAGGGATCAGGGGGTGGAGATGGGTTGGTTTAGGTATATGTAAGGTGGGAGGAGTTGGATCTGGATCCAACTCCTCCCCCTGGATTTCGTGTTCTGCAGTGAGGACCATCTTGTTTATTACCTGCATTAAGATACAGCATTTTCCTTCAGGTCCTCTGTTTATAATAAAGAATCCATTTGAACGCCCGCTGCAATATCTTGTCCTTTTAACAGATCAGGGGGTTTCCCATGCCTGACAGCGCTAGTCAAAGCATTTATGTCAGTTACATCTTGTTCCGTGTTCACAACAAGTTTCAGTCCTTTCAATATATCTTATCTTCAATATATATATCTTCAATAGAATCTTTGCCACTGAGTGACTCACTCATAAAAACAATCTTTGCCGCCATCTAATGTCGTAATAATGTAATTTCCGTTGCAGTTCACTGTCAGGGACTATTTTTTCCAGTGGAAGGAAGGCTTTTAGTGATTTTACTTCATGAAAGTTGCATTGATACATATTTTTTGGGGGCTTTAATATTTGTATTGTGTGGTAATACCGTTTTATAAAAACTATAAAGGTACTCGAGGCTAATGGTGTATCGTGAATAAGTCACGGCTGAAGGGTTGCAGCTAACAACGCCCTTCAGCCGTGACTTATTCACGACACAGTACAGCCTCATACCTTATACTTAAAGGTATAGCGGAGGATCTTTCCGAATTTTAGATAAGTCCCGCCCTCTCCACTTTTTGAAAAGTTTGATTGATTCACCAGAATGATTGACAATTAGGAGGACCAATAGTATAGGGTATCCACCCGGAAGTAAAAAGATCCTCCGCTATACCTTTAATATAAAACTCAGAATATTTTATTTTCTATCATTTTAATTATAACTTAATTCATATTTTTTAAGAAAGCATGACAACCACGGTACACAAAGTAAACCATGCAGAAGAGAAAAAAAACATATTTCTCATTCTCCATATAAACAAGGCTGAGTTTCCACACTTCGTGCCCTGTGGTGCCCCTGTGCGCCTGATTAAACAGACCCATCTGGTAGACTACAGGTGTGTGTGGGGGAGATACTGACCTTAGCCCTTTCCACAGTCTTGTCATTCTCTTATTGAGTTAAGAAAAACTATTTTTTTGAGAAACTTGCAGAAGACTATTTTTGCACAGATGACATTAGCTGGTTTACTGCTGTAAATTCACAGTCCAGTTAATCTTTATTATAAAATGGTGCTGTTCTGTCTGTACTGAATTAAGCACTTGTTCTACAGCTTAAAAACCATCCTGATAGAGTAAAATGCTTTCTAGGAAATTACTGGGAAACACTCCACACCCTCTTAACCTATCAGACCACATATAGGCTACACCTCTGAAGATCACTCATCTTCAAGATAACCCCTTCTTCACCTTCCATTTGCACTCAAGCAATCTCTTGCTCAATCTCTCCTCCTCCTTTCGTGTCATTAACTGGTTCAGGTGGAGTCTCTCACCAGATCCACCATTCCACCCACCACTTTACACCCTTGGATAAGTGATTATACTCTGCCATAAGACGTTCAACTGCCTTGTCCATAGATACTGTGAAGAATCTAGAAGATGACAAAATCATATGGAGTGGATATGATATGACTCAAGCAGCTCAGAACCCACAAAACATCAATAATTAAGAATAAGATCACACACTCAGTAATCATAATGTCATTAGTATCAAGCAGGAGAGTGAAAAAAAATGTATCGCAGTTTCCAAAACCTATTAATCAGCACAATTGTTTTCACCATTGATAACAGGAAATGTTAGCGAATCAGCATATTAGAATGATTTCTGAAGGATCATGTGACACTGAAGACTGAAGTAATGGCTGCTGAAAGTTCAGCTTTGCCATCACAGAAATAAATGACATTAAAATATATATATTTTAATGAAAACTGTTATTGTGTAACCCTTACGCTGTGTTGAAAACCCTGTAACACCTTTGGTGTTTGCGGTCAAAAAATGACTGTCCTTTAAAAAAATTGTTAATATATGCTATATTATCACCAAATATTGTATTCTATCTTTTTGTTAACTTGTTTTGTTTCAATTAGTAGAGAATATTTTTTATTTTTATTTTTTATTGACTGATCGTAGGCCTCATTGATGTTAACTTTATTGTCGTTTACTGCTGCTTTCTATTTTTGACACACAGTTGCTGTCTATTTTTGACACACACTGGGAAGTCACACCACTGAGAGAATTCACTGGACTCATTTAAACATCAAAAGATGTATTTTAAACATCAAATATATTCTAATGTGCTGTGATTTTGTCGCTATGTGCAACTTTTCATATTGCGCCACAAACAAGGCCACTGTAAACGTTACATATTCTCACATATAAGCGGCATGCAAATATGCAATGCGATGATATGCATTTTAATGACTGAAATGATGAAAGCAGTTTATTTGAACTAATGAAAATGAAAGTTCTCCAGAGGTTTGAATTTAATTCCGTGAATCTGGATACGGGCTCTTCTAAGCTTGACTGTCAACCTCCGTTTGATCAGAAACATTTCTGACACCTTCAAAGAATCTGCTTACAGTCTGCAAAACTAGAGACAACTGATTCAGCAAAATATTGACATTCAGGGACAGAGAAATGTATATAAAAACTCCAGATTCCCTGCATTTAATAAACAGCAATAACCTTTATAGAGCCATCTGTTCAAACAGTGCCGCATCTGCAAACAGACACACAGTGTGATGGCAGCAATAAAAAAGCACACTTGGATATGGAGAAAAGGTAGTGTTCTTGATCACTATTCTCTCAAATTACACACACACACACACACACACACACACACATTCTCCAAGTGCCAACCATTAGAAAGACCTTAAAGGGATAGTTCATCCAAAAATGAAAATGGTGTTATTTACTAACAGCTAAAATCTTGTGGGACTTTTTTCTCACGCTATAGAATGGCTTAAGACTTGGAATATAGTGCTTTATGTGTCCTTTTGACACAAGCTTGACAGCTTTAGTCCTCATTCATCATCATTGAAAGAAAGTGATACAGGTTTGGAATACCATGAAGGTGAGTAAATGAACTATTCCATTAAGCGAAATATACAAAATACAGAAAAGGGATCATTAACTTGACGCCGTTACTAGAGAAATGTTGGACATGTGTCAAGTGAGAGATGTGCTGACACGTTTAAGCAGAACTGCTGCCATCAGCACTGGCAAGGTATAGCAGGAAAGACGAACTAGATAAAAACTAGGGGGATGAGAGGGAGAAATGAGTGAAACATACAGCCTGAACCTACAGACGATACACTACGTTACCCATGATTCCAATTGGCCTGGTGAAAGTGTGCTCCTCATTTGCTTTAAACGAGACACCACCCATTACTTACAGAATGTAAACGCTCACGTATTAAGGCCTCACACTCTAGTTTCAAATATTTAAAACTCAGTCAAACATAGCACACATGTAAGCTGTTTCTACGGGCCATTGCAATGATGATGATCTTGCCCTTGTCATATTAGTAGGTAATCTCTCCGTGTTTGTCCATCCCAATCCAATTGTTTTTTGTCATTTCCGACTTGAATCCCTTTTTTTATTATCTGAAATGGGGGGAGGGGCTGGGGGGATGAAATCCAATGTTACAACCCAATATAAATCATTTTTTAGGGGGTGGGGGGGGTGAATGCATCTCAGTCTGATTGGTCAGATCTGATTTCGAGAAAGATTTTTATTTATTTTATTTTGTAGTTTGGGATACAAACGTGTGGAGAACAAGAGCAGTACATTTTCTTATTTATTTTGAAGTAAGAAAATGATTTATATATATATATATATATATATATATATATATATATATATATATATATATATATATATATGATAGATAGATAGATAGATAGATAGATAGATAGATAGATAGATAGATAGATAGATAGATAGATAGATAGATAGATAGATAGATAGATAGATAGATAGATAGATAGATCTATTTACTTATTGCCAGCTGAGTTAAAACATGTCACGGTAACACTTTAAAATACGGATCCTTCGTTAATGAATAACTACACAGGAACAAATGAGTAACACAATGTTAACAATCTAGTAACTACAGTTAACTAACAAGTAACTCTGATTAACGAATTAGTAAGTAATAGCACACAGATTTAAGTGGTAGTTCACTATTAACTAATCAATAACTACTATTTTTTTAATACTTCCCAGAGAACTACTGAATTTTTTACAGATTTAAGTGGTAGTTCACTAATAACTAATCAATAACTAAAAAATTTTAATACTTCCCAGAGAAATAATGAAAAAAATTCACAATTCATGCAAAACTTAATAACTAATGCAGGAAAAATTACTAGCACTAGATTAACATTACTGCTAGATACTGTACACTAATTATCAATATGTAGTAGCGTAGCAGACTTATGATTTGGGAAAGCTGTCAATAATTAGCCTATGCACTGCTGTCTTTTAGAGAACTATTCATAAACTAAATAATTTTTAAGAATTGTTTTTATAAATGCACTTGTCTGGAACACTTACCCTGTGGCCGATTTTCAGGCATTCCTCTGGACTGGCTTTGAATAACTAGACTCATCATGGTGAGTACTGGAACATACTGAGTCATCAGCCATCCAAATACCAGTTATTTTATTATTTAACCTACCTCTCAAAATTGTTTTTATGTATGTCTCTTTGTTCATATATACACTCTAAAAAATGCTGGGTTGTTTTAACCCAATGTTGGGTCAAATATGGACTAACCCAACGTTGGGTTAAAAATGCAATTTAAAAATGGACAAACCCAACCGTTGGGTTACATTTTTTATGTAACCAATGCAATTTGTCCATTTTTTAATTGCATTTTTGTCCATTTTTGATTTTGTCCAAAATGCAATTTGTCCATTTTTAAACTGCATTTTTTAACGCAACGTTGGGTTAGTCCATATTTGACCCAACATTGGGTTAAAACAACCCAGCATTTTTTAGAGTGTATATATATCAGGCATGAAAACAGGTCAGGGGTAAAAAAGGTGAGAAGGATGCAGCATCACATAGGTGACCCTTTTTGGTTTTAAAACGGCGAATTTCGCCGAAAGGTGAGGAGTTTTCATGCCTGATATATATATAAATATGTGTGTGTATATATATCCTGTGAATGATTAGATGATTCTACCCTTTCGGGTTGGCTCTTCATTAGTAACTACAGCATGGAATCATGATAACTAGTAATGACTCAAGTGTTAATGCATACTTTTATAGGACTTACAAATTATTTGGATCCGTATTCTAAAGTGAAGATCATGTTAACTAACTAGTAATGACTCAAGTGTTACTACATACCTCTATAGGAACTACTAATTATTTGGATCCGTATTCTAAAGTGAAGATCATGTTAACTAACTAGTAATGACTCAAGTGTCTCAAATGACTCAAGCTATAATAAAATAACTGGTATTTGGATGGCTGATGACTCAGTATGTTCCAGTACTCACCATGATGAGTCTAGTTATTCAAAGCCAGTCCAGAGGAATGCCGGAAAATCGACCACAGGGTAAGTGTTCCAGACAAGTGCATTTATAAAAACAATTCTTAAAAATTATTTAGTTTATGAATAGTTCTCTAAAAGACAGCAGTGCATAGGCTAATTATTGACAGCTTTCCCAAATCATAAGTCTGCTACGCTATTACATATTTATAATTAGTGTACAGTATCTAGCAGTAATGTTAATCTAGTGCTAGTAATTTGTCCTGCATTAGTTATTAATTAGTTTTGCATGAATTGTGAATTTTTTTCATTATTTCTCTGGGAAGTATTGAAAAATAGTAGTTATTGATTAGTTATTAGTGAACTACCACTTAAATCTGTAAAAAAATTCAGTAGTTCTCTGGGAAGTATTAAAAAATAGTAGTTATTGATTAGTTAATAGTGAACTACCACTTAAATCTGTGTGCTATTACTTACTAATTCGTTAATCAGAGTTACTTGTTAGTTAATTGTAGTTACTAGATTGTTAATATTGTGTTACTCATTTGTTCCTGTGTAGTTATTCATTAACGAAGGATCCGTATTTTAAAGTGTTACCCATGTCACTGGACAGTTCACACATGGGAGGAGCCAATTTAACTACCTGCATTTACATTCACGCATGGATTTATCTACACTACTTTTCAAAAGTCTGGAATCGGTACCATTTTTAAGTTTTTTTTTTTAAAGTCTCAACAAGGCTGCATTTATTTGATAAACAATAAAACCAATCAAATATAAGGTCACACAACTTTTGCCTCAAACTCCTAATTAATGCTTATTAAGTTAGTAAGGTAGTTGTTAAGTTTAGGTATTGGGTATGATTAAGGATGTAGAATATGGTCATGCAGAATAAGGCATTAATATGTGCTTTATAAGTACTAATAAACAACCAAATATCCTACTGTCTGTCTGTGTGTGTGTGTGTGTGTGTGTGTGTGTGTGTGTGTGTGTGTGTGTGTGTGTGTGTGTGTGTGTGTGTGTGTGTGTGTGTGTGTGTGTGTGTGTGTGCGCGCGCGCGTGTATATATATCTCCACACTGACGGCTACTCCGGCATCGTCCTGGTGTTTAGCTACATCATCACTACAGCAACCGATGTAGATACAACCGGATATTGACTACACTGTCTAAACTGATTTGATTTTATCACTTGCGAAACGCAGTGATGTCCACATCAGTCCTAAAGATCAGAACATTTGAGCTGAAAGAATCCTATGTTTCCAATAGGTCTACACACAAGTCCACTTATAATGTTAGTCAGAGTTTAGACTGCAACAAAATCATCATAATTTAGGCTAGTTCAACCTGATTATTTTTCACACTCTATTTGACATTTATTAAAAAACAAGCTGTTTTGCTACTATACCTTTAAGACATCCAAATCACATGCTTGTTCACTATCATTTAAGTAAAGTCTATTAACATTAACCCATTTTATTCAATATTTTTTTTCCCATGGTATGACCTCTATTAAGCCATCTTTGTCCACACTAACACACACACAGGCGCCCTGTCATTTGCGAGACTCAGACAATGAAGACCTTTCATCATGTCTCCAGCCTCATCCTCGCGCCGCACCAGTGCGTTAGCAGCACTGACCTTAACTGCAGTTCAGCCTTTTCTCTTCTGTGTGGTGTGACAGCCAACACATTCTTCTCCACCAATAAGCTGACTTAGAAGTTTACTGATGGCTTTGTTTTAGCCTCCTCAATTCCCTACTCCTTTCTAGACGTCAAAAAATGTTGCTTACCCTGCTTCCCCTGACAGAATCAACAGCCAGGGATTATTAGCCTGTCTGGTCTTCTCAACATTAAGGCAAAAACATGAAACGGTGCTAAAATAAACCGTTAAAGGAGTCTTGGTCACTTTGGATTTCTATTCCACTGTGTCAGTAATTTTCCCAGGACTCCAGACCAGAAGGTGGCACTGATAAGAACCAAAAACGTTTTTAAGAATCAGATTTTCACATGCAGCACACCTAAACAAAGGCTGCATCTGAAATTGCATACTTCCCAACTATATAGTACGTGAAAAAAGAATGAAAAGAGTAGTATGTCCAAATTCATGATATTCATAAAACAGCGGGCAAAGTATGATTCTGACGTGAGCATCTGATAGACACTGAAGTGATGCAACTGACACAGGTAAGTCACATGGCAAAAAACAACATGACTGATGTAGTACGTCCGGATTATATTCATTCTACACATTTATCCTACATAGAACACACTGTTTTATTTAATTGAATTGAATCGGAATATAATAGAATATTGTACCATTTCTCGGAAATTTGACTTGGAAATAACAGTGCCAGAACACAACATTGGGCTTGCATAACACAATAAGCAACACCTAAATACATTAAAAGCCTACAGTATACCAATCTAAATCTCAGTTTTGTAAATCTCTATTTAAACCTGTTCAATAATATCCATGAATTATTACAGGGCTATGATCCCCCACAGACCTGGGGTCGAAGATCATTTCAACAGTTTTCATTTCATTTAAATCAAGGAATTATCATAGCACCACCCTACAAACCTGGCAACTTAAGAAAAATACTGTGTAGGTGTGGTGTTCCTATTCAATAAACTCAATATTACTGTATCATCAGAACATTTTATGAAAAAAATATTTTCCTGACCAGCAACACACTCCGTGTATAATGCAAATAAAATGTGTGAGCCCCCATATTATAAGTTTTCACCTCCTTTTATTTCACCAATAAACATGGTTGACCCTGACTTGTGTACGATTTGTTAAAAATGAATAAAACCACTTGATGCAAAAAGGATTTACTTTTAACTCTTAGCAGCTTCCTAATTATGGGAAGTCTACAACTAAAGTCTACAAAAAGTAAACTTGAATATGCTTAGGTGTCTTCTAAATGCCTAAAATGGCACACTTCATATGCACTTTCGGTTTTGTGGACTTAAAATGGCTGCCGCGCACGCATGTCCCTTAAGTTCATGAGAGCCGTAGGGCGTCACATTTGTCATTTTAGGTTTCAGAAGGGTGCTCGCAAGCGCCCCCTTTGCGGTTTTTCAAAACATTTCATAACATTAAAGCCACAGGTCTAAAATCACAATTCTCAACTGGGCAATTTTTCTTGGAAACTGGTGTAATTATATATATATATTTCCACAAAGATGGAATGGTATGTGAATCTAAAGATTTCTGAAAAATAGGGCAGAATTCTGGAGTAAGTTCTTTGGCATCAGGTAAATTTCCATCAGGTCCCGTAGATGTTTTTTTGTACGTATGCCTCTAAATATGTAGGCTATTCCTGCTTTTTGTTGGTCATTGCTAGTTATTATGAGCCTTTTTCAGGGGGACTAATTTTGGACTGACTGTAATAAAATTGTATCTTGATTTATAAAAGCCACCTTCTTCCTATTCAAGCACTCCTTAACCTCTCTTGTTATACGGCTTTTGTTATTAGGAAATACTGTTACAGTTTCCTTCTCAACAAATGTGTCCACACAAGAGTTAATTTAGTCAGTTATTGATACAGTTAATATCCAGTTATTTTAATGGCCATGAAGTAATTAATTCAATATTCAAAAGTAGTACCTACTCAGAGTGTAAGATTTCAGATGTAGTAAAAACACGGGCCTGTCAGATGAATCTGCGAGTGTAACTTGCATAATTTACTTACAAATTAGCCCAACAGTGTTGTGTCTTTTCTTCTTAACAAGCAGTAATGACCACTGACGACTAAAATAAAATCGAACAGCTTGCTGAAGTTTATACATTACTTTTTTATTTGCAGTGCCCTCTCGCCCACTGAACAACCTAATAAATGGCAATTTAAACTGTTTCTGTTATTATTAAAGAGAATTAATAAAAAATTCTAACATTACTATTGTTACTCTAATTCACAACATCCAGTAGATATATGTTAAGTAGTGCTATAGAAAAATCCAAAAAACACAGCATGTACAGTATGTGTTTTAACTGTTTTATCTTCCGCCAGAGAATGTGAAAATGCCTTTTGCTCAGATAGCATGAGCCACACTTAGAGACGTAAGTGTATTATAAAAAGAGTATAGCTAAGAATACCTCTTTTGAAGTGCTGGAGGTCTCCGAAGTGCTTGTAAAGGCTATGTGTGCTTGAGTTACGCTGTGCGTAACGTATTAATGTAAAGCTCTCCAGAGATACATATGATCTTGACACCTTTCATTGTACCAGTGACCAGCTGGTTGGCAGCTTTTAGCCCATAGTTGTAGTGTGCTCCTCAGGAGGACTTAAAGAAACAGGCCCAGCACAGCTCGACGTTCAGGCTTTGATCACAGAAGCCATTACGGCCCTCGCGGGGCTAATTGGTGAACCGGACTAGTGCTGATTTCTGAGAGCTGCTCCCGCAAGTGGAATAGGTCTTCTGGGATGTAATCATGAGCTGTGTCAGCAACCTTTCATCAGCTTTAAAGGGGGAACATGCACACATTTACTTGTAACCTTGAAATTTAAAGAGAGGGATACACGTGAAGATACACGTGGACATACTCATGCAGAGTGTGAAGGATTTAGAGGAAAAAAAGGAGGTCAGTAGATTTCATAGCACAGAAAAAATATACAACTTTCTAGCCAAAAAAAACATTCTACGAGATCAACTGTCAAAACACTAAAGCCCCTTTCACACAGAGATTCCGGAAAATACACGGATAAAGTGACCCGGGATTTGACCCGGGTTCGTCTGATTTTGGTTCATTCACACTGCCAGTGATTTTCCGGAATCAGAGAGTGCGTTCACACACAACCCGTAAAAATCCCATAAAGACACGTGACATCGATGTGACTTGTAATGTCTCAGCAGCATCTTAAGTTTGCTTATGAGCTGCGATTTCTCTGTGTTTATCGTGCAATTTATACGCGAAAATGAGTTTTTACGTGCATATGATACGCAGTTTTCGCGTGCATTTGATACGCACTTTATTGCGTGTAATACACACGCACCCCACACGACTAATCCTACCCATGCGTATCATATGCACGTAAAAACTCATTTTGGCGTTTAAATTGCACGATAAACACAATGCGTGCTATAGAGACGCATTTAGTGTGACCGGGTTGATTGTTTTTCTCTGATTCGATCATAAACTTGCGCATTACGTACCGTTTCACAGCTGGCGAACGATCCCGGCTTAAGCGTCATCACTACGACACGGCATTATTACGGCTTTTGTTCACACAGCGTGCGTTCCGGGACTGAACACGGCAATGTTACTAGGTCCCCAACCCGGCATCGATCCCGGCATCAATCCCGGGTCATGTTTGCGTTCACACAGAAGGCATTCTGGCAATTTGCCGGCAATTTCCCGGGTTCAAAGCGCTGTGTGAAAGGGGCTTAAGCAAGAGCGAGTTTAAGCACACTCCAATTATTCTCTCATACTGTATATTGTTTGTAATTTTGATTAATTTTAGTGAATTGGTTTGTTTGGATAGTTAATACATTTCTATTTATATTGTGCTTTTTACCAGATTCCTTTTATTACAAAACAACTTACAATCGTGTTTAATCGTGTTAGTTCACCCAAAAATGAAAATTCTGTCAGTAATTACTCGCCCTCATGTTGTTCCAACCCCGTAAGACCTTCGTTCATCTTCGGAACACAAATTAAGATATTTTTGATGAAATCTGAGAGCTGGCTCACTCCTCCATAAACTGTAAAAATTTTGCTGTAGTTATGCAGCTGTTTGCCAGTAACTTACTGTAGATTTAAATTTATGTTATTTACTGGCAACAGTTTGTTCAAAGTTAAATGAACATTAAACATTAACAAGTCTTTGTCTTTACAGAATAAAATTATAAAATAACAATCTAATGCAAAGCATTCTGGGAACCAGAAATCTTCATCAACCTTTTTCTGTTTTTTCCCTTCAGATTTTGGTTCCCAGAATGCTTTGCATGAAGCTGTTATTTTTGTTTTATTCTGTAAAGATAAAGACTTGTTAATGTTTAATGTTCATTTAATTTTGAACAAATTGTTGCCAGTAAATAACATCAATTTAAATCTACAGTAAGTTACTGGCAAGTAGCTGCCAGTAATACTGTAATTTCTACAGATTTTTCTAACAGTGTAGACTTCTAGGTAATCGATATCTGTCCTCCCAGAAAAGTTAGTAAAGACATTGTTAAAATAGTCCAAGTGACTACAGTGGCTCAACCTTTAATTTATCAAGCGACGAGAATACTTTTTGTGCGCAAAAAAACTATTCCTTTTCTTCTGTGTGGGCCTCTGAGTGAGTTCACGTGGTGTAACAGCGCAGCGCTTCTGGGTTGTACGTCAGAACGTAGGCTCACTATTGGCCGACGCTGGTCATGCGTGTGATGCTGGCCAATAGTGAGTCTAGCCTATGTTCTGACGTACAACACGGAACTACTGTTAGATACGCGCATAGACATATGCGGGTTCTTTAGGGTCACCTATCTGTAGCCCCGCCGTAGCTCTGAATGCGCGTCTATTTAAAAGCAAAAATGATCTAATCTTTTGGACATTCATCATATTGCATTGGTTCATTTCTTCGTCCTAAAACAGAGCACTAATCTGTTTATTTTTAAGTTACACATTCTACATTGATTAAAAAAGAAAATCCAATGTGTTTTTAATGGTAGTATTATTTTATACAGAAATCAATTATTTATAATTCAGATGAGAATAAAGTTAAAGTTAATTAAAATTTTAAGGAAACAAATATATTGATCTGAAATATAGCAAATTAATTTAAAATTCATTCAGGTACAATTACCAAACATATCTCAAGGTCTTAAGAATAAAGGGTGGCAGTCTTTCATTATCAACTGTTGTTGTGGACTATACTGGAGAAGTATTTGTTCTCCATTTGAGTGAGATGTTTTTATGTGGCTAATTGAGCAAAGTGCTTCCATATATTTTATTAGTAGTAGTATTAGTTCAAGAATAAAATAAAAATATCGGATTGATATCGGTATCGGCAAATAGCCAAAGCTGTGGCATCGGTATCGGAAGAGAAAAAGTGGTATCGGGACATAGTGATGTCAGATTTGTGACCCAGTTCTTGTCAATGAATTCAGTTGAAGTGATAAACAAATTGGTGTGATTAATTAACAAATCAGTCTGAATTTAAATCATCTTTGGAAATATTATTCAATAAATTCCAAAAAAAAAATGGAAAAAAAAATATGGAAATCCGTTGATCAAAATGTGGGAACCCTATATCGAGGACATTCAAATATAGTGAAAATCAATAGGCTTGAGGTTGAGTACATATCAATTACATAATACAGCAGATAATTTTGCATTATTTATAAGTGATAGATAACAGCAGGGGATTATCTGTGGTGGGATGTGATCTTCCAGCCTGGACTATCTAACAACCTACTTCAAAAGCGTAGCTTGACTGTAGTTTAACTACTTAAAATAGCTCGAGACGCTAAAGTTTCAGTGACTTCCTCAAAACTGCTTACATTCAGGGAAACATTCAGGGCCATGTATATAAGGCAGAAATAATGAGGCATTGCCTCGGCGATAGATAACTCAAACTCAGGGCAGAAGTTTCCTTATTCTTTTTCTCTCTCTGTGCATATCAGCTCAATCTGTCCATCTCTCTCCCTGAATATCTCTCCCATCTACAGTGCAAGAAACTAGGCCATCAATCACCAGAGGGAAAGTATTCACAGAACATTCAGCTATTTCCACAAACATTTATGCAAATTTATGCACGCTTTATCACTATACTAAAAGTAAATACTTAAATGACACTGATACATCCATCATTATCATTTGCACAGGCTAACAAGCGACAGTTTGATTGTGTGTAAATGCCAAACTAAACCATCGTGAAATCTTAACTCATTTCCGTTCTTGAGAAAATAGAGTTTTCCAGCAGGGTTGCCAGGCCGCAATTACAATCACATTCAGTGTGATTACACAATTAGTGAGGTGCATCCCTACTGACACATTTTCATTGGAATATTTGATATTGTTTAAATTTAATAAAAAAAAGTGTGTGTATAAGTGTGTGTGTGTGTGTATGAAACTAGTATATATTATTTACTATATACTATTACATGGATATACTATTATTTATACCAATAGAAGGTTTATTTTAGGAGTAGAAGTTCTTAATTTAGTCAACTTCGGTTGTTTTTAATGTGCAAATTATAGTTTTATATAAGTTTAAATAAAAATTTTCTGTTTTCAATGTGGACCCAGACTTTTGCACCACAAATGTAATTATTATATAAATGACATATTATATGTATAAATTACTTATACATTAGAAATAGATACTTATACAATAGAAAATAGATTCTCTATTAAAAAACCTTCAAAATGATGTATGATTTGTTTGAATAAAAAAAATAAAAAAAATAAAAAAATCGAGCTACACTTTGAAGTCGATAGAGTCAACAAAGTCAATTTTGAGAAAAATCGAGTTAAAGTTTTCTGAAGGTTCCAAAACAAAACAGCAATTTTTCATGGACAAAGGAAAGGTACTCCTCTCAGAAAAGGTACAAATAAAGATACTTAAATCTACTTTTCAGATGTTTAATTGCTTTTTGGAGCATTGGGATCGCTAGGCGAGGGCTCATTTTTCTGTAAACCTCAAATTGACATTTTCACTTGTTTTGCCTGTAGCTTGTATTTAGCCCGTGTGCATTCAGACTCATTTTGCCAGCACGGGTCACACACACACACATATTATGTATATATACAAGTCATAGGGATTGCAAGAGTTGGCGACAGAAAGAGGGGGAAAAAACGGCGTGGTTGGCAGGCAGTGCAGGAGGGCTCACAGGATGGAGAGGTGACATCTGGAGGGTGTCATAATTATAGAAGGGAGCCAGGCTGAGGGAAAAGGGACACTTCACAGTTGGCTCTGACACACAAGTCTCACTGCATAAACACCAATGCAGAATTAAGTCAGACCCTCTCCAGCAGGCCACCTGGGTTGTTAATCATTCACACCAGAGCTATTTAGATTATTTCAGACTTTCATCTGCAGCTGTTTTCTTTTTCTTTTTTTCTTAGAATTATGTTTGGATGTGGATATAGCAACAAGTCTGTCTATCTATGACAAATGAGCAGGCACACACAAAGCAGGAGAGTTAACTACCCTATGTCAGTCTGTGGGACCCACCTGAATGCTAATACAGACATACTGACCCATACACACACTCACACACCACCAACAGTCTCTAAATCACTTTATCAGGGCAATGGTAAAGGAGTGGCTCATTAAGATTTTTTATTCCATTCAATTATACATTAAGTGAGCGATTTGTAGGAGTGTAAGTATTGTTTCTGTCTCAGTTTGTAATAAATTGATATTTACAGTTGTTTCTAAGCCAATGAGTGTTTGAGAAACTTGTTTGAAAACAGCCCTTTCCGGTACCTGATTGGTACCCCAAATTGTGTAGACATTACACACCCCTTTAAACATATTAAGAGCTGAGAAAGAGTGAGAAAAAAGAAAAAAAGTCCAAAGTATCGCAAAAACCATGAAGCTCTTACAAAATCTCAGACTTCTGAGGACTGAACAAGGAAAATCACAGATACAGAAAAGAGATGAAAAGATTAGAGTTTTTCTCAATTGCTTAAACACTATAACCAGTTATCAAAAAGCACACCCATTTCACTAAACTATAAACACTATTCCCCGGTTTTGACAAATGAGTCAGATTTGTTATACTGTCACAGCAAATCCCTTCATTTCTCATTCCCTACACCATGTGGTCATTTAGAAAGCACTAACATTCAATATTGTTCACTCAAGTCAGCACAGCTTCAGCTCAATTAGCACACAATTACCCAAATGGAAACACTAAGAGTCAAAATTGAACACACATCAATCAGATCCTTCAAATGATAGATAAAAGGGCCCAAATCATTTTTTTTTTTTTTTTTAGTTTTGGAACAATGGATCCACAGAGAAATGAAGCAATAGTGGTGGCAAACAAAATTCTATCACTGAATAAGAGACAAACATTTCCAATTGTCTTTGATGAGGCTTATTTTTATTAAGGCCAGTCGTACAGTCACACAGAGTGGCTGCAGAGTGTGACAGTGAAGGGAGGGCATCCTTCCTCTTTTATAGTTTTGACTCCCAGAATGTTATCTTTCTAGGCCAATGATGGTATTTCAACCATTATGTGGAACATTCTTAGACTTGTTCATCATATTGTATCCTTGGGTGGAGGCGGAGCCACAATAAACATAACTTACCAGTTTTGGAAATGTTGTTTTGAATTTACTGCACCAGTGTGTAAGACTATGTTGTAGTGTGTGTGATTTTGAGGGCTTGTGTGTGATGTCTGAGGGCAAAGTTTGGTTTTTCAGCAAGAGTGAATGGTTTTGAGTGTAGAGCTTCATTTTGACCTGAAAATAGGATGTTTGGGGAATTGGGTGAGACGTTATGGATTTCTGTTTACTGTTTTGAGAATACGAGGCATAGTTTCAAGAAATGTGTTTAAGCAATCGAGAAAAACTGTCATATTTTAGAAAGATTACCAAAATATCACAAAAGGGTGATTGCTTTTGGGTTAGAAAACAGCTAAACACACTGAACGCAAACAAAGTATAGGCTATAATAAAGGATAGAGAAAATATGAAATCAAACATGAAAATAAAGCAGCTAAAAGAGGAATGTTTCAAGTTATTTAATACAGATTAAGCCTAGTTCTTGAATGATGAGATTTTAAAATGATTCACAGAGTAAATTAGTGCATAATTAGGTTTAAATAATTGAATTAAGAACATATGGCAATTAATTAATCGAGATATATTAAGATTCACTGAGAAAAGCTATTAAATGAAGACAATTTAAAGATATTATGAAATCACAAAAAAGGATTTATTTTTTATTCTTGTATTCATGTAAATATTAATCTAGGGATGTAAATTTTGCCATCATTTTCATAATTGAACTAAATTAGACAATTTTATTAAAATAGGGAATTTTGAAAGCAGACTCTGAATGTTATGACCTTCCAATCCATGTTATAAGAACTCGTCACTTTATTGCAAGCAATTCAAACAATAGGGGATCAGATAAATCAGGGATAACCGAGAAGGAGAGCAGGAAAAGAGCAAAACATGGTTCTAAATAGGGAATCAAATTCCATCATAAGAAATCCTAAACAAAAGGCCCTCGATTTATATGTAAGACAATGCAACCTAGGACCTTGATCTATTTGCTTTAATGGTCCGTTCTCACAGTCAATTAAATGCATTTCCAATCAATGGCGGAAAGAGGGTGAAGAGGAATGAATTTTTGTTTAGTTGAACACTAATAGCATGAATTAAGCGATAATTATGGCTTCATCCATTCAACATAATGTGGCAAAACCTTTCCCTGAAACTGCACAAAGAATTAATTGCACACAGAATATGCATACACGTCTGGCGTCCTTACAACAAACACAAGCAAATTAATACACCTATACATCATTAATGATTAATTTAAGCCTCTGGCATGATAAATAAATAAATGAAAATGCGCTCCCAACGTGACAAGGCATTTATCTCAAGTGTACTTGCACATTAAAAGAACGATGAATTCTGCGTCAAATGAGGAAAGAATGTATGGAATATGCATTTAGAAAATTAATCCAATGACATTAAATCAACAAGTGAAGCACAGTAAATGCTGTGACGGGTTTTAATGTGTCTTAAGGCAATCCGCTTTAAACTCACAGGTTTTGTTGTGGATTTTGGATAACACAACGGAAAGCTTAAATTTCTGCTTTGTTTATGACATGTGATCTACTGTTGTATAAGTAATCATTTAGCAAACATTTATCCAAAGTCACTTACAGTTCCCCCTGAAGCACTCTTCAACAAGGAAAGCTCTTTAAAAGCCACTTATGATCTCTATATACATTTAAGTCACATTTTAATCATAAAGAGTAGCAAATGCAGTGGTAATCGTGGAGCGTACACATAGGGGGGCTCAGTCTCGCTCCTGGAGTTTTGCCTTCTTGCATTTTAGAGAAGGATCAAGGGAGAAAGTGCAGAGAATTATCCTAAAGTATGAGTACTATGTCAGTATTTACTAAATTAAAAGTTAATGTCTCTAATAAAACGTTTACTTCGGTGAAAATTACAAAACTATCCGCATTTAATTGCAGTTTAGCATTTAAAGTCAACATGAAACAGAAGTTGCAGTAGACATTTCTTCTTTATCTATATCCGAACGAAACGGCTTCCTGTACAAAAAAAAAAAAAAATGTAGGGCGAGATTTTATATTTTGTCCATTGGGAATTGATTGGATCATTGGACAGGTTGTCCAACATTGGATTGTTGACAGGCTGCAGTGTTTTCAACCACATAAGGTTTATTTCAGATATATAAATACACAAAGCAATAGTAAAACGATATGTTTAGAGTTTGTGATAGAGTTTGTAGCATGGAAGCAACAATAACAATCCATTTAAATATAATTTGCCAAAGGTTTTTTTTTTGTTTTTTTTTTCATATCAGACACAGAAAGTAGGCCTATAAGTAACTAAAGTTCACTCTATTTTTCTCCCAGTTCACCGGCCACTTACTTGCATGTATTTTGGGAGAAAATGATGAATTCACGTGCTGTAAATCGGACTGACGGGACTCTCTGATCTGCGGCGCAAACAAATATGGCGGCCCACATTTCACGATCAAGATCAAAATAATTTATAAAGGTTTTTAAACTTCAAAACGATTTTTTTATCCTAAAGATATTAATAATCAAATCTACATATATTTTCGTGATTTATAAGAGTGGATCGTTGTAATGTTTTTATCCATAAACAGGGGTCGACATTAAGCCTTTTCATGTGCTTGTCCTTTGGACAAGTAAATCTGTCATTCACTTGTCCGAGAAGTTGCTTGTCCGGAATTTTTGTGCGTGTGCGTGTGCGTGCTGTAAATATAATTTATTCTGAAGAAATATTCTCATCTGTGTTCAATCAGCTCTGATATATTTAAATCTGCATATTGTCATATCTGCACCTTTAAAGGTAGGGTAGGTAATCATTTTTCTAAAAAAAAAAACATTCCAAATTTGTTTAAACTGTCTTTATATACCAATACATAATTAAAATGTAAGTACTCTGAAAAAGAAAATATAAAAATCGAGTGACTGTAGACCTTTTAATCCGCAATAAACACAGCTCATTATTTCCATTCACTCCACCCCCTCCCTTCTGAGCTCCTTCCAAAGCCACGCCCCCAAAACACATGAACGCACGACGCCAAACGCTCAGGCTGGAACAAGACGCATTTATTACCTGAGACGAGTGGAGAGGAAGGAGCGCAGTACATACAGTGACATCATGTCAGAATCACATGTAATAAAATACCTAACTTTATCACTATGAATATAAACAAATAAGATTTATTTTAGTACTCACTATCAAGCTAGCATATCGATAATGGTAAAGTTTCATTCGGTAACGAGCTATATTTATAAGGCAAAACTAAAAACAGGTTGCATTGATACACGTTTTTCCATTACCATCAGTTACACTGTGATGAAGGTGAATTTCGTGTAAGATTCATAACATATACGGTGTTTTGCATGTAAGAGTTTCCATGATGAAAACATTGTTGACTCTAATGAAGACTAACGTACACTCCGAGTCCGGAGACAAGTACCGCATCGTCGGTTCGAGGACAGGTCCGGGGTTGAGGGCGAAGCAGAGGAGGTCGTTCAAGAGTGCGGGCAGGGTCCGAGGAAGTAGTTTTTGCCTTGTTTGCCTTCGCTGACTGCATGCAGGTGCTTTGAGCTGAATATTTCCGGGAACGGTGACATGTGATGAGTGCACGCAGGGCAGCGCGCGCAGTGGGGCTCGGGGCGGGCACGAGACATGAAGGCATCTGATTGGTTCTTTACATTCGCACCGAATGGCAGTGATTGGTCAGAGTTTTTACTGTCCTGCAGCTGCTACAGAGGTCTGATTTTTTTCATTCCTTTTTCTAAACACATAATGTATTGACTACTATCAGGATGGAAGGACCATTTCACCCAGTATAAAAAAAAGTGTTTCTGAACAGGATTACCTACCCTACCTTTAAAGAGCATTTCCCCCCCAATCTTATTAAATGTATGCTTCATCTTTCGTTTTAAATTTTTTAATTTGATCAATAAATTCAATTAGAATAGCCTAATAAGATAATATAGGGCTGTTGTTACCCTAGGTAGGGCTGATCAAATTAAATCATTACACTGAAAATTTACAACTGCATTAAATAATGTTATGAGATTGTTTTAAATATTTTTGAATATACAAATATGAAACGTTGGAAAGAATGATACTTTTAAACATGAAAGTAAACCGCCAGTAGGAGGCGGCAGGCGACCTTCTTAATGAGCGAGTCAATGAGTCATTCATTCAAATGATTCGTTCAAACAACTGATTCATTCAAGAATGAGACAGATGTTTATGAATGGGTCATTGAATCTTTGACTCAGCCAATTCGTTCAAAACGCTGAATCATTCAGTAATGAAACACGGTTAAGTGTTGCTGTGAGATGCGTTACGGTTCTGCTGTGATCTTTGTTTGGAACTATTTTCACGGCTGAAACAACAAAAACAGTCAATATTGTGTCTAAAATGTAAGTGACTTAATTTGAACTGTTTACTGAACTGTTGTATGAAAGCAATTTTCCGTCGTGATGGTATTCAGGAAAACAGCACTCGTCGTATGAGGTTGCTAAACTGTATCATATGTTAAAAATATTAAAACATTTTGAATTTTGGCACTGGCAGTATGTGTTAACTGAGTTTAAACTGAGTTTACATTTGTTTGGATTTCTCCTCGAGAGGCTGCACGAGCCTCAACAGCGCAACCTTGTTACCGTCAGTAATAGATTTACTATCCACTATCGATCGCAACTTACAATAAATATAATACAATCAGAATCATTCTCTCATTTTAGTGATTCCCTAGTTATTTTTTGTTATTGACGTTTAATCAGGCTACTTGTCCGGTCGGGCAAGTAAAATTCTCTTTTACTTGTCCCTTCAAAAAATCCACTTGTCCCTTACAAGCGGACAAGCGTTAATGTCGAGCCCTGCATAAATACTTTGTATTTTTGACATTTTGTACAGTTGAACAGAGCAATTAGCGGCTACGTACGTGCTCTACAAATGATTTAAAGATTTTTGAAGAATCCCGCTCCTGTAAGCAGTTCGTGTCAATCTGACTTGGCGAACGCTAAGCAAAAAACGAGAAAATATGACAAATCTTACATTACGTTTGGTTTTATCTTCATCGGTCCCTGAGAGGTGTTTAAAAGTGTTATATTTGGCTCCATATCACGCGTGCTAAGAAGCTGCACACAGTTGGCGAAGCATTATTATTACCAGCTACTAAAGACATCGTCAGAGAGTTGTTGGGAGAGGAATCGGCACCAAAGGTAGATTGTGCGCCTTTGTCGGATGATACAGTGAGCAGATGCATAGGTGAGATGGCCAATGATATTGCATCACAACTTTTAGAACAACTGCAAGCCAGTGAATACTTTGTGCTGCAGTAGGAACTAAGTACTGATATAGCGAATCAAGCACAGCTAATGGTCTCTGTAAGGATACATTTATCGAGGAACTTCTTTTTTGCAAACCCCTTGAAGGCAGATCCACAGGGCAGGACATATTTAAAACGATGGATCAATTCATGACGGACAAATCAATAGACTGCTCTCTGTGTGTTGGAGTGTGTATCGACGGTGCTGCCGCTATGACCGGTAAGCGCAGCGGCCTTGTGCCTGATCAAGATAAAGCCCTGAACGCTGTTGCCACACACTGTATGCTTCACCATGAGGCTCTTGTGGCCAAACGCATTGATGATGATTTGCATCAAGTGCTGAGGGATGTAGTAAAAACTGTGAACTATGTAAAAGCACACCCCTTGAAACACAGACTCTTCAGTGTACTCTGGGCGCTGATTACGAGGGTTTGCCGCTCCACTCAAAGGTACGCTGGCTTTCCCGCGGGGAACTGTTAAGTCGCATGTATGAGCTGCACAAAGAGCTGAGAGAGTGTCTCTCTGGTGAAAAGTCAGAGCTTTCCAAATGCTTTGAAGATGGCTCATGGATACTGAAGTTGGCATACATGGCAGATTTTTTCCAGCATCTCAATGTCCTCAATCAGAACATGCAAGGACACAATGTTCACATACTGAATGCACAAGATAAGGTGCTCGCATTCACACAAAAATTACCCTTGTGGAAAGCAAACTGCAAGAGGGAGTTACACAAAAGTGTTCTCTCTATAACCAGGACTGCATCTTCTCCACTGCTGACAACATCAATGCCCGTAATTCAGTCTCACCTGTCACATTTTAAACAGTATTTCCCTGATTTGAACGACACCCACCTGGACTTTGTTAGAAACCCATTTGCACCAGGGGTTGGCACTCATCTGGATCTAGCAGCCCAGGAGCAACTGATTGACTTGACAAATGAGGGAGAGATGAAAACAAGGTTCCCATGCCTTCCTCTGTCAGAGTTTTGGATGTCTGTGAGAAAGGACTTCCCTGTGTTGCCTGAGAGGATAATAAAATGTATTTTACCTTTTGCCACAACCTTCTTGAAAGCTGGATTTTCAGCACTGAAAGTCTCAGTCTAAGCACAGAGCCTGTCTGGAGGTTGAAAGCGACATGCGCCTGGCTCTCACTAAAATGAAACCACACTATGACAAATTATGTAGAAGCCACCAGGCTCATTCACCCTATTAAGAGTTTTTGAATCAGTGAATCTGGTGTTTGTTTGGTTTGATTCATGTGTTTTTAATGCAAATGCTGTCCTTCTGGTTTAACTTGTCATACCAGTGCCTTAATACTGTGACAGAAGTTACCCTGTTTAGTTAATTTTCCAGAAATACAAAAAATACAGAAACTACAAATGCTGTCCTTCAGGTTTAACTTTTCATCTACCAGTGCTTAAATAAAAAAGGTACCCTGTTAAGTTAATGTAAATATATTTGGAAATTTTTCAGGAATACAAAACGCTACAGGAGAATTGTTAATTGTGAGAATCATCTTGGCTATGGTGAGTTGCCAAATAATAAAATAAACTGAGATTCATGTTTATTGAAATATGAATTGCAATATGTCTTTACATTATACATAATTTTAGTTTACATGTTATATATAAAATACATAGTTGCCTTTATATTTTAGACACCAGGGTCCCCTGCAAGAAATCATAACATTTGGGGGTCCCTGGGATTAAAAAGCTTGAAAACCCCTGAGCTAGAATATTTTAAACATACTGCTCACTGAAAGGGTTAAAATAAATAAATAATGATGTGCACAGATAAATCATTTATAATAAAATTTGCAATATTCCATAAAACTACAAGAATGGTCCACTTTAAATTGATGGTGACAAAGGTTTTTTTTTTTTTTTTTATGTTGAAAAAAATTTCCTGACTATGTACGGCTCAAACCAAACACATCAAATATTCACTGAACTAAAACTAAAAACTAAAATTCTAAAAAATGTTATCTGAAATTGTTCAACTAGTTCATGTATATACACGTAATGTTTAACAATGTTTGAAATTATTGCCCCATTTTTTGCAAATTATTTTAACATTTAGAAAAATCAAAAGAAAACCACCACAAAGTTATCTTCTATTGTAGAAGGCTTTATGGGCAACACTAACTGAAAAAACAATAACTAGAGTAATAACTCCTGTAGCTCAAACACTAGAGCATTGCCACTTGCAACACCAAGGTCATGGGTTCGATTCCCAGGGAAAGCAAGAACTAATAAGAATGTAAATGTGTACCTTGAAATGCAATGTAAGTCACTTTGGATAAAAGCATCTGCCAAATGCATAAATGTATATCATCCGTAGAGGTTTGCCATTCTATTTTCAATATACCAATCTTCAATTTGCAATAAAATAAAAAACAACAATGTTAAAAAAATCACATAAAAACAAACACACGCCAAAATATGTGCCTGGACAATTGGGCATAGATCCACTCTGGCTCTTTCTCCCTGGAGTTTGAGTGAAATGCGAAAGCTTGTGGAGCTGCTCTCCACAGCAGTGAAGAATCATGCTGGAGAGCGTCCATTCAAAGCACTCCAGCAGAGTAGAATGAGAAGAGTTATCATCCAGAATTATTTAATTAAACCCCATGAACACGCAGCACGCCAACTGCGTAATGGGGATCAAATACTGGCCAGCAATCAAAACCTTGATTACAACGTGCTTAGATGTACACGACACTTTTCCATGATTTCGCACCAGAAATGACAACCAGCGGGCTGCTGAAAACACCTTTTATGTTAACACCTTAACGCATCAGGCTGTAGGAGAAAGGGGCACATAATAATACTGTAAATCTCTAATAATACTGTCTCTTGTATGTATAAGAGATCGGTTTACTTCTGTAAACCATCTTAGATCCTCTTTACAGCATTTTAATTGACAATAACAATTGATTATAATGAAAGGGCGAATGGAAATAGATATTCGTGCTCATAAAACGATGTACTGTATAAACTCAATTACGGGGGAATCGGGCTTGTAATTATTAACCTGTCGACTCTCTCAACATTAGATGGAGGGTTATTCCAGCAGGGAATTCAATAGCTTCTGTGCTTTACAATAAAAGCTCATTGGCTGTCATTTCTGATTCTTCCTTGTCATCCAGTATGAACATAAAAGGCAATTATAGTGTCATTGTCTTTCTTTGAGACAATTGGGTTCCTGTCTTAGGCTCTTTTCACTAAAGTTGGGACATAATTACTAGAGTGGTATTGACATGAAGGAAGACATTGCCACAAAGAGAAAGGAGTGAGTTTTCCACACATTTTCTCGGTTCTTTCCCCTTACTTTTCCTTAAATCACTTTGTTCTGTGGGACAAGTACTTTAAAACTATCATAAAAGAGCCTCCCTGTTGATCAACTCGTAAAGACTGCGGCCCAACTGAGAATCTAATGTACACAAACACATGCCGTAATGGAGGGCCCATTAGACAGAATCATCAGAGCGACCCACTGCTGAGATTCTCCATTTTGCAATAATTCATAGTAATGATTATTTCTCAAACTTCACTGTATTCACACTATCTTCAAAAGCACTGCCATTCAGTCATAATGACGTGTGTGCAGTCAGCCGAGGCATACAAAATCACTTGAGAGAGAGAGAGACTACACATGAAATAGTTCAGAAACTATTAGTGGAAGGTGGAGTTTGTGTTCAACTTCTGAAATAAAGGTTTTCTTCTCTCAACAGCCGAATGGGTTAGGCCATGACTCATCGCTCGCGACTCAGATGTAGGTGTGCTGGAATAAAACGTGATTCTTTTCTGTTGACTCTGAGTGTGCTGATCTATGAAATGACTCATCATTGCCAGTGATAGAATTGAAGAATAGGCTCTCTTTGAGCTGATTTGGCCACACCTCACAGGAAGTTAACCTGGATTGACAGGAAATCAAATTGAAGTGAAACTCAAAAGTTAATTTATTAAAGTGCCCCAATTATGCTATTTTAAAGGTTCCCCATTTATTTTTTGTGTTCTCCTACAATGGATTTCCATGCATCAAATATCAAAAAACTCTTTAATATTCTCATAATATACATTACACATCACCTCATTTCTCAGAGTCTGAAAATGGTTCGTTCGAAGATTATGTCTCTCTAAACCCCTCCTTTCCATGAGCCTACTCTGCTCTGATTGGTCAGACGGTCAAGTCTGTTGTGATTTGTCTACCGCTTACAGCGCGCGTCAGAAACGAAAAGCACATTACCATATCTGAATTTCAGCACTTGTATGCACAGTGATACAAACAGTAACGATGGCGTCTTTTTTTCCCGTATCAATTCCAGCAGGAGTTCTCATCCTTTTGAAGTGCCAGAAAACAACACTGAATACAACGTCTTCTCGACATGTCGACAACACGAACCAGACTCTTACAGGCCTCAGCTACAACTACACTGTTTGAGGACCGGTTAAAGGGATAGTTCACTTTGAAATA
This sequence comes from Rutilus rutilus, assembly GCF_951802725.1. Taxonomy (NCBI): domain Eukaryota; kingdom Metazoa; phylum Chordata; class Actinopteri; order Cypriniformes; family Leuciscidae; genus Rutilus; species Rutilus rutilus. The sequence continues at coordinate 23,449,038 of NC_140231.1, read as the reverse complement.
AAATTTTGGTATGTTTTAGCTTACCTCAAGGGCATCCAAGATGTAGGTGTCTTTTTTTCCGCAGTAGTTTCAATTTTGATATTTTTAGGTCAAACCGTTCTTGTCTGTCAGTCATATAATGCAGGTCGATGGTCACTGTCTCAAAACCCAAGCACAGAGTCCAAATTAAAACAATTCCCCATCGTCCAAATTAAACAATTCCCCATCGTAAGTACACATTGATGGCCTAAGACACGAAACGAGCGGTTTGTGTGAGAAAACGAACAGTATTTATATCGTTGTTATCTCTTGAACACAGCACACGTCCAAATGATCTGACGGCGCGGGCGGGTATAGATATATAAATAGATGTCGCCTTGGCTACTGCAGTTCATTGGAACGAAACCGTAGCCAAGCGGCGGGTATAGATGTATACACTAGATGTCGCCTTCGCTACTGCAGTTCATTGGAACGAAACCGTAGCCAAGGCGACATCTATTTATATATCTATACCCGCCCGCGCCGTCAGCTCATTTGGACGTGTGCTGTGTTCAAGAGATAACAACGATATAAATACTGTTCGTTTTCTCACACAAACCGCTCGTTTCGTGTCTTAGGATGCCCTTGAGGTAAGCTAAAACATATCAAAAATTAATTTCAAAGTGAACTATCCCTTTAAAGCAGACATTGTTTGCGGGCAGCCAGTGAAGACCATAAGCTGACATTATGCAAATTGTTTACATTGTTACATAGGTTTGTAACAGGAAGTGAAACTGGAATTGCTGACGACTCTCTTCGGCAGTTCAGAATCGATTCTTTCTTTTGGGAGACTCTTTTTGTCGTACACTTTGATCTTTAAAACTTTACAGAACTATTACATTCACAAACAGCTATATTATATACCGCATTGAAGTTAATATGCGAGAAAGCCTAATAGGGGCACTTAAATATTATTTAAAGAACTAAATAAATACACTACCGTTTTAGTGTTTAAGTATAAATATATAAAAGCTGAATTTTCAGCAACCATTATTCCAGTCTTCAGCGTCACGTGATCCTTAAGAAATCGTTATACTATGCTGATTTGCTTCAAGAAAAATTTCTTATTATAAATGTTAAAAAATAGCTTTGCTGCTTAATATTTTTTGGGTGAACAGTGATGTATTTTTTTAGGTTTCTTTGATGAATAGAAAGTCCAAAAGAACAGCATTTATTTGAAATTAAAATTCTTAAGTACCATTATAAATGTCTTTACTGTCACTTTGATCAAATTAATGCATCCTTGTTGAATAAAAGCATAGGCTACATTTAAAAAAAAAAAAAGACGTACTGAGCCCAAACTTTTGAACGGTAGGATGTACCGGAGGCTCTTTCATATTCGACTCCACTCTTTCTCGTTGTATTTTTGTTGCTACTTGCTTCAGCTTCTCCAGTTTCAGCAGCTCAAAACCATCTGGAATTTTAATACTCTTCTCATCTTGAGCCTTTATCTTTTTAATGTTTCAGGCCCTCCTCTCAGAGTTACAAAGCTCACTTAATAATTCACGATGAAGTCTTTATCAAAGGGATAAAAACATTGGTGAGGACACACTGTGCAAAATTAATCTGACTTGAATAATACAAATGAATTTATGCGATAACACCAGACCCTTAGTGCAAACTTTATCATACTGAACAAACAGAGACTATAAGGAAGAGAAGAAGAAAAACTTATGTAAGAACACATGATTCTTCAGTCTAAGGGACCTATTTTAATGATCTAAGCGCATGGTCTAAAGCGCAGGGCGCAAGTGCACTTAGGGCGTGTCCGAATCCACTTTTGCTAGTTTAACGATGGGAAAAATGGAAGGCACGCCCGGCGAACAGTCTAAAAGGGTTGTCCCTATTCCCTATAGGGTGTGTTTTGGGCGTAACGTGCAATAAACCAATCAGAGTCTCATCTCCCATTCCCTTTAAAAGCCAGTTGTGCTCGCGCCATGGCGGGTTGCTATTTACATGGCGAAATTTGCAAGCGGAAAAACTGAACGCTTCTTCATAGAGCAAACAGATCTGCTCGTGCGCGAGGTTGAAGGGCGCAAGCAGACCATCTACAGGACAAGCTGTTTTACATTGTAATCCTTTTATTTTTTATATTTAGCTAGTTTGTGTGCTGTTGCGCATCTCTGTGTGTGTAATAAGCAGAGTGTACGCACATTGTGGACCCGCCTAGGTACACATTACTAACGCGCTCTTTAAATAACAAAAAAAATACTGCGCTATTGACTTTAGACCAGGTTTCAGTTGGTCAATGGAGCAGTCTATTTCAGTTGCCTCAAAATAGCAACGCACCAACAATGCACCTGAACACTCATTTTCAGACCAGGACTCCCATTGCCGCACAAATGGGCGCAAATGCATTTGCTATTTAAACAACATGGTGCAGGACATGAAAATGACATTTTCAGTGGCCTGTTGCACACATGTGAAATTCAAAATGGAGGTCTGCGTTATGGCTTAGACGTTAAGGGGTTTGTTCTGCAATGTAAGACAATAGGTACAGGACAGCCAGACACTTCCTCTCTCTCTGAGTGTGGCGTCTCTGTTTTCAGGATGAGCTACATTAGTCACCACTGAACAGGAACTGAGTGTCAGAATGATTTGATATGTGGCAGCCTGGATTAACTTCGGCAGAGGGTATCCATCTCTTGGTGGATTTGTTTCTGAATGTGTGTGTGGAAGCAGTAGTTCAGTGTTTTTCTCCACTTCCTTTAAAATTCCTAAAAAGTTTGGGGCAATAGAACAATATAACTCTTACTACTGGCACACAAGCTCACGCAATAAAGTCCATGAAAAACGCAATTTTGTAAAATCGCATCAGACAAGCCTTGATAGGTTCATTGCAAACCTTGTCTCACCTCATTCTGAGACTTTGAGTTTCAAATCTGTAGGAAAAGCTCAGAACCTAGAAATACAGAGTGAAATATCAACAAAAACCAAACTACTGAATCAAATATTGACCACTGGCTGAGATGAAAGTTTACTCATAACCTTGGTGTGTGTTTATTGATTCAGCCATAGAACTTCCTTCACTCACTGCATGCAACTGATGCAACATCAAAGAGTTTAGAAAAGTCAGTACAGAGTTCAACTTCCACATGCATGTGCTCAATCTCATAAACTCTCGGATCCACACACACACACACACACACACACACACACACACACACACACACACACACACAGAAACAATATATTTTTTAAAGAAATGTAAGCTTACCTACACAGGAATATCCAAGGGTGAATTGCAATGCAGAAAAAAAAAAAAAAAACAGAAAAAGATTAGAAATTAGTTGTCAATAACAACACACATTTTTTTTTTTTTTGGCGAAAAAGGTACTGCGAATGAACACAAAGTTTCTCAAGGAAACGTTAAAGCATTGAAATATTTCTCAGATTTTTTCCACCACCATGTCCTTCTGGGGGCTCTGTAGAATTGAACTTGTTTCATAATTAATGAATTTTACACAGTTTGAACTGAACTGAAACAACACTGAACTGAACTGAGATGAATAATGACATTATTACCTTGTCTCTTAGTTAATAAAGTTTCCATCATAATTCTGTTAATTTCCTGTTTATTATTCTGAAGCTGCTTTGAACCCATGTTTATTGTATAAAAGCACTATAAGAATAAAGGTGACTTGACCATTAACTCTTTCTCATTAAAAAAAAAAAAGTTGCCAGCCACCACCAGTGTTTTTGACCATTTTCATAAAAATAACTTGGGCCCCCCAGAGTATTTTGTTGCATGAATATCTGAACATGCAACATACCAAAAGCAATAACAGCCCCTCTACTTAAAAAAAAAAAAAAAAAAAAAAAACATTTTATTCTAGCTTCAGTCTCATAAAAAAAAGCAACATTTTGAGTAAAAAAACTGATAAATGCACGTTTTTGTCAAAGACTACATCAAGATCGGATTCAGAACGATGATCAAAACATACTGTAGATGGAGTAGATCGGGTCCATCAACACACTTAATGCTTGCACAGTCCTATAGCTCATCCTGGGTCGACATTTCATTTCAGTTTTGATTTATATGCGATTTAATATTGATGATCAGGTTATTTTACACTTGCATTTGATTGCACAACGTGATCTCATGAGAATACGTGTGTATTTTTACGTAAAGTGTAGTTCTATGTTTACACTACATTTACTTACGTTTTATACACACAGAAACGTATAATACTGACGTATTTACAGCACTAAAACGTAAAATATTTACGTATTGACAGCACAAAAACGCAAGTTTGTACGTATTCCTATTTATCCATATTAAAATCGTGGCATTAATGTTTTGACTCTATTGCATTCAATTGTCTTATTAATTACTTTTTCAGTCGCATTTATTAAATGCAGTTTACTCATGAAATAATAACATTTCGCTCTGTTCGTGTCTTCTGCTGCAAACTCGTTTCGGAGGATTAGCCTACATGGTGTTAAACAAGACTACACTTTAAACCCTTAAAAATACCTTCTTTAATCGTTTAACCATTTTGTAATATTTAGTTTATTTACCGTGAGACACAAAATGCGTTTTCTCCTATAGAACCATAATACACCAAAACCCAACATAAATTCACAAAACACATCAATTTTATTAAATTGATATAATCCAAATCTTTAGAATCCATACGTTTGCAAGAAAGAGATCCAAATTCAGCCCTTCATCCAGCGATCTTCATCTCCATTTCTCAGTAGCGAGCGACCGTAAACGTCAAATCCCGTGCTCGTGATGAATTCAAATTCAAAAATTGCGTTACGACATGTTTTACGGCAGTGATATCAAACGCTCATTGGCTCTCGCCTGCTTCGTCACAGATTGCGACATGCCGTGTTTCAGTCGGTGAACTACATGTGAAATGGAGAAGCGCGCTCGCCTTCACACAGAGCGAAGCCGGATTAATATTTTCATGGATTAATCATTTCAATTCTGCTCTGTACCTCATTCAAAACTATTATATACTGACAGAGAGGACTGCGACTGCAGCACATTGTCATGTGAACGACTTTTGGTACCGGTTTTGACATTTTCGCAATAAATAAATTATTGTGATTACACGTCTGTTGTTTTTCTTCATAATTGACCCTTCGCTAAGCCACGCCCGAAAACCGCCACAGGCCAATCGTGGCTTAGCAACCGTAACTAGGCGCGGGAGGTCTGGCAAGCTTTCGAGCGAGGGAAACATGCCGAAGCGTTCTGCGTATGGATTGTGCAAATCAGATACCCGGTATCGTAAAAGTTTGGACGGGGTGGTGGATTTTGTTCCCTTCCCGAAACCTAAAACCCAAGGGGAGAAATGCCGGGCGTCATCTTCATTATAAATATAGCGCTTTTAACAATGTAGATTGTTCACAAAGCAGCTTTACATTGATAATAGGAAATTAATTAAAGTGTTTTGGCTTTATAGCAGCTCTAGAATAAAGTTATTGTCCAGCTCGTGGATCAAGCAGTGTGATTAAAGGCAAGACGGAGGCTCACTGACATAACTTAACGTTACTTAAAAATATATTTCAGCATTTTGTTAATCGACGGCCAAACTAGTAACGTTACCCCAATCCGATCGCGACTCTCCCGGTGTCTAGTAAAAGTAAAAGGTAGTTAGTAAAAGGAGGGAACATCAGGGGGCTTTGCCGGAGATCTCCAAGGAAAAGGTTGGTATGCAAACTTAATCAGTTCATAACAGTAAGTTAGTCACTTATGTGACCCACGAGGTGTGAGCAGTAACGTTAGCCTGGCGCACTAAAAATATAAGCGGGAGAATGTTATCATTGCAAAGTGGTCAGGCTTATGTCTTGTGTTTATTTCACAATACTTATGGATAAGCTGTTTGATTTATAAATATTAGAATATTTTCAAATTTCACTAACGCTGCTGTGCTTGAACAAAGCTGTTCCTCAATTTGTGTGTTTCCCATTTGAATGATCAGCGTACGAGGCGGCTACTGCTTGCGCTGGGACCTAACGTTATAGGCTTTAGCTTAAATTTTGATGAAATTATTCTCTAATCGTTTGCATATTATGTCGTGGATATATCCCTCGAATGCATACTGCAGTCTTGCTTTCTCATATTGTCACCTGTTCGCCAAAAATGACTAATTATCTCCTTAGGAATGTCTGAAACCGGTGCATACATACTGTAATAGACGTGCCAGGCGCAAAAGCTTGACAGGCGTAGCAACAGTAACTAAGGAGGGCGGGGCTTAGCGAAGGGTCAATTGTAGCCTATGTAGTTTTAAGAAATGGTTATGGGTAGGTTTAGGGGTAGGAGTAGGATTAGCTGCTCAAAATATATTTGAATGCTATATTGTTAATAAAACTGCAATTTCCCTACACAGTCCATTACGTTTTATCCTTTTTATATTCTGTATAAAATGGGTATGCCTTGGTTTGGGAGTAGGGTTAAAAACGGTAAAAGGTAAATTATACAGATATCTTTATGATATGAAAGATTCGTAAATATTTAACGTTTTGTAGCTGTAAAATCGTAATACTGTTACGTTTAAATGTTGCAGATACGTCCATATCATACGTTTCAGCATCTATCCAAATGTACAAAAAGTACGTTTTCTATCTTTGAAAATGACGTATTAATACCTAGCCTAACGTATTAACAATGAGACCAGGCTGGATTGCATATGATATCGGTTGTTTCTGCATCTTCTTCACATGTGTTTTCATCGGGAGATTCAGTAGCGTTACTCTTTCAGAAGATGTGTCAAACACGGGAAGCCGGAAAATTCCGTCAACGGGGGTGAAGCGTTAATATACACCTTGTATCTAATACTCATGGAAAAAGCCAATAATTGAGTGTGCTGTAAATAGATTTTTTTTTCATCCTCTCTCATTTTTCCTTTCCTCTGCTTTCTTTTACTCACCGTGAGCAACAGTACATCTCCATTCCACTCCAACCTTTTATATTCTCTGTTTTCAAAATCTCCCATTCCTCCTATTTTTCTTCCAGGAAGTTCCATTAGACACTGCAGGACCCCGTTTCCCCCTCTCACCATCTTCCGTTTCTGTATTTAGCCTTCTCTTTCTCCTCCCTTCTATTCCTCCGCCTCACTCCTGACCACTGACTACTCGCAGGATGCCAGGAAGAGACTGCCACCATATGCCGACAGCCGCATTAAAACAATGTTAATTAACAAATGCCACCAGAACAACATCTGTAAAAATGGCCTTTCTAAATTTGCCAACACTTTTAAACAATTAATTTCAGAATTAATTACAGTATCACATTTGAACATATGTCGCTTGTGCATGGCCAATTAAAGAATTGTTAGATTTGGAAACCGAGGGCACTGGTAGGAACTGACAGACGCCTCGTTGTCCAACCGAGTCCCACAAGCTACTGACATTAGTCACCGCAAAAGCGCTGAATGATTTGAAAAGGCAGAGCTGATGGTACATTTAGCCTATTATGGGAAAAAATACAGTAATTATGTGGGAAATATGGTGCTCGACGTCTTGATGCCAAGGTTTGGGCGGCTTACTGGCCCAAATCAAATCACACTATGATATTCAGGTCCCTCTAAAGTCACGCTCTTTGACGGAGGTCAACTTGAACGTGGATGGAATGGGAAGTATACGTTAGTGCTGAGGTGAAACTGAGCACTCGAGAAGTTATTTTGAACTAAAACAGAAGGTCCAAATCAGAGCGTGGGCACTTTGAGGAAGTGAATGTGACACATGGGCTGGTTGCTATTAGAGGGACGTGTTTGTAAAGTACGCACTCAGCAGGTGGCTCTGGATGAAGTAGGGTATGACAAAAGCGCAGGAACAGAAGTATGCACTCAGCAGGTCAATACGAGGGCGTACATTAGCATGGGGACAGCAGTATGTACTCTGCAGATGGTTAGGAGTGGTGTAGGATACGAGGAAAGTGAATAACAGCAGATCCTTTTTTTTACAGGTATCGTCACGGATTGATGCTAGCGTGTGCCTCCATCTGGTTGCCACCCCTGAGCTGTCCTTTTTAATTACCCCAAAGGAGTTTAGAGAGACGGTCATCATATACGGTACACACAAGAAGCAATAAAGTGTGTTCATGTGCGTTTTGTGTGTTATGTGGAATTGGGAACAAAGCCAATAAACAGTTCCATTTAGTCTGCTGTGCTTTCCTTCATTGTCTATTCATAGATCTAATTAAGACTTTCTTGCTTCCTTTCTTTTATGTAAGTGCAGTGTTTTCAGGAGTGGAAATTAGGCCTTTGCTAAATTAATATCATAAGTGCTCGAGCAGCTATGATCAAGCGTCCTATTAGAATGGGCTCAATTAGATGCGTGCAAATGTTTTTCTTGCAGTCGATTGCCTTTAAATAGGTGATTTTCCATTTTCAGCCAGTTGACAAATAACACATCCCACCTGTTCCCTAATTCGCTATGTTAAATATGACAATGTCCTCTCTCTCTGTCTCACTGGTGTGTGATTAGTCCATGGTGCAACTAACAAAGATATGAAAAATCACAACGGTTACAGTCCAAATAGGCTTTTAAAAAGGCTACACAAAGCTCTTTCAGTGCCAGTGTCATCAAGCAGCTTTAGTAGAGGCATTACAGACGAAAAGACTCAAAACACTTCAAAACGTGTTGAAAAACATGTCCATGTCTGAAAATAAATGTCACCATTAAAAATAACTGCCAAGTAATTCAAGCTAAAATATTTAATAATAAACCGATTAAATAATAAACTTTGAAAAAATGATAAAATAATAATAATAATAATATGGAAAATGTGTGTGTTACAATACTCACGTTATGATACTGGGGTAGTTTTTAGCATGTTGCTATGTGGTTGCTAGGGCATTACTCCGTACTTTCTCGCATGTTTTAGGTGGCTGCTTACTAACAGAGCCCCTAAAGGGACATAGTGGTGGAAAAAAAAGAAACAAGAAAGAGATGGTAGGGATAAATATATTTAAAAACTTTCTCAACAGAGAAAATTTGGATTTGCTCACAAAGCTTTTTTGTTCTTTGTAAAACTTTTCCAAGGGAACGCAGAGGTTTTGCAAGGGAACGCAAAGTTTCTTGGGGGAACACAAAACATTTGTGAGAGAACCCAAAAGCATTGACATATAATATTTAGGGGCTCTGTACTTACTGGTCCAAAAAAAAAAAAAAAAATCAGTCACACTTTAGTGTAGGGTCCAATTCTTACTATTAATTAGGCTAGTTGCGTATTAGCATGCATATTATAAGACATTGGCTGTTTATTAGCCTAGTACTTATTATTAAGCACATATGAATGGCTGTTTCTGCATGACCATATTCAACATCCCTTAATCCTACCCAATATCTAATCTTAACAACTACCTCAATAACTATTAATCAGCAGTGATTCAGAGTTTATTGAGGCAAAAGTATAGTTAGTTAATAGTGATAATTGGACTGTGTGACCAAAAACTAAAATAATACAATTGTAACATTTTTATTTTATCAAGTGTATATGTAAGGGATAATGTAGAGCGAATGATATAAAATGATATAAGGAGTCCATATAATTCTATAATAAATTTATGCACACCAAAGCACCCATGCAAAAAAAAAAAAAAAAAAAAAACATTACAGCAAACACCAAAAAAAAAAAAAAAAACTTTACCGAATTCACAGTGTATGTGTACAGAGCATGGTACAGACTACGCCGCAACAACAAAGAGCTTGTTTTCATTTTAGACGAGTCAAGCTGCAATGCTGAACAGGACCACATGGAGACCCAAAAATAAACTGCCTTGACTTGTACTGAAATGTGTCTGTACATAAATGCAGCGTGCGATCAGTGATCGAGAGGTTTGTAGTTTGTGCATCAATATAGCAGACTCTCACACGCTTACTGTACGACTCCTGTATACGTCACCAAAATGGCGCTCTTCAGAAACAATCACAATATGACATAGCTCGTGTTTTAAAGCAAAGCACACACTGGAATGAATAATTCAGTAAAAACGCAATGTGAGTCTATTCTCTCGTCTCTTATATCTCTGATGTAATCAGCCCGGTCTTCTTTACATTTGCGCTGTTTTGGACAGATTGTTTGAATGAATTTGAATACTGGACCACTGAAAACTTTCCCAGAGTTTAACGGCTTAAAATGTCTGATCACAAAAACAGAGAAGCAGAATCGGGTTAAGGGGTTAGAATGGAAATTTCCTCCTACCAGGGTTACAGGTGCTTGTAGATGCTCGGTGTGATAAACTCCCGACTTCTAAGATCATCTAACTGCGTGACGTAATTTACGTTAATGACACAGTTATTGTTTTCCACTAATAAAAGTGTTTGTCAGAGCGAAAATGTCAATGATGTTTTAGAATTATGTTTTAGACATTAATGTTCATACATTACCATAATCATTACTCACATAATTAAGGAGTAAAAAAAAGAAAAAGGTAAAAAGGAAACCGTTGAGAAAAACAACAAAGCATCATCTAATTTAAACAATCGCAGAGCTCTGTTCTCTCATACTGAGTATGTGACAGCACATCCAGGAGAAGTGGATAGGATGGAGGAGGAGAGAGGAGTTGAGCTTCTGATAGAATGAGGGTTTTTTTGTTTTTTTTTCTGTGACTTCCTCTAAGGAGATGTGTGTGTGTGTGTGTGTGCGTGTGCGTGTAGGAAACACACAGTACTGTCAGTCAATACAACCATCAGCTCCTCCACTCTCCCTCGAAGCAAGAGTTTATTTCCTGTCCCAGCTACAATATGTCATGCCTTAAAGAGTTAGTTCACCCAAAAATGAAAATTCCGCTTCTGGGTTGTACGTAGGCTCACTATTGGCCAGCATCACACATATGACCAGCGTCGGCCTAATGAGCCTATGTTCTGACGTAGTAGTCACTTGGACTATATTAACAATGTCTTTACTAACTTTTCTGGGATGGCAGATATCGATTCCATAGCAGCCTATGAAGGAGTTAGCCAGCTCTCAGATTTCATCAAAAATATCTTATTTTGTGTTCCGAAGATGAACGAAAGTCTTACGGGGTTGGAACAACATGAGGGCGAGTAATTACTGACAGAATTTTCATTTTTGGGTGAACTAACCCTTTAATGAGAAACCTATTGCAGGATCACTGGATCTTTGGTAAGTTGTAAGTAACACAAACAATTATCAGTTTAAACTAAAGGTTGGACTCGATGAGTTTTATTGCTCATGCCTCATGTTTTTTTGTTGAAAACACGAATGGTAGAATATGGAAAAAACTGCACGGTCTTGAGACACGTTTATTTAAATTGTAACTTACCTTAAGATCATTAAGGTCATGCGCAAAACCCTGAAAGACATGCTAGACTTGTGGATGGTCAAAGTCATCCACATGTTTACAAAGAAAACCAATGGAAAATTAGCTCAGTGGAGTACAAAAAAGCACTGTGTGTGAACAGCCCCATGCCGTTTCAAACCTGAATGACTTGTAATACAAAAGGACGTTTGTTTTGAAGAATGACCAAAATGTAGTTCCTTTGTCCTGCGTCTCATTTGTTCTTCTGCACATTCAAACTGTGCATATCTCAATTAGTTATGAAACACACAGGGACCAAACAAGAGAGCTGTACAAATTACATTTTAAGCAAATTATGAATTTCAGTTTGTTCTTCACACATTGTGTGTGTGGGGGGGGGGGGGGTTAGGAATTTGACAGCTCCTAAACATTCTTCAAAGAAAGTCATACAGGGTTGGATCAAAATGAGGGTGACTAACTGTTTCTGAAGAAATAACCTAAGAGAAGGGAACACAACGCTTCAGGAAATTGGAGGGAGAAGCACGCCTGTGGCCTCAAATGCTCATATTTGTGCACCAGCTCCCCTCTATGCTCCAGTGGAGAAAGGGTGTCTGTTCAGCATGACTGGCTCAGACTGACCAATCACCTCACTCTGTGTCTCCGTGTCCTCTGGGATCCTTGCCGGGGCCCCAGCTTTGTGTCAAAGATAAATTGCGGCTCTGATTGACCACTGAAGGGAGGTTTTTACAAAGTCTGATTTGCTATTCATCAAAGCCTGAAACATTCACTCTCTCTCTCCCACGGTCGTCTCTGGTTTCTTTCTCCTTTCCAGTCAGTTTTTTTTTTCAATTATCTATCTATCTCTCACAAACTACTGTATCTCCATTTTCATTTCTAGTCCTTTTTACAGCTAGCCTCTTGTCTGCGGTGCTTCTGTCCCATTTCTCTCTTAACTTTTCCTTTTAATGTTCATCTCAAGTGCCTCTCTACTACCGACATCACAAACACCCAAAAACAAACAAACTAATTAACTGTCCCCCATCCCACACTGCAGTGAATAAGCACTGATGACGGAGAGTTTCCTCTGTTTGCCAAAGACGGGCATAAATCTCAGCTAGTCAGAAGTGCTTATACTGCAAACTCTCTAATGACTGTCGTTTGGAAAAAGATTACAGGGCACCTGTCTGAAACCCCCGCAAAAAAAGCCGCTGAGGGAGCCTCGCCGTAAAGCCTAATCATCACTTACACAGCCAGCTGTGCGTTCCATTAGATCATTTAATACACCAGAAAGTAAATAAATGAGAACTCAAATAAATAAATAACAAACATTTGTTCTGCGCTGCTGGACGCCATGTTGAGTGTCACAGTCTTAGCCTGGATATTTCCATCAAGCGTTTGGGACAACATCACTGCGGTCACAGAGCTGCCAGTGTAAAGGAATATCCGCTCATTATTTACTCACCCTTATTTCCTAGACACTCTTCTCAATATAATGAAAGTGCAAAAGGAATGGGTCTTCAAAACAGATACAAAAGCAACATAAAAGTATCATGAAATATGACTTCATAATATATACGCTAGGTTATTGGCTGACATAAGAGGTTTATTATCATTATTTATTGGTAGATATGGAACATATTTAGACAGATATTTGAAATTTGTGTATGCACGCTCATTTTTATGTTTAGATTACCTCTATTTTTGTATGACACTATCTTAAATATTACATTTTAAAATGTAATAATACTGTTTAATGTAATCTTTAATGAATATCAAATTTTCAGACTGTTTTAATGTTGTGATGCCCAAATTCACTTTCTAACAGTTCCTAAATTGGAATAAATTTTTGAATATAAATTTATATATAATACACACATATATATATATATTGGCCATTTATTATCCTGTATATCGACCATAACATGAAAAGCAAGTTATCACTTATATTTTCGTTATGGACAGAATTTTTTTATCAGCGCATCCCTAGTGATTGATGCTAGCAAATTCTTCTAATATTCATCAAGTGTTTCCTGATATAAATAAAGATTGGGATGAAGATAAGGAAATAATGACAGACTTTGAAATTTTTGCCTGAAATATTCCTTTGAGAATGACAGAAACTGGCGCCTAAACCTCTATAACGGCAGTGCACTACCTCACAGCGAGATGAAAAATAGCCAAATGGAGACGTTAATGAGCACACACTGTAAACTGATGCGCTCTTACAACAGCTGAGGATGCAGTCAAAACAGTTCTGATTTATGGATGCTCCCAGTATTGCTGTAATGAAGCACTTTCTGTCTTTTCACGTTAAGCATGATAGTATATCAGCAGGGTCTGTTATGACCTAGTTGTCAGTTACGTAACAGACCCTGCTGATATATTATGAGTTTTGACTTTCATATGTTTCAAATCCTAGCAGTTATTTTAAATGTATGGAACACAGCATCAGACTGTTTTAACAAATCACGCAACCATACTACTTCAGACATTACCAAGCCACGATTTCAAATCTCTTCTGTCAACACATTTGCATACTCAACAGCCATCAAAAATGGCATAATCTCCAGAATCCAGGTTCTGTGAAAAAACAACAACTTTGATCTCCAGACAGACCTGTGGAAGTAACAGGCGGATGGGACGGGTCGGAATGGGATGGGATAGCTGCTGTCAGTGCTTGAGACAGGATTGTGCTGGTCAGCCTGATCCCTCATGGTCAGTTCACCCCGGGGAGTGAAGCAGTCACGGCTGAGAAGAGCGAGCCACAGCACAACAGTGGATTATTAGACACAGAGTCAGAGTCCAAAGGCCCCAGTCCACAGAGGACAGAAATAGACACCAAACTACTGCAGCGGATCTGAGAGAGAGAGTGACAGGAATCATAATGATGCAGATATTTTAACTATGATGATGATGATGATGAATAGGGTGAAGTTCTATACACTATGATAAAGATAATGATGATGATGATATTGATAGAAAAATAAAGATTTTTCAACAGTAATGATGAAGATGATGAGGAAGAGGAGGAGGTGGAGGAAGATAAGTGGGATGTGATCAGAATTACTATTAACAATGATGAAGATGAAGGTAGGAAACTTGAAATATTTTTCAATAGTAACATTCACATTCTAAAGATATTTCAACAATGATAATGATAATGAAGATACTTTACCAATGATGACTGTGGTGGTGATGATGATGATGATACTTTAACAATGATGATTGTTCCGATCTACATCTTCATCATCACCACCACAAAGACATTTGAACAATGATGATAATGACAGTCAGCACCAATACCAACGCCGATGATGATGATGAAAACTAAGATTTTTCTACAAAACAAAATTGAGAAATGCACATCAAAAACACACCCACACCCAGAATAAAACAAGTCTGTGTTTGTGGATTCTCAACAGTCGTAGGAGTAATTGAAGCAGCAGTAAGTTTAGCACAAGCGTGAGCTCCAGAAGACATCCAGAAGTGTGTGGGAGTGAGGAAAAGAGTGCTGTGTCACAAACTTTCAAACGCAATCAGAGGTCGCCATTAATTGAAGGCAGCATGCTATTAGTTACAGTGGCAGTGTAGTAGTGAAATTACTTTTGAACTTCTGAAGTATACATTGACTGCGCTAATCGCTGGGGAGTCATTGGTAATTTCCACAGAAACTGCAGCTGATAACCATGAAATACTTGGTAGAGACGCTGTGTATCAAAATATTCAGTATTTCATATATAGCTTGATGGAAAATTGGACTGCACTCTGGGATACGGGTTACTCACAAATTAAATTTTCTGGTCGTTAAAAAGCAATTCCAAAAAAAAAAAGAAAAAAAAAAGGCGGGGGAGCAACAGTCATCAAAAACTCTGGGATAATTGTTATTCATTGAAGCTTTGAGAATACAATTGAATGTTTAACTGACGAGTCGTTGCCATGGTGCCATTCATGTTGAGAAAGAACCCAATCCTCTGGCTCAGTGTGGAATGAAGCTTTTGCCAGTTAGTGGAGAGAGGGGAATGGCGTGGGAATTGATTCATTGCTATTTAGATCAACATTATTTACACTGGTGAATGCTGCCAATGGCCATGGTTCACATCCAAAATAGATCGGTTCTATAGAACATTTAGTGCTGGATCGGGACAGCCACAGGATTGTGTCGTCTTCAGTGAGAAATGTTTTCCCTGCATTTTTACAGTGGTAAGGAAGCCATCACAATGCCTCGGCTGTGACTGACAGGAAGGTTTGTGGTTAAGAAGTTATGATTGATGTGCAACGCTTGAGTTTTCAAACACCTCATGGGCCAAACTTTTACATGCAGGCAATACAGGCACAAAATAACACCGGAAACAGCTTGTTAAAGAAATGTTCTGAGTTAAATACAAGTTCCATACAATGAAAGTCAATGGGGTGGTTTTGGACCCCATTAGCTTTCATTATATGGACAAAAACAGTTGCAGTTACAGTTGGGGGTCCAAAGAAGAAAAAGTCATACATGTTTGAAACTACGAAAGTGAGAAATTGATGGCAGCATGAGTTAAAAATTTTGGGTGAATTATACCTTGAAGCTCAATCAACAGATTAAACCACAAAAACAAAAATTTGTGTTTACCGTAATGCAGTTAAAATGTTAATTCACCACCTAGAGCAGTAGTTCTACTGCTAAAAGTATGATTTACACAACAATAACACTTTTTTGGCCTTTTCGCCATTTCATTGATGAAGACAGTCAGAGAAGAGACAGGCAACGAGCAAACATCAATTGTAAGCACATTACTGTGCACATGAGAGATTCTCTCAATAACACTTAACTTGTTTTGAACCCAGAACATTCATTGTAGGATCGAGCCGCTGAGGTTCAGGTCAACTTAATTTAAAGGTCATGATAAATCAAGTTAAAATTAAAATAGTCTGCAGTAGAAAACAGCTGTCTGACTTCAATGAGGGTCTTAATGCAAATTATATCTCAGGCTGACTTGACGCATCTTAAGAAGTCTAAACATAAGAAGGCTTTAATCATGATTTTCAAGCAATACCATAATGACTTTATACTTTTCACAGGCTAGTTTCACATCTTAGAGCAAATTAATTCCTTGTTCTCTTTTTTTTTATCCCCATGTTTCTAAATTTATTACAAAGGTTAAAGACTGATTGCAGAAGTCAACCAATCTAATGTCTTAATTAGCTATGTACACTGTGCTAAATTCATTTCAAGATTTAAAGTGCTAAGCTCGTTTTCATGTTCACTTTTTATGCACACTGCAAATCAAGAGTAGGTCAAGTTGTTAAACATCCTACAGCTGATGCTCTGAAGAAAAAGAAATAGAATTAATGTCTTGTTATATTTATATGCTTTAAGTTCATCACATTTGCTCCAACATACTCTCTAAAGTGAGCAAGATTAAATTGTACTCTTGTTCTGTGCTGTACTTATAACACAGTACATCAATAAAAAAAATTCTTCCACTCCTCATTAGTATCTGTCAAAACAGCAGTGAACCATCAAGTTGCATTTACTATATTGACTATACTGATTTGAGAAGCAATGCATGGTGGGATATTAATATTTAAGCCATCATAATCCAACAACATCTTCTTCCAACAAAATGCAGCAATGTATCTAGCAGGATGTTTAAAGCCAATCAGAGCTATTCATTATTCCGAGCACTAATAGTAGTATCCAGTCTCCTTGATGAAATTAGTTAGGTAAAACACATACATTGCAAGGTCACGCATTTGAGATCTTAGAATATTAACCAAGGTCTCCAGTGAAGGAAAAGCTTACATAAAGTTAATTAAACTTTCATAGCAATCATTTATATTTCATAGAGCTGGTTGTAAGATCTGCTGCTGCAATTACCAAGGGTGAATGATACTACTGAATGAGAAGAGGGTTGAGTGTTTATTTAACAATTTTACTCTAAAACATACTAGCCCTACACCGGAGCGACAGTTGGCTGCTGTGCTGGGTCTTCCGTACACATCTGTCTTCCTATATGCTTGGGTCAATTACATAAGTTTGTAAAAAAAAAAAAAAAAATTCTAGATAAAAAAATGTTTAAAAAGTGTGTTTTAAAAGTTTAAAACACACATGCTTTTTTTTTGTCCATGTTGGTTTTATATGCTTTAGAAAAAAAAGAATGCTGTTAAAATATAACAACAGAAACTGAGGATCCACACCATTTGACATTTTACAATATACACTCTAAAAAATGCTGGGTTGTTTCAACCCATGTTTGGGTCAAATTTGGACAAACCCAACTGTTGGTTTAAACTTTTTGATTAAATGTTAAACTCAACGGTTGTGTTTGTCCATATTGTCCATATAAACCATACCTTGTATCAGTTAAATTATTGATGTTTTAAGAGACTAATGTATGATTAGTGTATGTTAGTTCGATCATGGTTCTTTTATTATGGAAAAAAAAGAATACATATTTAATTCAGAAATTAAAAACCAGCTCATCAAAAAAAAAAAAAAAAGCCTTGTGTCAATGACAACGTTTATTGCGATTTGAACAATGTGATTCTAATAAGATTTAGCGATTAAACTGTACCTCATGTAAACACAAGTTTGAAAAAATTGATGCGATTAAACTCATACAGTAATTGTAGATACCATATTCTTTAAAGGTATTGTGGAGGATTTTCCCGAATTTTAGAAAAGAACCGCCCTCTCCACTGCATGCGCAGAAAGCGAAAACTACCTAGGGACGAGCACGTACGACGGCCTTACATAAACATATCACCAGAACAGGGACGTGCGGTCAGGGTAGGCAGGGTAGGCAGTGCCTCACCAAAGGAAATGTTGACATTACATTTATTAATTCCAAGAACTTTATTAATTCACCACATTATTAATTGCATTTATTTTATTCCAAATATAAATTTTTGTAAAAAAAAATTTCAGGAATACACATATAATATACTCATTTTGCCATTGTTTGCTCCTAAAACCATTGTTTCATGCAGGAAATGCAAGGCCATGGCCATTGAGGCAGAGGTTAGCAGTGCCTCTTTGGTCCATAGAACGTAGTTTACGTAGGTTTGCGCATGCGCAGTCAGTTCTCATGCTGTCTTGAATTATCAACATTGAGGCAGAGACCGAGCTTGCTTCATGTCACGTGATCCACTCGCTCTCACTCAATCCGCGCTTCCCGATCTAGCGGCGCCTAGCGTTGGCTGTCAACAGGCCCGGGGTGGGTAATCGGGAGAATTCCCGGTGGGCCGCTTCACTTTTGGGCCGGTCGAGGATTTTCTTTTTTCACATTTGTCACGTTAGTTACATTAGGCTACACACGATCGGACGTTCCGCATTCTGACACCGCAGCGCGCAGCCTCTGCATGGGTTGTACCATGTGAGGGAGTTCTCCCCTCCTATAGAGTTGGTTGGGTCCATAGCCCGTCTTTTCCAAAACGTTTTCTCAGGAGTAGGCTACCGCGGCACCGCCGGCGCGTACCGATAGCTGGGCCGGCCCTACTAACGCGTCAGGGAGGATGGATGGGAGGAAGAGGCCAGGAGGTATGGAAGCTTGTTTCCGCCACAGAATAAAACATTTTAAAAGATAATTGCGACTTTTTATCTCACAATTGCGAGTTTACATCTCGCAATTCTGTCATTATTTCTCAGAATTGCGTGAAATAAAGTCGCAATTGCGTGTTATAAAGTCAGAATTGCGAGATATAAAGCCAGAATTGCGTGAAATAAAGTCGCAATTGCATGTTATAAAGTCAGAATTGCAAGATATAAAGTCAGAATTGTGTGAAATAAAGTCGCAATTGCTTCTTATAAAGTCTAAGTGAATTATTATTTAACCTTTACATTATTTGTTGAACCATGGCATTAATACAAACTACAATAGTGACTAGGCTGCTTGTCGGTTCGCTGACACCGCGCCGCCTCCCTCTCTTAACGTTACTGTGTCCCGCACAAAACATTTGTTTGTTGTATAAGTCATAAGATAGATGTGTCCATTAATTTGATTATTAGATTTGATTGTGCATTAGCCTCACATATGACTGACTTTGCTGTATGCAGGCAGCGATGTGATGATGCCTGATATGAACTTGGGTTGCTACATTAACTGAATGAATATATAAACATATATGCCACATTGATAGGTCACAGCCTACCCATGACAAGATTTCACCGCACGTTACTGCACCAGAATGATTGACAACTAGGAGGACCAATAGTCTTGATGATCCACCCGGAAAAAGAAAATCCTCCACTATACCTTTAACTGCATCTATTTAGCCCACAGTGCGCATGTGCATTTTTGGGGTGCTGTGGTAACTGAGTTCATGTTGACAACTTTGAGTGACATGAATATAATGCAGTATACTAATGGTTGAAAACACTGAAATGGAGACATTTTTAAGCACATCACAGAAAAAAATTACTATGACTAGATACCACAGAACCGGGAAACTACTGTATTCGAGTTCATCATTTGTGCTGTGCATTGGGGTGTTTAAAAAACGGCAGTAAAATAACCACAATTCTTAAAGAATGAACAAAGATAATCAGTCCTTTCTCTGGTTATTGGAAATAAATCACATTATTGGTGCACACGCAGTCATTGACTCACCTGCGTCCAGTTTACAACCGCCTTGTTCCAGGAATCTGATCCCCAGATTTCTCTTGGACTCATTGTTTATTGGGCACACGACACAGAGAGTGAGTTTTATTCACGGACCTCATTATACACAGAGCCGTTTTTCCCGCCTGCTGCATCACCATTACTGTAATTAATGGTGTAGCAGATTCCTCTGTCACCCATCTCCCCTGCTCTAGTCTGAGCCTGGCGTCTCTTAAGAGCCCATGCTGCTGACTCATCTGCTCCACCATCAGCCGGGTTGGAGGGTGGCAGGGAAAAAAAATCATCTTAGACCTGCAGCTAATTTCAATAGGGTTGATATATTTCTACAACTCGCAGCCTGGCACTTTAATAAGGGATGGCTATAATCAAAAGACAGGCAAGAAAAAAGAAAGCGGAAAGAAATTTTCCCCTCGCCCTTCCTCTTTTCTGAATTGTTCCCCGTCACCGCAACAGTGGAATGGCCAACAGCCATAATTTTGAGGACAATTACGAAGAATGTATGGCAAACACCGCCCTTTCGCCTGCTACAGCGACATGCTGGTGACGGACTGGCTGTTTACCGATGCTAGTGTTCTTTTTTTGCTGGGTAAACATGATTTTACCGGGCCGGCCGGACTGGACGAGCATGCAGTAGGAGCTTGATGTAGTGCCCGCCTTCCTGGGAAGAGGTGATGAAGTCTGGCCCCATTCCTCAAGTGCTAATATCCTCAGCTTTGCCTTGTGAAAAACAAACGATGGCGAGGGTCGTGTTCGGTACAGGCCATTTTGCCTCTCAATCTTGATGTTTTTATTTTACAATGTCCCTTATGTTTTCCATTGCGCCCTATTTTTTTCCTGTCTTTTATGGTTTATTGACAGTACTCCTGCCCTGAAACAGTAAACACGTCAGCTGAGGGGGAAATCGATGCAGGGGCCCAACACCGAGAACAAACTATATAACCAGGAAGGATCGAATGAAGGGCAGTTCTGTGACACACGCACCCACACCTCTTAAACATGGATGACTGGTTTTAAAGGTTGGGAAATCTGTGCCAGACGTCAACGTCGTGGTTTATTTATTTCTCCCTCTCTCCTCTCTTCCTCCCTCACCTTTATTTCCTTTTCAGTCCTCTACCTCACCGTTTTTTAGTATTAGACAGGCCCGGTTCAACAGGAACCTCAGACACAAGCAAGAGCATCCTCAGTTGATACTGTAATAATATATTGCAAAAACAGATTTGGCAAACTCTCCAGTGCATATTTGTGTTTGCACTCTAGAGAACGTCAAATGTATCTATTTACAACATGTTTTTGTAGGTTTAAGCAATGTAGCCAATCACAGACATAGTTGTTGATCTCTTGCACACAATGGCCAATCAGAGGTGTTTAAGTTAGTCAGAATCCACTCACCGCTCAAAATGCCAGAGCTCATTCAGTGCTGATTTATGCAGGCTCGCGAAACCTCTCACTAACAAACAAAGCGTAGACACAATGCAAATTAAGAGGTTTATTGTGCATTGTTGCTGATTATAATCAGTTGCTGATTATAACTGATTATAACGGAACTTTGAGAGATCGCGATGAACTAACAAAGCAACAGCGTTTGTAGCGATTGAAGCCATCTTGGCTTGCTTTCGAGGCTACAGCTTATATAATCCACTGAATAAAACTATTGGTTTTCTATTGGCCAATGCATGCTGCAAAGTTTCGGAAGTGACATCTACATATAAATGCTGGATTCACTCTGCACGGGACAGAAATATGACATGTTAAAATAGTAACAGATTAAAGCAATGTAAAGCAGCCGCGGCTCGTCTGTATGGGCACCAAAATATTTATCCAAACATAGGTCTATATACAGTACACTGAATTAATAAAAAAATATAAATGCATTCGTTCAGCATTCTGCAACAAATATTTTTCGGATTTTCTAGAGACTATTTTAAGTCATAAAGTAAGCAGGATATATTAAGATTTAGCGCCTGGATTCGGCAGGCATGTATTCATGATACTAGTGGGGCAGCCGGTCTCGGAGCCCCTCCCTAGCTCTACAGCGCCCCACAAATTTCCCATGTAAATCTGTGGCGAAAAAAAGGAACTGCAGCGCACTCTCATAGAGAGACATTGGGGCAGATTTCTGGCTGCCCCGCTTATTTTCACGTGACGTTTCTTCACGTAGGCTAAACCTCGCTCCAGACCAAGATGATATCAGTCCGCTTCAGATATGTGTCTGCATCAGGTCAGAAACTAGTTGGTATGTCTGTTCTTCCTATGTGGAGTAGCTAGTAAACAAGTAGAAACCCTTTAGTTTAAACGTGATCATGTGAATAGCTTTTATATATAGTTCTGTTGTGTTTGTTTTATGTTTGTTCTGAAATTAAACATGACTTTTTCTCCTCACTGGAATTCCTAACTTGCAATATTCCAAAACAACATTCAGACGCAATAAATACTACATTAAGGCAATTTTAAGATGGCATTCTATGCTTTTGTCGTGTATACTAAAGTCTGTCAATCATCATTAGAGTGCCACCCTCAGGCTGAATAACGCAAGGACATTAGAATTCTGACAAAAGTGTGTCTGATGTGTTCAGCGATTAGAATATACTTGTATATAATTAAACTTGTAAATAATCTTAAATGTCTCACTGTACACTGCTATCTAGAAAAGTTAGACATCTGCACATTACTAGAGCACCCTTAGTTATTTCAGAAGCACCCTCAGTGATTTGATTTTGGAACCGGGCCTGCCTCCTGAACGACCTTTTGTGACATTCACATGTATCTGACACCTTAAAAGACATTTCCGACTGATCATGCACCCTATTGAATCAGACATCACGCATGGCAGCCACTATGGGGCTTGTGTGAAGTTGCCAGGCTTTGTCACGACTGGCCGACAGCATTGACAAATTCTGTTTATCTGAGGTCATGCGATTACAAGGTCACCCGTCGGAAATGATTCCACTCAAGCTGAACAAATGCAAGACCTGTGATGGCACGAAACAATGCAATACAAAGAATAACAGTTATATTTACAGTTGCCCCTGTAGCACTAAAGTGACAGAACAAAGTTCCTCCCTCAAAATGCCCGCACGCCCCCGCAATGCTATCTCAACCACTAAAATGGTACGCACGGAAATCCTTGACTAAAACAGGCATTGTGGGTAGAGGCCAGCAGTGTTATTATAACCGTAAACAAACAGGTATCGATCTCATCTAGAGGATAGGCAGAAGTCAGCAACTTTATCAACACCACAGAGAACAGGAGAGATGCAGGGAGTATCAGTGCACAAGAAAAATTAAATTGCATTTTGATGATGGATGCACCTGCCTTTGAATAACAAACACCATCAACAACAGCAGGCCAGGGAGAGAACGGCAAAACAACAAAAGTGCAACAACTGAAAAGAAAATGGAGTGATGGTAATGCTAATAACACAGGCACAGATTCTTGAGATATGGGACAAGATGTGTAATGGTTGCAAACATAAAAGCATACTAAATGTATCTATTTGTAATTACTACTGCTAAATATGAATGTACAAATAACTTTACTGTACTATACTGTTATTAAACAACTTTACTGTACAGTACTCTACTGTATTTTTGCAGCCTTGGTAAGAATTCTAATAAACATACAGTAAAAATGTATAAAATGTACAATCTTTATAATATTTATCTCCAGTGCTGAATGATCCTTCAGAAATCCAAATCTTTTTTCTTGTTATTAATGTTGAAAACTATTTTAATATTTTGTGGTAACCGTGATACGTTTAATTTCAGCATTCTTTGAATAGAAAGTTCAAAAGAACCACATTTATTTGATATAGAAATGCTTTGTAACATTATAAATGTCTTTACTGTCACTTTTGATTAATGTTATGTGTCCTTGTCGAACAAATTAATTACTTTCTTTCAAAAAAAAAAAAAGACTTACTGACCACAAACTTTTGAACGGTAGTGTATATCTATCTATCTATCTATCTATCTATCTATCTATCTATCTATCTATCTATCTATCTATCTATCTATCTATCTATCTATCTATCTATCTATTACATATATACAATACTGTGCAAAAGTCTTAGGCATGTTAATATCCCCCACCCCCCCGTCCCCCCAAAAAATGGTTTTAAGTCAGTTATTTATATATTTTGCTGTAATGTGTCAGTAGGAAATATCAGTTTACATTTCCAAACAATCGTTTTGCCATTAATTGTAATAATCAGTACAGTACAGTACAGTACAGTACAGTACAGTACTGTATATATATATATATATATACACACTCACCTAAAGGATTATTAGGAACACCATACTAATACTGTGTTTGACCCCCTTTCGCCTTCAGAACTGCCTTAATTCTACGTGGCATTGATTCAACAAGGTGCTGAAAGCATTCTTTAGAAATCTTGGCCCATATTGATAGGATAGCATCTTGCAGTTGATGGAGATTTGTGGGATGCACATCCAGGGCACGAAGCTCCCGTTCCACCACATCCCAAAGATGCTCTATTGGGTTGAGATCTGGTGACTGTGGGGGCCATTTTAGTACAGTGAACTCATTGTCATATTCAAGAAACCAATTTGAAATGATTCGAGGTTTGTGACATGGTGCATTATCCTGCTGGAAGTAGCCATCAGAGGATGGGTACATGGTGGTCATAAAGGGATGGACATGGTCAGAAACAATGCTCAGGAAGGCCGTGGCATTTAAACAATGCCCAATTGGCACTAAGGGGCCTAAAGTGAGCCAAGAAAACATCCCCCACACCATTACACCACCACCACCAGCCTGCACATTGGTAACAAGGCATGATGGATCCATGTTCTCATTCTGTTTACGCCAAATTCTGACTCTACTATCTGAATGTCTCAACAGAAATGGAGACTCATCAGACCAGGCAACATTTTTCCAGTCTTCAACTGTCCAATTTTGGTGAGCTCATGCAAATTGTAGCCTCTTTTTCCTATTTGTAGTGGAGATGAGTGGTACCCGGTGGGGTCTTCTGCTGTTGTAGCCCATCCGCCTCAAGGTTGTGCGTGTTGTGGCTTCACAAATGGTTTGCTGCATACCTCGGTTGTAACGAGTGGTTATTTCAGTCAAAGTTGCTCTTCTATCAGCTTGAATCAGTCGGCCCATTCTCCTCTGACCTCTAGCATCAACAAGGCATTTTCGCCCACAGGACTGCCGCATACTGGATGTTTTTCCCTTTTCACACCATTCTTTGTAAACCCTAGAAATGGTTGTGCGTGAAAATCCCAGTAACTGAGCAGATTGTGAAATACTCAGACCGGCCCGTCTGGCACCAACAACCATGCCACGCTCAAAATTGCTTAAATCACCTTTCTTTCCCATTCTGACATTCAGTTTGGAGTTCAGGAGATTGTCTTGACCAGGACCACACCCCTAAATGCATTGAAGCAACTGCCATGTGATTGGTTGATTAGATAATTGCATTAATGAGAAATTGAACAGGTGTTCCTAATAATCCTTTAGGTGAGTGTATATATATTCGCTATTAACATTATTTGTTATTTGTAAGCATTTGCACTTCATTTTCAATCATTTTCTGTCAACCATCAAGGTCAAACATTTTCTTATTTTCTTTGCCACAATCATGAAACCCGAATAAATCATAATCTAAAGATGCAATCCTGAAGGCCTGAATCCTGTTGGTGAGAAATTCCACCTCATGAGATATGATACTTCTATAACCTTTCTATTTCGTTTTATTTATCCACCCTGTGACTTCGGGTCCCTACGTGTGGTTCAGGACTCTTATTAAAAGCCGCATGCTCGGGTCTGATTGAGACAGCTCCTAGTAGGAACAGGCTTCACTGATGGTGCCCAAACGCAGGGCTCTAATGAGCTCCCAGAGAGCTGATTCATAATGGAATATCTGGGAGGCCAATAGTCCATCACTAATAATCATATGGTAATGACCAGCTCGCAATCAGGGAGCCCAAAAGAGAAGAGCAGCTCATTTCTATCCTTCAAAGCTCTCTCTCTTTTTACATCTCACAGGGATAGAAGGGTGAGGGGCAAAAAAAAAAGGGCAAGGGGCGGGAGAGAACGAATACAAAGATGGAGAAAGAGACCTTCGACGAATCCTAACATTTCCTTTTAATAAAAACAGGGTTTCAAAAGATGGCGCAGACCAAATAAGTGATGAAGGCAGGCAGTTAGCTTCTGCGTGCAGGGGGTTTGGGCGAAATGCTAGTTAATGCTGCTTTAATGTAGCTGCCATCAGAGGGATCATTCATCATAATGTTCTCACTTCATTTGCACAGGCCTCTGAGTACAGCAAGAGTGAATTAGCTCCAGCTCTGGGCCCCCCTGCACTCTGGGACCAAGGGACAGCCAAATTGGATCTAAATTGATCTAATCCTAAACAGAAAGGCAAAATTAATGACTTTGCATGGAGAGAGACCCATTCTCAGCGTATCATATAAAGAGTTTTTCTGAGGGAGAATATCATGGCCATTTTCCATTAACTGAAGATGCGTTAGAAGGAAACAAGGTGAACGTAGGGATGAGTGGACTGATCTTGAAATAAAAGATTCCAGATTATGGAGGCATCACGACTAAACTACTAAATTTGGAACATATCTTGATAGAGTGTCAGCAGTTTACCCATCGTTAATTTTTTCCTCAGCAATCACAAAAACTTTTAATAGACATTTATAAGAGGTACCAGTATAGATATTGCTATAAACAATACTAAGTCTGTGTATCAAACTTAGAAGAAAGTGAAAACAGGCTGTTGTTCAGATATGCTTGAGGATATTCTTGACCAGAAGGAGTAGCATGGTCATCTTAGCGCAATAGAGCGGAATAGAACTTTGGCGATCTCTTTGTGGGGTCATAAAAAGGTGAAATTTGGACAGATTCAGAAAATGTGGACACATTTAA
This sequence comes from Rutilus rutilus, assembly GCF_951802725.1. Lineage (NCBI taxonomy): Eukaryota > Metazoa > Chordata > Actinopteri > Cypriniformes > Leuciscidae > Rutilus > Rutilus rutilus. The sequence continues at coordinate 23,422,300 of NC_140231.1, read as the reverse complement.
ATCCCATCCGAATGGGGTCTGAGGCAGATCATTGAGCTAAAGGAAAAGAGCCACGCTAATAAACAAACTGACCTCTGAGGAACAGAGCCAACCACATACACCAACAGGAACTCACTTATGCACAAACAGAGACACAATACGTGCAGTCAAGCGTGACTGAGCAGCATTCAGGCAGGTAATGACCGCAAATAAGAGATCAACTTACAGTCTGTCATGCGGCAAGACCAGACGTTAACACACACACATAAATAACCAAGCATCCGTAAATGTTCTGTGAAGGCAGGCATTGAAATGCATCCCTTCAGACGCTCAATAAGCAAAAGACATTTGGCAATGACGCTGGTTATCAGGACAATTTTTTTTTCTTCTTGCAAACACCTCCACACTGACTTCTTACGCCCCATCACACACACAAGCCCGTAGTCTCCATTAATGCAATTTCACCTCTGTCGCTCAGTATACACACGTGGGTCTTTTTAATGTCGACTCCAAAATGAACACAAACAAGCATACACAATTTAGCAGCTCGTTACTTTACGAGCTTATTAGGCATGGCCCATCACCCTCAGGAGTGTTAACGAGGTGGTATTTGGCAGACTCGTTAGGCCAGGAACCTATCAGAGCCCAGGGAGATATCAGGAGATGATGTTCTGGATCTTGCTCACAAGAGTGACACACAATGTTAGTGGCACCACAGGGAACAGCAAGCAATTTTGAGTTTAAAAGACGTTTAATAGCCGCCCAAACACAGCTGCGACATCTAGGCTAAAACAAGGCAAAATCTGGGCTGTCAGTGAAAATGTAATAGACGTCTAACCATATCCCAAGAATAGACGCATAGGCTACGCATAGAACATGTCAAAGAAATGAAACCAAACACCTTGTAATCACTGTTGACTTTGCTTACATGATGTTATATGATACATCATTGCAATCATTGCCTCCTTGCGCTATGATTGGCTATGATTGGTTATGACTGGATACTATTGGTTTGTGCAATAAATCTCATTTCCGTGCGCATTCTCAAATCAGTCTGAATGAACAAAATAATGGTGTTAATGGGAAGACTAAATAAAAAGTAAGTAAACAACTCAGCCACTTAGATCACTGCTTTACATCACGTCAAAATCAAACTTGAAAGGGCCTGAAAATATAACTGTGTTTTTTGTTTAGCGAGCAATCAGCTTGGTGAAAAGAAAAGGTACATCTTTGTGTCTTTGATCAGTGTTTACCTAGCTTGATGACTGATGGTACAAAAATAAGTTGCCTATAAAAAAAAAAAAAAGTTGAGCATCAGTTCACAAATAAAATATGTTGTTTAAATTATTACTGCCTTTAGTTATTATTTTGGAATAAATGTAAAAATGGTTGTAAAAACACTAACTTGATGATATTTATGTTTGGTTTTGATAAATAGAACAATTGCTAACTTTGTTAATGTAAATATACAAAATAGAGTTGTATTTAGTTTTTTTTTTTTGTTGTTGTTTTTCTTATTTGATGTTATGTAATATGTTTAACCAGGAAAACGTGACCACATTAAGTGTAGTTGGGACATTAATTAATTAATTTGATTTATTTAAAAAATAAATAATAAATAAATAAATAAAAACCTGAGGACTTTGCCTCCTCATTTCAGAACACATGTACCGGCAACCTGTGAAAAGTTCTTGAACAATCTGTCTGTGTGAAAAACCTAGCTTCCCTCAAGAGCTGAAGTTCAATGGTTAACCAGACTCACAGCTAGTGAACACCCCGGAGAACCTCTCATAACTCTAAAAGGAGACTGTAACCTTGATAGCTCTCTTGTCATGGGGTTATGCTAACATTACACCAAGAGATATAAAATGGTTGGGGAGGGATACGGGCCTGAAAGTTCATCATTTATCAGCAGACATCAACAACAGATACATCTATCAGAGGGAGAAAAAGAAAGATTTGGTGGGAGAAACTCGAAAACTTATGCTGACAGAAGTGGCGTTTCTGCTCCACTGTTAGCAGCGTGTTGCAGAGGTGCGAACATTTCCTGTGAATACACGTGTTCCGGCATATGCTCCGAAAGAGAGTTTAGCCTGCAGACAGGCCGGAATCCCAATGAAACCCATAGTCACGCCCACGACACACGCGCACACGCACACACAGCCATGCCTAAAGGCTGCGAGACTCCTGACATGTTTCATCTAGCGCCCTGTCACCTTCCTCTTGTACCATCTTACAGCTGGAGAATAAAATCACACCGGGTGAGAAGGAGAGAACAGCAGGATTTTGTGGTTGAGAGAGACCAGAAGATGAAAACTGTCATTCCAAACCTGTATGACTAGAATTTTTTAATAACAAATTAATTTTTCCATACAATTAAAATGAAAAGATTCAAACATGGCTACTTTTCATGGGCGGAACCTCAAAGAATATGTTCAGTTAATAATGACATAAATTTCAATTTGTTCCTCACGCAAGCAAGCAAGCAAATAAAATTAAATAAACAAATAAATAAACAAACACAAAAGTTCTATAAGAAACACAGGTTATTTAGAGAAAGAGAAAGAGAAAGTACTCCAGCAGCATGAAGGTAAGTACAGAAAATTCTGACAGCGTTTTCATTTTTTGGGTGAACTTTCCCTTTAAGGGTACACCCTTCTCACTGAATAATTCAGTTTTTTGGTAAGACGCAAACAGTGTAAAACTAAACAGAGGTTTACGAGGGGATATTTTTGTTCCATGGATCTGACCAAATTGAGGATGCGACAGTGCTAGGAAATCCATTACAACCCAATTATATGAGCCAGTTTTGGGCCGGGTCTAGGCTGCTCTCTCTGAAAGGGCTCTGTTTAATCCACAAAGAGAGGCTAATGGGAAATGTGGAAATAGAATCCACACTTCAGTAAGTTTGAGGGGGATTTGGCAGGATTAATGAACTGCCAGGTTTACTGTCAACATGCGAGAGAGAGCAATCCTTTACAAGGCACGAGAATACTGCATCAGTCCGTCAGCCCACACACAAACTCGCACATCTAGCACACAGGCTCCTTGTGGTCTAAGTAACAATGATGCCAACCCTCCCTACATCATTCAATACACGCTACATTTATCCAGAGATAGCTTTTTACATTCGGCTAAAGGGATGCGCAAATTTCTCTCCATCTTTGTGTCTGTGTGTCTCTCTCGCTCAAAAGAGATCCCAGAGCCACAGCCAGCCAATGCATCCACACAAAACATTGAATGCATGTGCTTGATTTGAATGCAGGCAGCATGTCTGAAATCTGTGCAGCTATGATATGCTAACTTTCACATTTACCAGGTATTCTAATTTCACACCTCTGCTATCAAATGAGCAAATGATATAAATACACATATATATATATATACAGAACTATATGAACTTAATTTGTTTTAAATGCCAAAATGTGCCGAAGTCTAAAAATGAAATCCATGCATTGTATATATATTCCCTGTTGGAAAATCCAGCCAAAACCTGCTTAGGATGGGAAGTTTGAAGCATCACTATTATTATTTCTCATACTTGGATTAGGGGGTTTGCTCTAAATCCTGGGGGCATAAATGCCCGCATAGTGCTGCAGGCATAAATGATACCTCAAATTGTGTGGCTTGTTGAGGAGAGGTGTGCTATTACTTTCTGAAGCAATCAAACTCCCAAATTTTTCCTGGTGGGCGATAAATTGTGCAAAAAAAAAAAAAAAGACTTGGATGGACAAGAGCCATATCTAGAGACCAGAGTATCACTGAGACTTGGACGTAAGCTATTTTGACTTGCCTCAGAAAGCAACCTAAAACACCCTAGTAAACACAGAGGACACTAACTCCCTAGTAATCACCCAGACATTCTAGCAACTGCATAGCAATGTCCTAGTAACCACTTAGATCACCCTATTATCTGCATTAGTAACAACACCTTAGTTACTACCCAGAAACCCTAGCAGCCGCAATGTCCTTGTAACCACCCAGACAACTTAACAACTGATTAGAAATACCTTGTTACCATTCAGAACACTCTAGCAACCTCATAGTTACAACCTATTACCACCTATTCACTCTAGCAACCTCATAGCAATGTTCTAGTAACCACCCAGACAACCTAACATCCACATAGCAACGCCATAGTTACCACTCAGAACATCCAAGCAGCCGCAGAGCAACCCCATAAAAGTGTTCCAGAACATCCTAGTAGTAACCATAGCTTAACTGGTCTAAATTGGTTGATCAGCTGGACCTGGTTTTAGACAGGTAGATCTGATTATCAACAACAAACTAGACACAAAGCTAAAAAATCTCGACCACTTTAAACTCCTCTGACTTTTTTTATTATTTTTTAGCAGGATTGATACTTGGTTTAACCTATAAAATCAATATTGCGATGAAAGCATCAATATTAGATTGCACTAGATAATTTCCCCCTCAAATTTAGTAGTTCACATATGACTGGTAGAGTCAGAAAGGATGTTTCGTTTCTCCTATCACATTGATCCCAACACCCCAGTACTCTGGTAATCTAGGGAGAGACGGCTTAGCCCAAAGGATGAAAACGATAGATGGATGGATGGAGTCTAGAGGGCGGATACAATGGATAAATGAGCTGGGTAGAGGAAGAAAGTACATTTTTCCTACAAATCTCCAATCAGAATCCTCTCTAACTGACTTTATCTGACCTTCTCTCTGTACTCATCTTAGAAACCTCTAATTTAAGTAAAGATACAATCTCATCTTTGATCAGGCACTTACAGTAAACGTTTAGTGCAATATCCTCTTTATATGAGTTTTTATCAAGCAATAGCCAATGTGGTCACACATTGTCCCTTTAGCCCCTTTCACACAGAGATTCCAGAAACTCCACGGATAATGTGTCCCGGGATTTGTCCCGGGATCGTTTGATTTTGGTTCATTCACACTGCCAGTGATTTTCCGGAATCTGTGAGTGCGTTCACACACATCCCGTAAGGATCCCATAAAGACACGCAACGTCAGGATGTCACTACGACACACCACTTACGGCATTAATCCTGGACTGATCCCGGCAATGTTACTAGGTCCCCATCCCGGCATCGATCCTGGCATCAATCCCGGGATGTGTTTGCGTTCAAACAGATGACACTCCAGCAATTTTACGGCAATTTCCCGGAATCAAAGCGCTGTGTGAAAGGGGCTTTTGTGTCACCAAGACCAGGTCCAACACTGTCTAAAGGAGTTTTCACACCTAGTTCGTTTGAGCCCTCCAAACACTCTCAGAGCAGTTTAGCGTGTATATATGAACAAACCAAGTGATCTCGATATGTGAAAGCAAGGAGGTCCCGGTCCGCTTTGAGTTTCGTTTCGACGTGTACCTGAAGGCTTACCATACCTGCAGCTATGTTCCATCACTGCTGAAAACAACACAAACATTTTTTATCATGTTAGGTCGCCCTTGGTCGGTTGCTTAAAAATAACAACAGAAGAACATGAAAGAACCCATGACAAAATGTGTCGAAGTGGGGAGTCTGCTGGGTGCAAGCACTATTAAGCATCCTACAGATGCTTAGGTGGAAGTGTCGACATGCAAAATGAAGAGGAACAAGATAAGGGTATAATTTTGCATCCCTATGTAAATGCTTATAATATATCAACACTATCAAACCATTTAGACTTGACGAGTCAATATTCATAGAACTATTTACAATGGTTGCATTTATAAACAAAATATTGTGTTTTACACTAATTTGGCGACTTTCTGCTGCTTGCAAACGGACTCTTTTGAGGAGACAGTGGATTGCCATTCATTTGCCGCTCTGATTGCACTTGCTATGCGTGAATACAGTGCAGGCTCACTCTTGCTCGTATCCAAGGTAAATCATCAACACTATCAGCCCTTACATGTGTTTATTGAACTAAATAAATAGAAATTGGCTAAAACGCACAAAATGCAACATTGTAACAAATTAAATCCCTGTTTCGGAACAAAGCCAACGATCTACAGGCCCGACAACGCCCTAAAATAATTATATGCAGTCGGTAAAAGCCAAGAGGGAAGCTGAAAAAAAGGGGGAAAAACGGAAGATCTGAGCCAATCAATCAAGGCATCAAAGTGTTGGAATAATCACTGCATATTTCACTTGTTAAAAGGCCATAAACTGTGATATGTCTGAGAAGGTACTAACTGCTATTTTTGTCCGAGGAGCAATAGTGGGAAGACAGATGGGTTTCTTCTATAGCGCTACAGCGATCTAAAAAACAAGGAGATTGTTGGTTTTCTAACTCACCGAAATGATCTCTTTATACATATATTAGCGAGGATATGAGAGAAAATGATCTCTGCACCGAGCTCAGAAAACAGAGCTCACAGAAGTCTTGCTTATTGATTTTCCCTCAATCCCGACTGTCATATTTCTCTCTTATTGTCAGATTTTATGTTCAAGAACCCAACAGTTGTCTAATAGCACATCGACTAAGGACTAGTGCTCTGTCGTGCACAAGAAAGGTGATGTGTGTGCGTGTGTATATGTGTGGCACATTACACTTCCCATTCTTTGCTTTTTCAGCAGGTAGAAAGCAGCCGTTGGGGGTGGCTGAGAACGAATGGACTCTCTCTCGCTCTCTTTCAGTCTCTCTCTTTGGTCTTGGCAGGGTTAGCCCTGTCTCAGCTTGCCCAGGAAAATTGAGTTTGATGCTGATTGGGGCTTGCTGAGAGGATCTTTTTGTTCCCTTGCTACGAGGCAAGAAGGACGAGAGAAGAACTCAGCAGCTCCAGCCCCGAGCACTGAACTAAATAAAAAAACGCAGCAGTCAATAACGCTGATTAAAGCATAACCATTGACAGGATGTGAGAAGCAGATAGAGTTGAAACGAGAGTCAAAGAAGACAAAAGAAAATGAGAAGACAGATTCATACAGGCCATGTGTGACTCTAAAATACATTTCTGCACTTTGCAGACGCTTCCATCCAATGCGACTTTCCAGATATCATAAGAGTCAGCGTGTTGTCCTTGGGAATCAAGATGGTGACAGCAGAAATAACATCTTTCACAACTAACTCAACATTATTATTAAGTCCAATCAAAATTCAACTATCAAATCTCAAAAACAACATCAGTGCAGAGTGCTTAAATAAATTCAACTTTATTGTAAAATGAACTTTATATTTTTCAATCTTGTAATATTTTGCAAAAGAGAGAACTGAATCGCGCTGCTTCCCTCACGAGAAATGAATTGCAGTTTCACACTTTCTCAGCATGTGATTGGCTGTTCACTACTGATGTCACACTTAAACTCCTAAACTCCGGATCAAAGCCTGAGTTAACAGAAAAAGTTGATGATCAGCATCATGGTACCAACAAGGCCTGGTTGGATTGGTTTGGTTTTGTCAACTCGAAACTAATCCTGTAACCTTGAGTTTGTTCAACTACCATCATGGTACAGGCCCCAGGTTCAACACTCGGTATAAACATTCTCTGTCAAATCAGGTTTAATCCAGAGTTTGCGATTAACTCTGAAGTGCATGCACCTGAAAGCGTGACACGTGCGACAAACAGCCAATCACACGGAACATGGAGAGCTTCGGTTTGATTCACTTCTCGCCAGGACCGACGCCAATTCGTTACATTTATGTAGCACTTTTCTGGGTACTCAAAGTGCTTTACATATGGAAGGAGGAATCTCCTCAACTACCACCAATTTATATAAATATAAATTTACACACCAGTCATCTTGCTTTTGCCACCATATTACCAAATATCACCGTCCTATATGATAAAAATATTGTAACGATCTTTTAGTGGCTTATTGTTTTGCTTTACTGTATTAACTGTCAATTATATTTATAAATTAACCTAGATCAATAAAATTGTCAGTTCATTTAACCTTATGAATTAACTAACGCTAACAAATTGAACCATATTGTAAAGTATTACGAATGCTTTTTAAAACATTTAATGTGAGTGCAGAAAGCAATGTCTTTGCTATCTGAGCAGTGCTCAGATACTTGGGTAAAATATATTTCTAGAATTCTAACAACCAAACCAGCTCACTCTCAAAATTCAGTCCTGAAAATCTAAGTGTGACAGCAACCATATTTAGACCATATTTTGCTGCGGTGTGTACATACCCATATAGAAAAGTACAGACAACCCTCAAATGTGGATAGTGCTAATGCCTGTGCGTTATTGACATAGTCTGCAAACTCAGATTGATGCAGTCATTACAGGAGTGAACAGAGTCCTCTTTTCGATGCAAACGGGAGTGTGTGGGGGGAGCGATTGAAAGATAAAGAGCGGAGGCCTTTAATCTTGATAAAAGATAATGAACTCAGCCCAAAGATAAAGAGAAAAACGAGAGCTCTCAATCTGTAGGAGGATGCTATGAGAGAATGTGTGGGGTACAGAGAGGAAGATAACAGAGATAGAATCCTGCAATGTGAGACGGGATGCAGATATCCAGAGCAACGGCATCCGTGCTCACAGGACGTGATGTCACAGACATCTCGATGCCCTTACCTACCGGCCTCAGGGGCCCCGAGGGCGATCGCTCGCTCTTATCAGCTCATATTGCCAACTGACACTTCACCCACCTCCCCAAAAAAAGAAAAACGAATAAAGAACGGACAAGATGAAATATGAGCGCTTTCAGCATCACTTAGGCCTGCGGAATAAGTCAATTAGTCATGGCAGCCAACAGTCAAGAAGAGATTCTACATGACAGCCTTAACGAGGACCTCAAAGAACCAGCATTCGACAGCTCGTTAAATTAATCCACTGGGTGTAAGCTAGAGAGAGAGAGGGAGGGAGCAAGAAAGATGGATGCGAAAGAACGCAAAAATAATTTCACTTTTGATCTATTAAATGCTGTCACAAATATTTTGTACATATTGCTACACAGCGGCTGATGCCGACAGGAAGTGTGAGCGACAAGCCTGAAGTAAGATGGATCAATTATTAATGATGCGTCAATGATATGAACCTTGGCGTCAGGGTATCTGGCTTTAGACCGGTGATGCGCCTCCCCTCCCCAAGCGAAATCTCAGAGGAAACGCACATGCATAGAAGAATGACCTTAGAGAGGATGATGCTGGACAGCTTTGTTTTGACAGGCGGGTTTGAGCTGCCCTGCTTTAGGCTGCGGGCCGAGCGAACACGCACCTCCATACAGCTCTGTGTGTGTGTGTGTGTGTGTGGGCTCACGTATGAGCAAGCATGAATCTCCAGCACAGATGTGCCGGACCCTTGGTATATGCCTGACCTTCACACAGCTGAAGCTCAATGCTGATGCCCTTTGGGGCTGTTTGATGAGAAGATGAGAAAAAAAAACAAGGGATGAAATGGACGACAGAAGGCCTTTCCATCAATCTCCCTTCAGAGCGCTGCTCTTCAACTGGACCCGGACTATCTTTTCTGGCCCAGACAGCAATGCCTGATGACCCTTAAATCCCTCCCCTCTGCCTCAAACCATCCATGGTTCATCATGCCCACAGGCACAGAACTGCCTCTCTCTTGCATCTTTCCATCCACCCTTTCATTTTCATCTGCTCCTGCCAGCCCTGCGCCCGGGTACAGGCCAAATTTACATCTCCTGATGCCGCAAAGACCCGCCTGCGACACACAGGGACAAATTCTAGACCACACACCAGCGGTGTTACTAATACTTTTTTCAATAGTCTATCTTTTCTAGTATCAAGCTATTTTTTGTTACTGAAAAAGATGCACAACCTCGAATAAGGGAATATTCAAAAACAGTCTTATTTAAAAAATGTTTCTTTTAGATGGTTAATGAACCAACTATGTGTTTGAGTTCAGTAAGATTTTTTAGAAAAAAAATAATACTTTTATTCATTAAGGACCCATTAAATTAGTCAACAATGACATTAAAGACATTACAAAAAGATTCCTATTTCGGTTGCTGTTCTTTTGAACTTTCTAATCATTAAAGAATCCTGGGGGGAAAATATGATGGTTTCTACAAAAATATTAAGCAGCACTGTTTTAAACATTGATAATAATAAGAAATATTTCTTGAGCACCAAATCAGCATATTAGAATGATTTCTGAAGGATCATATGACACTAAAGACTGGAATAATGGCTGCTGAAAAAATATATTAGAATAGAAATAGTTATTCAATATTGTAATATTTTATATTACTGTTTTTACAATCAAATAGATTCAGTTTTTGTGATCATAAAAAAACTCAAAGACGCAACAACATAAAAAAAATAGTACTGACCCAAAACTTTTGAACAGTAGTAAATATGTAAATAATAAATATATATATATATATATATATATATATATATATATATATATATATATATATATATATATATATATATACAATTCATTCTAATTTGGGGGTTTTGTTTTTGTATTAATATCATCACAAAGTAGTCATACTTTTAAATTGATTACCCAACTTCAATATAATTAGTTAGTTTTTTTGCTACTGGATTTAGCACAACTACTTTTTTTAAATAGCTGCATGTAATTTAACTTCTTTAAATCATGAGTAATTTTCCAAATAAAAACTGAAACATAAACAATTGTGTTTATAATTGTAAAGAAATAAATCATCTACACAATTTTATTCAGAGTTATACCAATGTCTGACTTTTTGTTTTTTTGTATAACTTGTCTTCATCACTGACTTTAAAAAAATCGTCACACGGCTAACTGGTGAGTGTGTTGTATGCCCTTGATATTGACCTCTTAGGTCAAGGTCAAGGTCATCTGAAACAGCTAGATCTACCAGGATGGCTATGTTTGGAATAGCATATGACTCTTACTATTTCTGTGCAAAGTAACTCAGATGACCTACTGCATTTGCCAAAATGTACAATACACAACAGAGCACACTGTTTTCTAGAGTACACAAGTGAGAGCACACAAGAAACAACTATGTTCCACAATGCATTCAATCTGACCAGAATAAACCTGAAAGAATTATAATCACGATTATCTGACCATGATTTCACTGTGGCCATGATTTTACCGGCAAAAAACATTTTAGTTACCATATTTCAGTTTGGTTAAATTGGATTGTGGGTGGTTAGTGAAAAAGACAGTTCTGAAATACCACATGCAAAAGTGGTGTAACAGTTTTGTGAATTCGCCCCAGAGAGGCAGGAAAGAGGGTTTGGCCTATCTTAAGATAGAAAACCAAAATTGAGTGACCTATTTTGGGATTTTTTTCAAAAACATCACCTTAATTGCTTATTGAAATACAATGATCACCTTCACATTCAATTGCTGTGCTCATGTCAGCAAAACAAATGGATCCTAAAATGCAGTACACTTCATAGATCTGTGTACTAGTTTCTTCATAATTGTGTACTAGAGATAGGTGATGGAGACTAAAGTCAATACATAAGGATCTCTCTCATTTAATCATTCAAACATATACAGTACATATCCGACAAGATATTCTGAGGAAACTCTTTTTAAATTCACCAAACAGTTAGCAAACCTGACATCCTTACTGTATTTTCAACCTCTGAACATTTGATGTTTACACAAAAACCACAAATATCTTGAGTCTTGAATATCTTTCATAATGCAGCTCTCTGAAGAAAAATGAATCTTTCATACAGCACTACTTAAAAGCGCATCAAATGACATAATGTATACTGACTATACATAAGGTTTTGATGTGAATTTTTCTTTGTGTAAAATCAGCAAGCGTGAGAATGAAAGGTAAAGTATATACTTTAAAAAATGAAGTACATCAACATTTGAGGCATTTTGCAGACACTTATGCATAGTAGCTTACAAAAAGTGTTTTAGCTTCACATATGAGAGTGTTATGAGGGTAAACATGAAATTCACACAGTTATCTCTTAAAGTATATTCTATTTAAATACAAACTAGTACAATAGTACTGAAACATATGATGACAACTGTGTCTTGATATTGCATCAGAAAAGCATTGCAAACCAATCTTTTTTATGTAAGGGCTGCAAAAATATTGTTGGTAAAATCAAACCAAAACAAATTCACAGATGCCTATTTTGAAAATCCACAGGAAGTAATATACCATCTGAGGACCTTTGACATACTATTTGCAATGCACTATGTTTTGGGACGCACTAATCCTTATCTTGCAAACAATTTAGGAAGGATTGCATGCTATTGGGGATTCAGCCTTCTACTGCCTTCAAGTCCTCCCTATGAGGTTCCTACTTGTGTGTTTAGATTACAAGTCATTATAATGATGTGATAAAGATAGGAAGCCTTTTTTTAGCTCATGTACAACAAATTGAAATGACAGATGCACATAAGGTGAGTAATTCATGTTATCTGCTGCTGTCTTCAGGTAAACAAATTACATAATGCTCTTTTTTCATTGCACCAGTGCGCATTAGTGAAAACTCTTGCATTAATTCTAATTTTAAATTACACCAAAAAGGAAAGAGAGTGGTAAAAACTAAATGTGTCAATAGGATATATGAAATGCTAAATGTGAAATTAACTTTAGTGTCAAAAGTGTCATATTTTATTTTATTTTATTTTTTTCTAAATGTTGCTTCCACCACAGAATGCCATTTTAAACCTATCATTTGAGATGTGCAGAACATTTCAGGGGGGGGGGGGGGGAGATGATTAAAAAAAAATCTGGACAAATTAACTATAAAATTGAGAAAGATGTAATGTCCACAGGGCCATTTATGCTTTTTTTATGTATTTATTGAAAAGCCACATGAGTATTTTATCATTCATGTTTAGCCACACATTTGGCCTGGGGTGCGTTTTTCCGTACAACGACGTAACTCGATGCTTCACTACCATAGTACGATGCATCTTTGAAGAAATCAACTAGCTAGTCACGACTGTTTCCCGAAACCATATTGTCAAAGTGGTCGTTCAACCACGTTGGTTTATGACGTCACGCACATAGTGGAGTAATAACTTCTTTTAATGAAACTGTTTGAGATCAAATTAATGCTAGATGTTTTGATATAAATTACAGACATGGCATCTGAGGACTATTTCTCATTTTTCGCAATTATTTTTATTTTGCTTTATTTTCAGATTCAATCATAGGCTCGTTCTTACTTAGCAGAGCACGTTCGCACATGCGCAGCCTTCAAAAACGGTGCTTTAAATCTCCTGACAAACTCACTGACTTCCAACCACACAACTTTGCGATGCTGTTTGCGAATGTTCGTTGGAACAATGGTTTCGGGAAACACAGACTCCTTGAACTATGCTGATAACGACAGAACTTGCGATAGTTGGCTAACGATGCTTTCGGGAAAAGCACCCCAGATCAGTGGATAATATTTCTTGGCCAGCTTTACAAACAAAACAAAAAAAAATTATATTGGCCAATAGCAATTTGCTATCAGAGTATTTCTTTAACTGTCAGCTCTGCCTCCAAGTCTGAAAGTTCAAAGTAAACCAAGAGTTTCCTATCAGTAATTACAACAGTGCTGTGACATTTATGTGTGCTCATCTTGTAAATACGATCATTCTGACGTCCCTTGAAGGCAGCTTTAGAGCAGGGGAGCTCAGTCCTGTTTCCTGCGGAGATTAGCTACAACTCTAATCAAATAGACCTGAACTGGCTAATCAAGCTCTTTGAGTGCAGTTAGAAATTAAAGTCAGGTGTGAAGGAGCGGATTTGGAACTCTACCCACCTTTTTCCTGACAAACTCACCGTGTTTTTAATTATAGGAGGCTCTTCCAGTTTGAGGAACTTCCACTCAAAAAGACTAAACAAATCATTTCAAATCATAAGGTTGCGCTACAAATAGGCCTCCTTATCTGTTAGTTTGACTGAACGAGCTGTCAATTTTCCTTCATGTTTTATTTTCAGATGTCAGAAGAATAATGTAACGCTTGATATTTTAACATGATATGGTATGACAAGAATATCTGTGGCAGAGCTCTTTTCAGTCTGCTGAGTTCTTTTCCTCCTGATTTTTTTTTAGTATTCATTCTGCTGTAACAGTATGAAATAGGACAACATAGACTGTGCATTTGTGGTCTGCTCTCCCGATTTACTTTACGATATATCCCATGAATGATCCACTGGAATGCACCATGAATCTTTCGTTTTTCCCCCCAAATCCTCACGTCTCTTTCCAGGTTTGTTTTTGCATGGATGCTTTAAAATGTAACCGTTTCCCCCTTTCCCTTATAATCCCTATTAGCAGTGTTTACTGGAACATTTCTAAAGCAGGTAAATGCAATATTTGTTATGTCAAATTGTCAGTAAGCACTTAATATTAATATTAAAAATATCACTCAAAACTAAAGTTAATGAACATTTTTGATTAAGGCAAGGTTACATAATATATAGACAAATATTACTACAGTGATATTAACCATAACATTGCTGCGGAAAGAATCAAGCTTTTGGGTTTATTAATGGTCTACTGTAGTTAATGTGGTAACACTTTATAATAAGGTTTCACTTGTTAAAATTACTTAATATTAACTAACATGAACTAACCATGAGCAATACATTTGTTACTGTATTTGTTAATCTTTGTTAATGTTAGTTAATAAAAATACAGCTTGTTTATGTTAGTTCACAGTGGATTAAATAATGTTAACAAATACAACTTTTGATTTAAATAATGTATTAGTAAAGGTTGAAATTAACATTAACAAAGATTAATAATGCTGTTGAAGTGCAATTCATAATTAGTTCATGTTAACTAAAGTATTTAACTAATGCCAACTAATGAAACCTTATTATAAGAAGTGTTACCGTTAATGCTTTTACACTTTTAAGTTCACATTTAATATTCGATGGTTGAAGGGTGAGTAGAATGTCACTTCATTGTACCTAGTTTCTTTATTTAACATTATTATTGGGTTCATAGAGTGAGCCTTTCACTGATTGTTTACAGTTTAAATGGAAGTCACAACCATAATTCGCACAAAGCGTCATGCGTAGAAAAATGTGGACAGGAAAGATCCCAAAGAGTAGGACTAAACGAGCTGGAGAAAGAAAGCGACAAAGAATGAGAAGGAAAGAGAGAATCCTATTTTGTCCCTCCTTCTGCTCAAACCACTGCAATATGGGTCTTAGTCTGATGAACACACACACATTTCAAAGCTGTGTGATGGAGATGGTGCAGGAGCAATGTTGGATATAAGTCTAATTTATTTATGTGTCTGTTATTGTCTTGGGATTTTGCCTTTAAGACAGAAAGTGCAGAAGCCAGGAAGGGTGGGGAACGGATAATGGAACATTTCAAAAGAAATGGCCAGAGGTTGGCAAAGTACATGACTTCCTTATTTGAGTGAAAGTACAGATACTACTGGTCAAATATTACTCCGTTACAAGTAGAAGTTGTAAAGACCAAGTACATAAGTACTCGTTTTTATAAAAGTACTTAAGTATCAGAAGTAAAAAGTAAATGTCAATGCATTGTTTTATTATTGTTGCATTGTTGTATGTAATACTTACAGTACCTTATGCCTCTGAATCTATGCCTGCCTACCTACCCTCATATCAATATAAAATGTATTTCTAGAACACAGTTCCAGTAGTGGGATTGAATGTGAGATTGAATAAGTGCACTCAATAACGTCCACAATGGTTTCGGGCACCCAAATGGCTGTTTCCTCAAAAAGCCTATTTAAAGTTTTTTGGCTTTTAGTATGAATATGTATATAATATCCAAAATTCGCATTTAGAAGACCAAACTCAACGTTGAAAATGAAAACCAGATTGATGTCAGAATCCAACGTCACATTGACGTTAATCTACAACGTTGGACAGACGTTGTATTGTGGTTGAAAATGAAAATCGGGTTCTGACGTCAACCTGACTTTAATTTCCAACCAAAATCCAACGTCGGACGTCAATCTGACATCGGGTTCTGACGTCAACCCGACTTTCATTTCCAACCAAAATGCAACCCCTGAAACTAAAATCATCACCTGACTGACGTTACTACTTTCTACTCAAGGACCTTGACAAAAATGTAGTGGACTAAAAAGTACGATATTTGTCTCTCAAATGTAGTGAAGTTAAAGTAAAAAGTTTCCAGAAAAAATAATACTCAAGTAAAGTACAGATACTCAAAAAGTGTACTTATGTACAGTACTCAAGTAAATGTACTTTGTTACTGTCCACCTCTGGAAATGGCAGAATGAGAGACAAGGGAAGAGGGAGAGAAACACAGCCAAGGACCAGAAAAAAGAAAAAAAACATCTGCTTATGAATACCAAACAGTCCATGTTCATGTCCTTGTTCAGTATTCACAAACTTTGCAAAGCTAATTGAAATGGTGTGATAAATGGTGTGTTTATCCCTGTCACAACCACAAGAGAGCTAGTCAGATCCCTCAGACCTAAGGTCAGTTACAAAATGTCTGTTACTGACAGGTAGAGAGTTCCCAAAACCCACAGCTGCACCTTTAGGGAAAAATAGTCTTGACCAAAGGTTCAGTTACAGACAGATGTAAAAGAAAACAGTCAAATAGTCAACCAACTGTGTCTTATAATATGAATAATTATTAATATCGGTAAGATAGCAGTGATCATTTGCAAATAGAACACACCAATAGAAAATGAATAAATACATCTCTATTTTTTCTCCTAGACAGAAAAGAGATTAAAATGGGTAAATCAAAAGTAAATCAAGTTGAGAGGCGCCCAATTTTCAAATCAGTAGTCGATGTATGTTTTTCAATGATCGATTCTTCAAGTAAGATTTAATTCCCCCTATATCTGCATAATGCCGTGTCTACACCGGACGCAAGTTCACGCAACCATTGTCGCTTGTGTCGCACCGCAACAGCTAAATGCTGTCTACACTGGATGCAACAAAGCGCCCGTTGCAAAACATTTGTCCTTTATGTCAGTACGTCATAAATAGAACAAGGCATCAGTTTACTGTCGGAGATTTGTCGCTCGCGTGTAGATGAGGTGTAAGTGCTTACGGTCTTCGAAAGCCAAATTACCCAAGTTATGGCACCCACATTAAGATTATAGCTCTACACTCTTCAGTATCTCTACAATTGTCTCATTTGTGTCCATTTTTATTTCTGCTAAGGTATATCTGAGATAATACAGACAGATACTTAAATGAAAAAAAATGCAATTTAGTCTCTTAAGCTATTAAAGGGCAACTTCAGAGAAATAAAAACGCTCCTCAGTGCCAAGCAGCATATAAAGAACAATAGCCGCTTCTCCAGAGTGAGTTCACATCAGAACAGCTTCTGCTTTGCAAAATCAAGGCCTAGAGGGCAGGCCGGCTAAAACATAACCCTGGGTTTTATGAGTACACACTCAATAGCGGGACCTCATAAATGTTCCCGTTTCCTCACGAAGAGTGTGGAAGAGAGGAAAGAGAAAGGAGGCAATAAAGAGGAGCAAATAGACAGGTTTCCACACATAAGGCGGAAAAGAGAAAGGGGGATCTCAAAAAAGGCTCTTTTTAATAAGACCATGATGATGTCGGTCTGAAGCCAGACAGAAGTGCAGTATGGTTCATTCTAAACACAAGCAATTTAATAAATAAAAGATTCACAGGAAGTGAAAGAAGTATCTTATGCTCACCAAGGCTGCATTTATTTGATCAAAATACCTGTTTTCTATTTTCAGATATTTTCAAATGTAATTTATTTCTGGTATGGCAAAGCTGAATTTTCAGCAGTCATTACTCCAGTGTCGCACGTGTCTTCAGTGTCACATGATCCTCCAGAAATCATTCTGATATGCTGATTAAGTGCTCAAGAAACATTTCTCTGAGGTTAAATATTTAGGCCACTTGCTCTAAGCAGTATTCCCTGTGTTGTGCTCAAGATCAACCTCGTGCAAAGCCACCGTGGCCATTTTATAAGAAAAGCAATATTCTGTGGATGCTTTGGCCGGCATAATATTATCATTCTCTCAACTGGAGTGGTCCACACGGGAGGTTTTCTAAGGTCCATGGAGCAGGCAACACATCCTGGCCCGGACCTACGTATTTCACACCCCAATTTTGTGAATCGAAAAGGGAGCAGGAAAATGCTGAATAAATATGGGACTATAGTGTGTGCCCAGCGACGCAGTGTTTATCTGCAAAAAACAGACGTGGCACCAGCCATTCACGCATTTGTGCCACTCTGCTCATGAATATGGCATGCAAAATTAACTCATAAATAGAGGAAGAGGGAAGAGGGAAGAGAAGAGAAGAGAAGAGAAGAGAAGAGAAGAGAAGAGAAGAGAAGAGAAGAGAAGAGAAGAGAAGAGAAGAGAAGAGAAGAGAAGAGAAGAGAAGAGAAGAGAAGAGAAGAGAAGAGAAGAGAAGAGAAGAGAAGAGAAGAGAAGAGAAGAGAGGTTTAACACATCTTTATTAAATACAATTCCTCTCCAATACATCATTGTTCATTCAATGAATTCCTCATTCATATCACTTTATCGCATAACCTTTTAGTACAAATATTTTTAAAAGACATACTTTTAAAAATTAAAAATGAGTTGTTCCTCTTAAATACAACATAAAACTTCTCTTACACACCACTTTTCTGTAAAAGTCATTTAAGTCTCCAACCAAGTCATAATAAGCAAACAAATTTTTTATCTATTTAAAATTAACCCCTTCAACATTCACTCTGGATCCACTCCAGTTAGACACAGAAATATTTTTTTTCTGGTCTTCCAAATTGCTAATTTTGCTATGCCCATAACATAGGTCAGAAGACAAAACATTGTCTTTTTTTGACATTCTATACTTTACACCTCCTATAAAATGCATTCTGAAAAGGTTTCACCAAATCCTCTAAATCAATCAGTCAAAACTCTAAAAAGCCCCTCCAATTGTTTGCAATTCAAAAATAAATGCTCCACAGTCTCTTCTTGGCTACAGAACCCACACTCCCCACTTACTGCTGGATTGAGGTGAGCCATATATCTGTTAGTACCTATTGCCCTGTGAATAAGTCTCTGCAAATCTGCAGTTTTATAGTACTGTAGTACTTATACAGGGACCTCCACTGATCTCTCAAGGGGAAAGCTGGCCCAAACTTCCTTGTCCACCTCAATGGCAGCTGCTCCTTCAGTGTGTCTTTATGAACAGTCTTGACACATAGGTTATAGAAAACCTTTTTAGACATTCCATCAATTGTCCATGTCTTAGAAGTGTCAGAATCCTCTATATGATGGTCTTCCAACATGCTGTTGCATAACAGTTTTTGAGGGATAAAATCAGTCTGTTCATTCAGATATTTCCTTTGTATAACTTCTCTGTAAGAACCTCAATCTTGAAAAAGGAGTGAATTTCTTTTAAAAACCGCATGGCGAGACGTGGAGATCGCAGTCCCGTCAGGTACATTATATCCTACACAGACTTCCAGCCTGGATTGACCAAGTCCTTCAACTTAGTGCAGTTTCTTCTCAACATATTCTCCTGTATGCTCCTAGAAGACATCAGTGTACCACGAACCACTGGATTGTGAAAAAGTGGTTCCTCCAACACCCAGTTTTTAGGGATCTTGAAAACTCTTTTAATCTTGAAGGTTTTATCCCATGCTTGTAGCACTGATTTATAAAAGGATGTAGTCTCTATCAGGTCCATCTCTTATATCCAGAAAAGACGTACATCTTAATTCAACCCCTCTACTCTTCGCAGAAGAACAATTTTTGTGCTGAAAACAATCTGAAAGCTTGAATTCTGCTCTTAATATCGATCAAGCCTTGTCCTCCTTAAACACGGAGGCAAATAAAGTTGTCCAGCACGAATCCAGTGTTTACCATTCCAGAAGAAATCCACTAGTGTCTTTTGTATAGAACCCACCAATTCTTCTGGCGGTTCAACCACCATTAGCTTATGCCACAGCGTGGAAGCAGCCAAATTATTAATGACCAAAACTCTCCCCTTATAAGATAGTTGTGGTAACAGCCATCGCCATCGAGATAATCAGGCAACCACCTTCTCCAGCAGTCCCTCCCAATTTTTCTCCCAAAAAAGAACCTTCTCTACCCCACTTTAATCCACCCGGTAACTCTGGAAGCCTTTGATTTATCCATTGACCTACTGCATATCCTTCACTCTTACTCCAATTTACTTTTGCAGTGGATGCCTTTTCATATACCTCTATGCTTTTTGTAAGATTGTTAACATCTTCTTGTCCATTTAAAAACACTGTTATATCATCAGCAAAAGCAAATAGCACAATTCTATTACAATTAGAATCATTTGGAATTGATGACAGCAAAGAGCAGAAAAAGATAGGAGAGAATAAAACACCCAGTGCACCGGACTCATTTTTATATTTTGTTGAAGACAGGCCTTTACGCTTTCTTAGTTTTGTAAGCATTTTCCTCAATCGAAACCTCTTTTTTCATTCAATTCATCCATTCCAACAGTTTGCTGCAATTTGACTACCGATTTCACAAATTTTTCAGTGTCTGGAAACTGGAAAAAAATCTCTAATTTCTACCATTCTTCTAAATGTCTCATCTAGGAAATCATTTATCTCCCGGAGAGAATAAAGATTGCTATCTTCCATCTGAGACCCTGTATCAGAAACACCTGACATTTGAGAGAATGTATCATCATCCCTCATTTCTACTTTACTTTCATCCTCTAGTAGGCCTACCATGGTATTTTGCATTTTCTCATTCGTAAGCATACCAAATCCACTTGTCACAATTACTCACAATCTCAGAATTCAAAACATTCTCATCAATAATATCTTGTACTTCTACAGACTGATTTTCCTTTTGTACAACAATTTCCTGAACCTCAATCCCTTCATTATCACACTCATGTACTTGTACACGTACAGCTATGGCCTGCTCAGTCACGGTTTCAGTTCGTTCAATTTGAGTATTCTCTCCAACCAACTCATTCTTTCCACGTTCTAACGTTACCTTGTCAACATTGTTCTCCTCATTAGTATTCACTTAAACTTTTTGAGGACAAGCGAACTGTTTGTGACCAACGTCACCACATTCAAAACATTTTAATCCTACGGTTGAAGCATAAACCATAAACATCTTACCTTCATCCACTACGCAAAATGATCCA
Source organism: Rutilus rutilus (assembly GCF_951802725.1). NCBI lineage: Eukaryota > Metazoa > Chordata > Actinopteri > Cypriniformes > Leuciscidae > Rutilus > Rutilus rutilus. The sequence continues at coordinate 23,401,358 of NC_140231.1, read as the reverse complement.
TCCAGCGTTGGCTCTTTTAAAAACATGAAAACTTGTTGTCGAAACGACATAACATGTTTTAATTCCGAACTTTTACAACCCAGTGATATGGCTTTTATCGGGCTGGTGAATCTTCCGAACCTATAAGTTCTCTCTCAATAACTTCGCCAGGGATAAATGGAAGCACATTCGAGATAATACCTTAGATGTTAACGTTGCCAGTGGAAATATTGGACAAAACCCTCCATTAATTACGACACCACTTTCGATAAGTTTTGCAACCAGTTTCTCCTCTTGTAGAAAGACCACTACCACCTTGTTCATCCTTGATGCCGAAGATATTTTTTCACAACCGATTTGTTCTCCCACCGCTAACAGTACACTTTCCACCGTGACTCCCTAATTCCATGGCGGAGTGAAGGAAATGGCGCGCGCTCACCTGGGAGCGACGCCATTCTCACACTCGGCAATTAATATAAACCGACGAAACCAAATTACCAAATTATTATATGTTTTATAACTAAGAAAGATTTGAAAAATAAAGAAAGATAAGAAAAATATATAAGCAGACAGTTGAAACCGATAATTCGCCTTCCCCACGTTCTTCCCCACAGCACCCTCCACCACTCTCCTACATCTCGCGAGAAGAGAAGAGAAGAGTGTACTTTACCATACTTGATTTCCCTAAAATGGTGATCAAACGCCAATTAGTGGTGCAGTGAATTAGTCAAGCCAAAGCTAAAATACAGTTGTTGTTTGTCATAGAGTGAAAAAATTATGGCTTTTGGAGTGAGCGCGCTCTTGTTTTGGATTACATCTCATTAAGGAGTGCCTAGGGAGGACATCATTCATAAAACATTAAGAAACAGCTTTTATTTAATTAATTATTAAAGCACAATCTCCTCAAACCACAACCACAGGAATGTGCGATTTACAGGCACTATGGAGGGACAGGACTGAGACAAGGACAGTTAGGCACTAAAGAAGAGCAGAGAACATAGTAAGGCTCTCATGGGGATGAGATCGAGGTCTGTCAAGATTATTTGAGCTGCTTGAAGAAATAGCCTTGGCCTATTCATCTACCTATCAATTTATCCATCCATCCCTCTTCTGTAACTTGATGTCAGCTAAATATTAAGAGCATATGGTTGCACCATCCCTGGTGAATCGTACATCAGTGAAGAACCCACATAGGGTGAATTTGATTTAAGAGATTAGCCATGGCGTGTGTGTGTGTGCTCTTCCTGGGCTTGGCCAGCTCACAGTGACCCATTTTATCTACATGATAGAGAGTCAAAAATAGTCTCTGATTATTGCTGGCACACTTTCAGACAGACCACAGGGGCCTGGACTGAAGGTCACTCCTTCGTCCTCGATCGCTCTCGCTCTTTTTCCTACTGGACACAAATTATGATCTAGTTCTCCATTACATGCAAAGGCCACGGCACAGAGCGATCCTTAAGAGAATTTCCCTTGACCTTGACAGGAAAACAAAGGGATCCTCCAGTGTAAACTGGGTAAACAGATATATCAGTCACCATGTCGGCATCTTAGTGGCGTGTAACTGAACTGTAACCGATCCCTTATGTCAGCCCTTTGGCTGATGTGATAATTTGACTCACACCGATAAGGTTGTCTTCACTGATTGGCTTTTAACTTAATGTTTTTCAAAGCTGAAATTGCTTGAATAAAATAAAGCATAATTGATATGCAGTTGTTTGGAGGAGTCTAATAATTTTGTCAACATCATGTGTGTCATCGCCAACATCATGTTCAGACCAGTGCTTAAATGGAGCTGGATCCTGCCAGATCCTGTTACGGAAAATGCCAGATAGGATTTTTGCGTTCCGGTATTTGTTTTTAAACGATCCGGCATTAGCAAGTGCATTACATGGCAACAGTGCGAGTGCGAGTTTATGCAGATGTATTTGAGGCTAAGTTTTGATATTGGCCCTCAACATATATATTTCTGACCAATAAGTTTTCAAGTTCAAAATCACTCTCATTGGTTTGTGCTTACTGAAGTTTGGAGAGAGTGTTTATACCTGATGAATTAATTTAATAAAAATATGTTAATATCAGCAAAATGTCAAAAAGACAGTCAAGCATATTTAAATGTTTCATATCCGCGAGTTTCTGATCAAAAGAGATCCCGAGAAAATGGAACTGTATCCCTGGACAACTCTAATACTAATCAGGATAGCGGGAGACACAAGCAACGGGAGTTAGATCAGAAATCGTTGTAATGAAAAAAGCAACGACGTCTTTGGTGAGAGAATATCATTGATCAACTGAATGATATTTGGTCTCAATGACTAAATATGTGACAGAATAATACACTAGGGTGAAGGGCCGTGCAGACACGTGTGAATGATGTGCCATCACCGTTTAGTGACGTCATTGTATGATCCGGGAAAACTGAAGTTGTATGGTCAGTGTCGAACACAGCGCCTTTTAATTTTTGTTTTGGATCCGGCAATTATTTATTTACAAATTAAGCACTGGTTCATACGCACAAGCACACATATGCATACACAAAAGAGTTATGAAAGAACGATAGATTGAGAGATAGACAGACGAATAGACAAATAGAGAGACAGATGGACTGACAGACAGACAGATCTGTTGTTGTTAGGTGGTCACAATATATATAGCAATACAAAAATACATCAATATGTATCGTAGACAGGGACAATATGTATTGTGTATAATTCACCTAAAATGAACATTTCTGTGTGAGAAAAAATTCATTTTTACAGAGTTTTAGTGTCAATACTACATTATACTGCTATATATTATAATGAATATACTGTAATGTAATGGGGGAATACTTGTGGGTCCTGATAATGTCAAATGTCTTATGTTACCAATAAAAAGTGGCCTACATTATTTTAATTATATCTAGCCAGTGACAGAGTGCAAGCATGTTCATCTAAAATAATTCTGTATTTCCAGCTTCAGAATCATCAATATTTGTATTCTAGTCTCAACATTGTCCTGTGCATTGGGTTACCAGTAGTAAGTCCAAGCCTATTCATTTCCACCCCCAATGTAAAACCAAATTTAGGATTTTAATCAACAGTACATTTTTTTTTAACCTTTTACCATATGTCTTGGAGTATCACAATAATATCGTATCATAAGTTCAGTATCGTGATATGGATTGAATCGTGACATGAGGGTATCGTTACACCCCTAGTTGTTGTTGTTTCAGAAGGATGGACAGATAGACAGACAGTCAGTCAGACACACAGACAGATTTTTTAATTTGTTGGGGGCGAGTTTCAATCTACACTTTCACTTCAGAATACGAGGAAGCAGAGGCCCAAAATACATAGACACACACACAGTCCCCCACACACACACACACACGCGGCGTAAAGGTGAAATGTAATTACCCTTTGTAGCTCTGTGTCTGCTCTGCTCAAACAGACGTGAAGTCACTCAGCAAGTTGGAACGTTTGATGAACTTGACTTCAGAGCTGACAATTTCACAAATACACACACACACACACACACATTCATGTTACACACAGACGTTTTGCTGCGAGGGGCATTTGATGTGCTCGACTTCAGAGCTGACACTTCAATTTCAGAGGGCCTTTAAAGGAGACCTGGAGATTCACACTAATAAATTCCCCTATTAGGGAAGAGAGACATTTTCTTCTCTTCCCTCTCTCACACCTCCATCGTACAACCATCTCCAGCCCTCATGTACACGTATACCGCACTCCTGAAGAAATTGGGTACTAGGAGCACCGGGAATGAGAGTTTGGACACATTCTAGTAGGAAAACACTTTCAATGCTAATAAAGTGCAGGTAGCATATATCTAGCTCAGCACACTGAGGATGTGCCTCTCTACGTCTAGTTATTTGAAAACACAGGCCTATTGCCAAGAATAAAATATCATTTGAAAGAAATGGGAAGTCAGTTCATGTTTTCACAAAATGTTTACAATTTGGCTCGTACTGAAATATAAAGAAAACCTGACAGCACAAAAATATACTCAAAGTTTTACCTGAGCTGGTAGCAGAAATGTTAGGAGAACATGAGCTGCTAGAAAAAAATACAAAAACAATTATGATACGTATAATTGTAACTCTCAGATTCACAGAAGACGAAGATGAAATCTTGATCAAATAAGATACGATTTATTAAGAACGAGATTAACAAGCCAACAAGCGAGACAGAACAAGGGGAGAAACTAAATACACAGTGATAATTAACTAAAAGACGAACAGCTGTGATGAATGGAGTTAGTGTCAATGGTAACTGATGAGTGGCGGAAAACTAGAACAAGGAACACATGTGACTAGTGAAAACAAACAGAAAGTCCATGATAACTAAACAAACTGAACATAATGGTGACAGTACTCCCCCCTCTGGCAAGGCGCGACCTCACACCACAAATGAAGAACAAGCAGAGGGAGGGGAGGAGGGGGTTTTGGAGGAGGACGAGAATGTGGCGAAGGGATGATGATGGGAGGACGAGGCGCAGGGATGGTGACAGGATGCGGTGAAGGTATGGTGACAGAAGGATGATGACTGACGATCCCCTAGCGGCAATGGTGGAGATAGTCCGCTAGCACAGACACAGAGCTTACCAGTGCCAACAGCCCACGGCAAGATGGTATGGAGGCTGACGACAACTGGGGGACGACCGACGGAGACGAGGGCGATGGATCCACAGGCGCAGAGAAAGAGCCGATGGAGTCGAGCGACATGGCTGGCACTGGAGACCACGGCGATGCTGCTGCGAGAAGCGTCGGAGGAGTAGCCAGAGTACCCAAGGGGCTGAGGTGGTGCCGGTGTGAAGGAGGAACTCTCTGGAGCCGTAGAGGTGGAAGGATGGAGTGCAGTGGACAGCTCGCAAGTCCGTGGCAGAAGTAGAGTGACGACTGACCAATGGGGGAGCCGGCAGGATGAGTGAACCCGGTAGAGCCGCAAGTCCGAGGGTCTCCGGTGGAGCTGAAGGTGGGAGGAGCCAAGATAGAGCTAACAGGTTGACCGGTTGAGATGGAGCGAGGTTTAGCTCTCTCCTATTCCCCTAAGGCTCTGGCTAACACATCGCGGTGGGTGGTAGCTCTCTGTCTGCAGGGGGGCACTTCTCTGCGGTTGAAGGTGGTGATTCGGACTCTGGGTCTGGCTATGTCCTGGATCGGGGACGGACACTCTCCAGCCACCTGATGATGGTTTATTTCCAATTTAATCCGGTGGTGTCTGGGAGGTCAATGGGGTGATGGTAATTTGCCCCGATCCAGAACAGCGACTTCAGGGTCTCGTCAGGTGACTGCGAGATGGAAAAACTCCTCGAAATAAATTTGTGGCTCTTCTGAGCCATGAACACAAACTTCGCGTGTAGTCCATTTTGGTCAGTTGTTCTGTACCGGTCAGATTCACAGAAGATGAAGATGATTATCAAATAACTTAAGATTTATTAAGAACGAGATTAACAAGCCAACATGTGAGACAGTGTGTCTTAACACAAACAACAACCGACACTGAACAGAACAAGGGGAGGAACTAAATACACAGTGATAATTAACTAAAAGAGGAAAAGTTGTGATGAATGGTGTTAGAGTCCATGATAACTGATGAGTAGCGGGAAACTAGAACAAGGGAACATGTGAAGTTCATGATTACTAAACAAATTGAACATAAAGATGACAATATTAAGCCACAATTACAACTTGTGCTTATTGTCACAATTTTCCAAAAATAAGTACTTTAAAATCTGATTGTGTTGTATTTATTCAGAATCAAAGGTTGATATCCTTGATGAGTCTAATTTAATTTACTTGAGTATTCTGTAATCAGAACACAAGATAATTGATTTTGAGCTTGAGACTTCAGTTCATACACTATTTGAGCAATTTCAAATGTTTAAGAACATTAACTGAAAAGACTAACTGGGATTTTTCACTGGGGACTCAAGTTCTATATTGTTTGTCATAGTGTTAAAAGAACAATTACATAAAAAAAGATGCACAAAAGGATTTGAGCTGTTTGACCCTAGTGCCCTGTTTAACTGACACCGGCTCCATGATGTCGCCAATTATAGAAAGTTGCTTTCGGCAACTATATATATCTCTTTACTGACACTTTTGATCAATTGAATGTGTCCTGCTGAATAAAGCACTTTTGAACTGTAGTGTATTTACAGTTGTAATAAAGTCATATATAATGACAGTTTTGTTAATGTTCCACTAAGGTCTAATGTTGCTAAGGTTTTCACCTAACAAAAATTCACACCCCGCTTTGCACCAAAAATTGAATCCACCAACTTTTTGTGATCAAATTATTTCACTTTTTTTTATATTTTCTTTTGAATTACTATAGAAATGAGCAATCAATGTTAAATGACACATTCTCAATAGTTTCTATCATTGCTGATAACTTGTGCCATTCACAAAATAATGAACCTAGTTCACAATCTTTTTATCCATTTAGGGCTGATGAATTAAATGAGAGTCAAGTCCAATTAATCCATCAAAATCTTACAATAGATTACAACAATGCCTCACTACCGTAATTATGGCTGTTCCTTTCAATAAGCATCCTACCAACAAACTCATTGTGATGTATTCATGAAACATGAGCAGAATGAATTTGTGCAGAACGTTTATAAATCAAAATGATTCTTATGTAAATTCTCCCACTAAACTGAATGCAACCATTTACGTTAGGATACGTATGTACAATTTACAGAAATCCGTTCTGCTTGTTTCATGAATATGTCGCACTGTCTTAATTGCAGTTCTTGTCTTATTGTGTTTCTCTATAATAATGTGAAGTGGGCTGCCACATTTCACACAAAAAAACACTGTTTTTATTTAAACCACTTTTAATACAAACCACTCACACAGGAAAGCAAATAAATTGCCTTAAACCGTTAAAACACATGGCCTTGTGTCTCATACATAACAAGCAGAATATTTCTCCCATATGCTGCCGAAGGGCAAAACGCAGAGTTAGAAAGTTTAAAAAACGAAAGTTTGTTGTGACTTGCTCTCTACAGTGTCATAGAAAAACGGGTGGGCGTATGTTCTCGTCTTTAACCTCAGCGCCTTCTGGAGTTATTACTATTCCTTCTTCCCTATCACCAGATCGTTGTCAGTGTTCATGACAACCAGAGCATAACCTGCCTACAGGGTTCATGCTTATAAAATAGTCATCAAGCCAATAAACTGTGAAAAGCCAGCAGAGACAAGACGCGGCTAAATATAAACATAATTGCATTTTATTGCATAAGGCTACTCCCAATACTGCACTAACTACTGACAAACTTAAAAGTAAAGTGAGAGAGAGGAAAAGATAGAGTTTATCTAATGAAGAAGCAATGATTAGTTTGAGCTTGGCTGGAAAGCAAAGGAGTAAAAGACTGAAGAAACAAAGAGAACTGCTTTTAGCATGCTGAAAAAAAGATGTGATAAACATCACCTATTGTCAAAATGTTAAATGTCTAGAGGCTTGGAAGGCACATGTAATATGCAATTTAGCAACTTCATAGGAAAGCTTTATTCTGGTGGGAATTTTATATTTCTATAAAAAGCCTTAAAATGTCTTCATGAGGTAAAGCTGTAAAATGTTAAATGACTGACTGTCACTCAGCTAAACACAATCTAAAGACAAAAACCGTTACCGAGGTGCGAAAGAGAGGATGACTTGTCACTGTGTGTGTGTCTGTTGGGGTTGATTATATTTGCTTTAATTATGAGCCGTACACCAAGTAAAAAGAAGTGTTTCTTGAGCACCAAATCAGCATATTAGAATGATTTTTTGAAGGATCACATGGAATAAATAACATTTTAAAATGTATTAAAATAGAAAACTATTGTAATTGTAATATTATTTCACAAATATAATGTTTTTACTGCATTTTTGAACAAAGAGGAGCCTTGGTGAGCATTTTAAACACAATTATTATTATTTTTACAAAAATTCTTACCAACCCCAAACTTTTGAATGGTGTGACAAGTTTCCTGTTGCCTGAATTTGCATGGGTCATTTTTTTAAAGAATTAATCACATTAACATTGTTCAATTGGTAGCCTTAATTGTAACACTGAAAAATCACACACATCAAGTTTAATCCTAATGGAAAAATGTCACTAGAGAATTATTTCCAGTCTCTCCCATTGCCTTTCTCTCTGTAGATCTACATAGGAACTCACGATTCAAAAAGCATGTTCCTTTGAGAACGAACCTGAAACCACTTGTGTCCTGACAAGTGTGAAGAAATTAGGACCACTAACACCAGTGCAGATATTAGAACACATACAAACAGGAGATGAAAAGCATGTTTCACTAAAGACTCAGTATGAGTGTAGCGTTTTTTAATCAGTACTGACAGTAAATCCCATATAGGCTGGGTGGGATGTTTAGCAGAACAGAAGAGCAGAGCCTTGATGAAATTCAGAATTAAATTTCATCCAGCAATTCAGCATGGCAAAATGTTAAAACCAAGATCTAATCTCAAGGATGAAATTCAAAAAGGGGACTCATAACATACTGTGCTGAAATGATTGTGATTTGATATGCTTGACTTCAGAGCCAGTAAACCGAAAACAAGCATTTGATTATATCAGAATTTTGTCTACAGAGAGGAGAACTTTTTCCTTCTATAACAGTAACAGAAATATTACAAGAACTATTTTGCTCTGAATATTGAATAACAGTAATATAAAATAGAATACAGTGGGAATCAAAAGTCAACTTATCAAATTTTTTTTTATATAAAATATTAGGCCCTATATAAAATATTTATTACATGTATGTCATTACATAAATATGTGTATTTGTTAAAAAAAAAATCCTTAATGTCCTTAAAGGTTTTTATTTTAATTTTATTTTATTCCCAGGTTTGAATAAGATTTTCAATCTGGACTCGTTCTTTATTATATTGAAATATATTTATGCTGATTATGCATTTATTGATTACAAATCATCACTCTCCTGCTAAACTTAAGGACACTGTAACGCTCAGATCCACAGAAGATGAAGATGATTATAAAATAGCATAAGATTTATTACAAACTCAGAATAACAAGCCAACATGCGAGACAGTGTGCTACACTCTTAACCCAAATTAGTTGAATTTACTAGAAAATTGCACGGAAACCTGTTCCACTAAACCATTTTAGTTTTACACAGGGTGAAACTAAACAGGTTAAGTTGTTTGAACATAAAATTTTAAGTGGGTGGAGTAGACAAATCAAGTTTACATTAGTAGGCTTTACTGAAAATCATTAGTTCACATTATAAAAAAAAAATTTTAGTATAGGTTTACCATTACTATTAAACTGCTATCAATTACTCACAGAATGAGTTAAACATAAACATTCTTTTTTTTTTTTTTTTACATTTTTCATTAACACAAAATCCTGGTTTAGACTGTATGCACAAACAACCGACAATGAACAGCATGGGAGGAACTTAAATCAAAATGATGATTAACTAAAAGACAAAAGGCTGTGATGATTAGTGTCAGTGTCCATGGTGACTGATCAGTCAAAGACAAAGAAACACGTGATGGATGAAAACAAACTAGAAGTTAATGAACTGAACTAAATAGAACACAAAGGTGAGGTGACAGACATTGGGATTCTTTAAGGAATTTGTTTTGTTCTTTGAGCACAACACTAAGAATAACAGTATGTATTTAGAGCAGGTAAAATGCACCTGCTTTCTATAACACAGGTGGCTGAATGCAAAAATAGAAGAGGACAAATAGGTGAGTATTAAGCAAGTCTCATGCTTACAAGCTGCTTGTGAATCGATACACTTCTAAATTCTCCAAATCACTCTGGTTCTGTAAGGCTATATATATATAAAAAGTGTGGGAAGCAATGGGAAGAGCATAGAGAAAATAGTCAATCAAATCTATGGCGCACAGTTAAAATCATGATTGTGAAATCTTGGAACATCCATTGAAACTTTTACCTCATATTTTCCACACACCTTTCACTGAAGCCACGGTGTGCAAATGCACAGATATGGGCTGTTTTTTTATTTCCTTTTGCCCCGGGTGGCACCACTTGTGTCAAGATATGCAGATGATTATACCCAAAAACACACGCATGCTTTGTGCCTATGAATGACTGACAGTGGAACAACAAAAACACCAGTCTGAATAAAGCATGAGCCTTTTTAAAAAGCCGAGTTTGTCCCTTGTCAGTTGCCATAGTAAAAACTCTGTTTGGTGGCTTCTCCCAAAATAGCAAACAAAAACTAAAATACTCTATCTCTTACATCCCTGTAAACCTCTCTCTCTTTCTCTTCCTCCAGTCCCTCTCTCTTGTGACATGAGCCCCTGGGAGAGAGATGAAACCAGAAATAACAACAAAAGAGAAGAAACTGACACAGTGAAAAGTGACTAACGCTTTCAGATCGCAAGTCAAAACCAAAGCAGTGGACAGGATTGCAGAATTTGGTAAGCAGAATAGTAAATAAATAAATAAATAAATGAATAATATCGCTATTATATTGTATTGCGTGAAAATGGGAAATGTAGGAAAAATAGGGCTGAAAAGTAGAGACAACAACCAGCTTTGTAACAAATCTGTTACAGCACATTTTACTGACACGTCATTACAAAAAAAGACTATTAATCTACAGTATAAACAAAACAGGGCGTGTCATTACATTACATAAGTAAAAAAAAAAATAAAAAAAAATAAATATATATATAATCAGCAGCCATTACTCCAGTCTTCAGTGTCACATGATCCTTCAGAAAGCATTTTAATATGCTAATATGGTCCTCAAGAAACATTTATTGTTATTATCAATCTTGATTGTTCTGCAAAGTATCTTTGTGGAAACCATGATACATTTTTTTCAGGATTCTTTGAGGAAAAGAAAGTAAAAAAAAATATCATTAATTATCCTACATATGTGATGTATGGACATGGAACAGACAGCTTCTATGGTCAAAAATATGACATAATATAAAAATAAAATACTATAAAATATATTATAAAATTACAATTACTCTTGTACATTTATGAAATAAATATAACAAAGCAGAGTGATGGTGACGCAAACGTGATCATTCGTCAGAATTCTCTAAACTGAGATTGTCGCCACAGTTTTGCATGGATAAAGTCGCTACAGTGCCGTTGCCATTATGAACCAGCCCTGGATTGTCTGTGATAGTGTTTCCCAGCATTTCTGCTTTCAGTAAGACTTGTCGTAGGAAATAACACAAACACTTCAATGCTGTTGTAATGTTAAGTTAATGTTATTATTCTGCTGTTAAATTAATTTGTTCAGGTAAACTTGGAAATTAATTAGTCTGGCAAACAAACGCAATTTATGCACTGCTGAAAACTGTAGGCAGCTATTGTGCCACACAGCGGGCTGAAGACCACGTGCCAGAGGACAGTTTACGACCTTCACTGCGCTTTTGTCAGAGAGAAAGGATAAATCACACATAGCCTCACTAATTTTCTCTGACTGGCCCCTTCCCTTTCACTTTTCAAGACTATTTCCTTTTGTCCTCTCTCCTCTTTCCCACCTTACATTTTGCCACTCACTCCTGCAGAAGTTGGAAGACAGGTATGATCAATTCCCAGGCGTCTCCTTTTCGGAGTCGTCCTCTCTCTCTCCCCTTGCCCTGATCTATGGCTGTGTCAGCGCAGTCTGAAGGTGTAAAAGGCAACAGAGCAGCACTAATGAATTGAACTAGAGCGCGGCTGCTTTTAAGCAGACAGAGGAGCTCTTCTGATTTACACACGGGGACAGGAAGACAGGGACATAAAGACCAGCACTCCACCATAGACTTGGTGGATTTTACTGCAATGAATGGAACTTCCTGCACAAAGAGGAAACTGAAAAGGAAACTGATGTTTCTGGGGCTGAACTGACCGATCTGACTACTAAAGAAATGGTATGATGGTTTGCAACTATTTTTATGATGGCAGACTTGTTCCAAATTATATGAACTTCATAAGTGTGAATGAACTGCAATGATCTTAATTTTCTTTTTTAATATTTTTTTTTTAATCTAAGTTTTAACATTTGCACTGATGAAAAACTTTTAAAGACCCATTGGGCATAGTTTTACATCAATGTTAAATGTCAGCGGCTCTCACACGTGACCGATTGAGACACACCCAGTTTGACTATACACACTTCCGAAATCATCACTTGAATCACACTGTTTACACTTATATTCTTTTTTTGACATTTTTGGATGACATTGACCCACTTGACCACTAAAGCAATGGTACTAAGGTTTGCAACTGTGCTATGATGGCATTTTTTTTTTTCCACAATCTGGATTTTTTGCCAGAAAAACCATGCAAAAAGCATGAATATATAAACATCAAATTACAATAATGTTTTTTCTTCTATAAGTGCAATGATATTTGTGTAAAAACAAAAATTGAGTAAATATTTCCTTTACAGTCAAGTCAAGTCACTTTTATTTATATAGCGCTTTATACAATACAGATTGTTTCGAAGCAGCTTTACATTAATGAAGAGTAATTTAATTATGCAAACATAATTCAGTTCTGTTGTAAAAAGCAGTTCTAAAAAGACAATAGTAAAATCAGTTCAGTGTTAAAGCCCCATTATGTAGGATTTCCGTTTTGGTCAAACAACGACCCCTAGAGTCGCTGTGGACTACTTGTATTTAACGTTACTGTCGTAAATACCACTCACGCAGAGCAGTCTCTTCACTCACGGCCTGATCCCCTCCCCCCTGTATACCGGTCCCCGTTCAGTCGGATAGAAGCTGTAACGAGTGGAAATAAGGTGTGGCCCCTTTAAGAGCTGCGCGCGCCCTGTTTAACTGTCGGCAGTCTGTATTGTATGTGCGCCTCGAACACCCCGTAAGCGGGTTGTTTCTGTTTGATGCTCATCCTTGTCCTATTTTTGTCTATCAAGTAATGCTGTGGACGGTAGAACGTGTGACAGACAGTTACACGAGTTCGATTGGGGAATAAACACAACGCGTTACAAATCGTCGGACATCGAACAAGCACAGCTAGCCTCCGAAGATGTCTACTAATCCATCAACAAGAACGCCAGGTGCTTTTTAGCTCACACCAACGAGTGAAAGCTTGTCCGAGTAATATACAATATAAGCAATATACTTACAAGTCCAACAGCATGTGTGAGGACGTGTTGGGGGAAGTGAGGTAGCCTATGCCGTAAAGCAGTCGAATTTTGTAGTTCTTTTTGTGCTGCTCGGGTTACTACCCGAACCCCGAAGTTTAAAAGTACGATTAAAAACTATACAAACCCCGGACGTGTCATTCAACCTATTTTAAGTCGATGTACCATCACAAGGGTTTGGGAAATATATTATGAAGGTTGAAAAGTTACTTAGTGTTACTTTAATTCAGATTGGTTCAATATCTGTGTAAAGTTCATCAAAACCAGCTCTGGAGAAAATAGTGATGTCATCATCCAGCTCAGTTCAGCTCTCGTCCAATAGTGTCAGTGTTTTCAAAAAGTCAATAAAATTGACGAAATCTAAGTGTCTCCAACTAAGCAAGCCAAAGGCGGCAGTGACAAGAAACCCAAACTCAAATGGTGACACAATGAAAAAAAAAAAAAAACTGACTCAGCCAGTCCTCCTCTGGCCTGGTGTGGTCTAATTCCAGGCTGCATCACAAGTCAGAATTGTTTCATTGATATCATTCAGAATATTTAATGCAGTTTCAGTTCAATTTAGTTCAGCAACAAAATAAACAAACTGATAAACCAAGCCTTAAATAAGGTATGGTATGACAAAACACGCTATATGGTGAATATAAATTATAGTTGTTCAAACCTTCACACCTACAACTTCTTAGAAACCCACAGTGACATCGCTGCTACGGCACGATACCCAGCAGGCTTTGCCGTGAGTGCTTCCAGCAATACTAATAACATTAAGACTATCAGTCGCCCCTCTTATCTTAAGACCATCTTTAATTTCCTTTTTGCTTGTATTCAGAGCAGGCACCCAGCCACAATCGCCCGGGCCTCCAGGGAGAGAAAATGACAAGTTGCGATTTTTTTGTATTTTATGCGGCGCAAGTTGTTTTGTGAGCACAGTGGTCTTTGCTCTTGGAATAAGCCTTCATGGTTGTGGCTCCTTTCATGTAGTGTCTTCAAAGCCCAGCGAGGGGAGTGTTTATTTAAATCTTTTACAGCACACTTTCAAAATGCGCTAGCATCTCTATGAAGGTGGCGATACAAGATTAACAACTTATTTCGAAGTCACGCAGCAATTATTTTTCTTTCTCCTAATCCTCAAAATGATTTGCATTGTTTGTTGGTAATCCCTGAAGCGAGTCATATTGATATATTTGTGCAACACTTTGCAGGCTCTATTAATCATGTGTGAATAATTGATAAACCATGTTGGGGAAACAATGACCCTTCCTCTATAGAGCAAAATAATGATCTGTATTGCAGCGACTCCTGATTTCATAGAGAGAGAGAGAACAAGAGGGAGTGGGAAGCATGAAAATGAAAAACCAGATTCAGTATTATTGGATATTGAGAACAGTGTTCATTTGAATTTGAGGGAGAAATGAAGAGAGAATGTCAGATAAAGCAAATGAAAAAATCCCATAGACAAAGGGTTTTCAAACTTGGATACCCAAATATGATGTCTAAAATATTATCTAGGAAATATATCTGTCTTTTTTTAGATGAATAAACCTGAAGATAAATCTAAAATTATGGCCGTCAATAGAATAAAATTGATTGATTTCACAATTTTTGCCCAGTATTTAGAAAACATAAATGTCAGTCCGACATAGCGTCTCCGTTCCCTCCTTCTGTTCCACTTCACACTAATCAAGAAAAAAAAAAAAAAAGATGTGTGTGTTTGCAAAAGATAAGTGTAACAGGAAAGAAGTACAACGTCAACTTAAATGTGAGGTGAACTAAAGATGGTTGCTCTAGTTGACAAGTTTCTCCAAAAAAAGAGTAGAAAATTAAAGAAACCAAATGAGGACATAAAGACAAAGACAAGAGAAAAAAGAGAGAAAATAATGGCTTTCTTTCTTAAAAAGGTCCTTTTATTTTTTCCCTGGTAGCTAAGGAGACAAGAAAAACAACAGAAAGAACAAGTGGAAGAAAAAGGACAAAATGTTCATCAATAATTGAACAGCGAAGTCTCTTGAGTTTTGCGTTGTCATATGTAGACGTGTCAACTCAGACAGACTAAACCCAGGAGAGGCAGCGAGGGAGAGACATGCACAGGCGCACATGCCCGCTTGCACCTCATTTAGATACGGCTAACAATTAGACGACTCAATCAATAAACAATACTGTCCTCTTCTGATGCATTAACAGATGGCAAACATGAAATCAAGCCTCTGGAAAGTCCTCTAAAGTTAAATGCACTTTTAAAAGTTTGGTTTCCCTAAGGGCCAGAAGCTATCCTCTCGAAACTGTGATTCATAGACCCACCTTAAGTCGACTTTCAGTGCAATATGATTTATGTGTGAGAGATCCCCAAAGGCACCTTGGAGTTCAAAAGACTTGACATACAATTAAACGCAAGCAAAGCCTGGAAGATATTTGGGGTTTTTTTGGAGTCCAGAGCGATAATGATGTAATAATGATCCAAGGAGAGTGGATTATTGACTTTGCTTTACAAACAAAGATGAAAAGCTGTGATCGATAGATACAAATCTTTCATCTACGTAAGTAAATGTATCGCCTTAAGTTACTTTAGATCTGAAAAATTGGAAAGACTGCAGTGCAGAGCCTAGATGAGTATGTGAGCCCTATTTACTATAAAACAAGGCATTAAATCACGGTGAAGGTTTCCAAACATAGCTCTTTTTATAGAGATTACAGGTAAACCTGGATCAACACCAGCTGGAAACTGTATACTGCTGAAACACGGCTCATTGTTTAATTCTCCAGATCTCTGAGCACTTAATTAATGGCAGTGAAGGTGCTCTAAGCGAAGTTGGGTGCTTGTTCACGTTCAAAGTATTGTAAAAAAAAAACGAAGGCTAGCTCGACCCTCCCTCCTCCTCATCGCGTCCCCTCCCGCTCCCTTCCGTGCTTCCTGAAACAGAAACGGAAACTTTTCCAATGTAAATTCGGGACTTTTTTGCTATTTTGTCATCAGAACATCGTCTCTTTGGTCGTGTGTCGACCATATCAAAATTCAAGAGAATATAGTTCTAACGTTAGTCGTTGTCTAGGACAGGGGTGTCAAACTCAGTTCCTGGAGGGCCACTGTCCTGCAGAGTTTAGCTCCAACCAGCTCCAAAAACACCTGCCTGGAAGTTTCTAGTAATCCCGAAGACCTTGATTAGCTGGATCTGGTGTGTTTAATTAGGGTTGAAGCTAAACTCTGCAGGATTGTGGCCCTCCAGGAACTGAGTTTGACACCCCTGGTCTAGGACATCTCTACTCTAGCTAACTTCCCTCTTCATGCTTCTCTCTCCTCCACTCCCCACACCCACCTTCATGTGCAAGCGCACTAACCCCCCAACCCCCACCCCCAAATCATTCTTGACGGTTATTGGCTGGATAATCACACTGTTTGTTATGTTTCGTGGTGCAGGTTGGCCCAGTTTGTTTTTGTTGCCGTTTGTGGAGCCTGGGCTGTCTACAGAGACCGCGTTTTTTTACAGTGTGTTCAGGGGACAGGCAGCTAGTGGATAGTGAGGAGATGTTTGCTGTATCTGACAAAAAAAAATGTCAGCCTAAAATACGTGTGACATCGCTTAGAGCACCTTTAATTGAACAGTGTGGTGGATAAAATGATATATTGTTTCATCAAAACTTCTCATTTATATGAAACAAATCTCCAATCTACAACAAATCTTAAGCTCTCCTATTTAAATCTAGGAAGGGGTAATCAAAATATTAATATCTCTTTGGTAAATTAATATGATAAACACTGAATTCAAGATACTAGTAATGTATATTGTAACTACTCACTGTATACTGTAAATGTATTTGAATACTTGAGTATGCAGGGGTGATAATGTAAAAAGTTTGTTTGGATACAGTTATTGAACATCAACCGGTGTGAAAAGTTTTGAAGCGTATTCAAGTCAAACAATTATTTTATTCTCAAGACTGATCACACTTACAAGTATACCAATGTCCACATTTGTATAGACTACAATAGCAATCACAACCTTTCCTATTGAAGCCTTACACCAGCTGTGGTTAGAGACTAGCACGGCTACTACGAATATCCTCCATCCATCAAAGCTGATCCATCAGGGTCAATAAGGTTCAATACTGTCCTCCTCACAAAGATCACTGGTGGAAGGACACATACATGGATAACAAAGGAGTCTAACTGAGACTACTGAAAACAGAAAGATATAACAAGGTGAGCAGTGTAAGTTCTTGGTCCATTCCAAGAGTGTTTCTTCATCTTACCTAATCGTTGTTGTTTTTTTGATCACCTAAACAGCTTTTTTCCAATTCATATTGTGGGTATTATAATGCACTCTTACAGAAAGCAATTTTACACTCATAACAAGTTAATATCAGACAACGTACATTAGTTGAATATATTTAGCCAGTTAGTTTCTATATTTTTAATTTGTCAAAACAGTTCCAAAAGAAAAGAAAAAAAAGAATTGTCAATTTTGATTTCATCGTGACTTTAATTTTCACTATGCACTGCTCACATACTCTGGTCTGAAACGCCAGTCAACCAGAGTGATCACTCTCAGCCAATCAAATTCACGGACTGGAACTAAAGGTGTGTTCATGCCATCACGTAATTATCGTAAATTACTAGATGACAAACTCAAAATTATGCATTTCTATGGCCACACTATTAACACCAAAATGAATCTGTGTAATCTGAATAACCAACAGACCTAACCACAATATAACAGTCATTTTGCAAATGCTTTTTAAATGCTTTATTTATCATACTTAGAAGGAAATTAGACATGTAATATCCAGTTAGACATGTAATATCCATGCTACATTGGTTTGTTTTGGTTATTTTCAGATTAATCTTGGATTATTACGATATGAACAATTCCAGGAACTGTTAAACAGAAATATTACAAGATTACCATTTTGCCATTTTGAGTGTTTCCACATGCCGTTGCAGTGAAAAGGTGGTACAAGTTGGAGCTTTACAAGTTTGTGAACAAGTCGGAATCTCAAAGTAAACATGGAGTGAAGTAAAAAAGGAAACCTAAGGTCTAGCTAGGACCAAGGAGCAGGACCAGAACACACAACGTTTTAAATATTGGTTATTGGTACAAAACGACTAACGTTTCGACGCCCATGCGTCTTCTTCAGAGTCAAAGAAGACGACTCTGACAACTCTGACAACTCTGAAGAAGACGCATGGGCGTCGAAACGTTAGTCGTTTTGTACCAATAACCAATATTTAAACCGTTGTGTGCTCTGGTCCTGCTCCTTGGTCCTAGCTAGACCTTGGGTTTCCTTTTCTGATTTTTGTGTCCTGTTCCGTGAGCACCAACCAGGCTGAAGCGCAAGTGACTCCTTTCTAATGGAGTGAAGTAACTTAACTGCTATAAAAAAATAAATCATAGAATAGAATATTTATTTCCACTTTTCTGAAAACTATTCTTATTTGTAAGTGTGAGTAAAATACTAAGAAAGTGTGTAAATAAATGAATAAATGCATGAGTAAATAAATGCATTAATGCTTTACTCAAAAAAGGCCTTAAGGACATCCACTCACTGCTGGTGAAGACTCGGGCGTACATATGTCTCTCCATGTTTTCTGCCTGATGGTGGTAGAGAATAGACTATATCATGTGCAAACATTGCTTCACAAAGGATTAATCACTTTCTCTTTGACTCAGAGCAGGTCTGTGCTAAAGGGATAGTTGCAAAAAATATTTTCATATTTCTCAGACAGGACAGAGGAGGGCTGGGAGTAAAAATTAAAAAAAAATCAGCATGTTTGTTGAAAGTTTCCTAAACCAGTGAGTCACGGAGCCATTCAGATCCTTAGCACATATTAAAATGACAAACCAAGAGACCTGTGGATGAACAACAAAATGACAAATCAAATTGTACATTTACGCCAGACAGGCAAACAGAGAGAAAAAAAAAAGACAGAACTGTGATTAATCAAAGAGAGGTGGGGGTGTAATATCTCTTGCAATTGTTGCTTTAATGTGGTTTGATTGCGTAAAATTTATGTCCAATTCCTTGGTAAACCACATCATCATCCACACTGATCACAATCACCATAAACATTGTGGCCGTTCTGCTATAATCACGACCCTGATTGTGGTAATCTGCAGTTTCTCTAATGCAGTTAGAAAGCTCAGTGACGGGACAGATGATGCTATAGCGGCATCGGTTTTAGCCTCCGCGCCGGCAGCAGCCCTTGTTGCTGTTCTTCTTTCAATAATTGTTTTCGATTCCTCTGCTTCTTGTCATTATAAGCTGAAATGCCTCCAGCAGACAGTGATTGGCGGAGTAAAAACTGCGCAGACAGGGAATTTCAGTCACATCTGAGCTAGACATAAAGTAGAGAGTAAAGTTGCTGAGCATCAGCCTAAAATTTATCTGTGGATTTACGTTCAGTATGTAACAAAAAGTGCCGAGTTTTCATGTTAAGAAAAAACTAAAAAAGGCCCAAAGACGTAAGCAGATTTTCATGATCTCCTGAGCACTAACAAACTTAGTTCAGTAAAATCAGGGAATGTTTTAAGGTGATGTGTGTGTCACTTTTTCGATGTTGAAATCCTTTTTATGGCCTATTGTGCAGAGACAGCTGCAAGTAAGCCATTCAAAGGCTGACTTTCTCAAAAACTGTAAACTCTGTGGCCCTACGGAGCTGGCAAAAATATTCCAAAAAAGCCAGATGAGGGAAAACCTGTTAGGAAATATTATTTTTTGTAATTCTGTTTCATGATGTGTAAATTCTACACTGTACTTTAGAAGTTGAATGCTGCATCTACTCTGGCGGCTGTCCAATATCTGTGCATAAAAGTGAGTTTAAAATAAATGTTTAAAATGTTTGTTCTGTTCAAACTCTCTATGATGGAAAACATAATTGATCAAATTTTCAACCAACACCTGTTAAGATGTCAGTGGAGCATACATGCAGAATTTTAATGAACGGAAATTTAAATTAGTATTCACAGACTTGGTAGAACGAAAAGCAGAAAGAAAAAAAAAATATGAATCAAGCTTTGTGAGCCAGTTGAGTCTCGGCATTTAATTTTCTTTGGGTGACAGATAAAATGCTTGAAATTACACAGAAATTCTTGGCTAAACTTTTATCATACTTCCCATATACACACATATGGACATACACACAGCTGTCGTATTTTATCTGAGGAGGCAAGGGAAGCAGTGCTTCCTCAAGTACAAAAATTAAACACATTTTTATGAAATATGTCATTATCTTAATATTCTAAAGTGACGCTGTCCAACAGCGACACCAGTGGTTAAATACTATCCTTTTTTGTGTGTGAGAAATCAGTTGGTGAAATTAAAGCTACATCTCCGTGTCTGTGACCATCATGACACCTGCAGTGTTTACCAAGCTTTGATGACTGATGATCTGAAAATAAGTTGACTATTAAAAATAACAGCTGAACATTAGTTAACAAATAAAATATGCATGAAATATGAAATGTGTTGAAATGAAATGTTACTGCGTTCTTATAGTTATTATTTTGGGAAGAAAATGTAAAAATGTTGAGGAGAAGGAAGACTTTGTTGACTTTTATTGTACTTTGTCTTAAGGCTGAGTAAGTATGTTTTGTATACCTTTAATGGGTTAACTGTTACGTTGGGGCTTACCGCGGTTGCCGGTTCTTTTGAACATCTATGACTGCACAACCTGTATGTCTGTTACTTGTGTATCTTTTAACACTTGTCCAGTCCATCTCGTTTTTACCGGTCCTGTGAAGTTTCTGTTGAGCATGGGACTGTGTACCCGTGGATCTCATATATGAAACCAACCGGCGTCAGGCTCTACCTTTTGATGAACATAATTGTTTTTGTCTTGAAGAGTGTAAATAGTTAAAAAAATGGTTTGGCATTCAGGGTAATTTGATTTTGTTTTATGTCTTTACCTATTCATTTATCGATTTTTATTTTCTTCGGAACCCAGCCTCCTTTAACCCTCATGGATCAGATTGCGTTATGTTCTTGGCTTGTCACAATAATACTGGCTAATTTAAAGGTACTTTATACACAAGTAAATATGTGTGCTATTAACCTTTTATACCGCTATTATGTCTGTAAATAACTTTAAATAGAAACTTTGTAGCTGGAATGTAAGGGGGGGGGGGATAGGATGTTCAAAATCCTATCAAAAGAAAAAAGATCCTGAATTATTTGAAAAAAGAACAAGTTCATATTGCATTTCTGCAGGAGACGCACTTGACGGCAAATGAACACACCAAGTTAAAGCGTGACTGGGTGGGGAGAGTGTTTTACTAGTCCTTTACAAGTAAAAGCAGGGGTGTGGCCATTCTCATTCACAAACATCTCCCTCTTTCAACTGTAAGTGTTCAGGCTGATACCGCAGGTCAATATGTGCTGCTTAATGGGGAGTTGAGTGGAGAAACTATTAACTTAATGAATCTATATGTTCCCCGCATTCAATCTAATGACTTTATTACACACATTTTTTTGTACATTTGCAGAACTACAGTGCGAGCACAGTGTTATAGCTGGTGATTTTAATTGTGTTCTTTCACCTGATTTAGATAAATCTGCCTCGTCAAAGGACAGGCGATCTAGCAGGGCTTGCGCCCTGGATGAGACGTGTCAGGAAATCGGTTTGATAGATACATGGCGAGCTCTACATCCTGGGGAGAGGGAATCTACTTTCTTTTCTGGAGTACACAAAACCAGCAGTAGAATAGATTATATTTTAGATTGTTCACCTAAAGCTTCCCTTCATAATATATTGAATTGCGAGATAGGTAATATTGTAATATCTGATCATGCGACCATATTCCTTAATTTATCTCTCTCTAATGTTAAACATCATCGGGGTGCGTGGAGGTTTCCTTCTTGGCTTGCACATGACCCAAACATTGAATTTTAAGGAACTATCTTAAGGAACAAATTAAACTATTTTTCTCAGACAATAAAACCCCTGGGATATCGCTCAATCTGATATGGGACACTGCAAAAGCATATATTAGGGGGCTAATTATTTCATACGTATCAAACCTGAAAAAGAAGAGCTTAGCAGATCAAAGAAAGCTTGGATGTATTGTTACATTTTTAGAAACAATACATCACCTTCAGATGAGCTGTTGGCAGAAATCAAAACTGTACAAACTTCTCTTGAAGCTATTCTTACAAAGAAGACGGAAAAATAATTATTTTTCACAAAGCAATGGATGTATGAATTCGCCAATAAACAAAATAAATATCTGGCCAACCTTTTACGCTGGCTCAAATCATCTCCACTGTCAAAGACAATGCTGGTAATTTATGTCACGATAATGAAGGAATTAATAGAGCTTTTAGGGAATTCTATAGAGAACTCTACACTTCTCAGTTGGAGTCAGATCTGGGTGAATTACTAACGAAGTTCTTTGCTAATTTACCTGTTCCAACATGTCTGGAATTTACCTGTCTGAGGAGCAACGGCAAGTTCTTAATAAACCTATTGAAATTCTTAATTGTATAAGGGGACTGGCTTGTGGTAAAGCACGTTAATTCTATGCATGATATGATACAGTATTCCTATGAGTCCGGCAATCTGCCTAGTTCCTTGTTGGAAGCTAATATTTGTGTGCTTTTAAAGGTGAACCCCCTGAAGAATGTGGATCTTACCGCCCTATTTCTTTTGCTAAATGGGTCCAGATTTTATATACACTCCCAACTTCCTCTATAGTCACAAATGGCATCCGATCATCTAAATTTGTCTTATCTCGAGGCAGTAGGCAGGGGTGTCCTTGTCACCATTATAATTTGTAATGGCTATTGAGCCATTAGCGATTGCCATCAGAGAAGACTCTGATATTAAAAGGTATCTTCTTATGGAAAAGATCCATAAAATCTCACTTTATGCAGATGATGTCTTAATCTATCTAGACTCACCGCAGAACTCTGTTACCAAATTAATTGATTGGATCTTTGAATTTGGTGCCTTCTCTGGATATAAGATAAATTTTGCAAAATCGGAGGCTATGCCGTTAAACAAAACTCACTCTTTGGGCTTGGAAGTCTCCTTGCCATTTAAGTGGTCTCCTTCTGGGTTGACATATCTAGGTATAAAGATTTCACCTAATTTGGATTGCCTTTACAAATAAAATGTTACCCCGACTATCAAATCCATTATTAATAATCTGGTTGGATGGTGCAGTTTACCGTTATCACTGATAGGGCGTATTCACCTTGTCAAAATTAACATAGTACCACGTCTGTTATACCTCTTCCAGATGCTTCCCATTCTGCTTCCTGGTAAAGCTCTAAGACAACTATACGCAGTTCAATTATTTCTTTTATTTGGCGGGGGAAAAAAGGCCTAGACTTAGATATAGCTTTCTCTCTCTCTCCCTAGTAGATCTGGAGGTTTGGCAGCTCCCTCATTTGAATTATATAAATTATCTGCTCAATTAAAATGTATACTGGAATGGCATCTAGACGACCCAAACTCGACCAGGGTCAGTGCAGAAGTGGCAAGTATTGGTATCCCCCTTTGCAACTTATTATACATATCATCTACAAAGTTGTCTGTTTTAATCAAAGGCAACATAATTCTCAATAATATGATTAAAGTGTGGCGGATGGCTCGCAAAACAGAGGGTTATGCTACACACCTCTCGCCATACACACCTATACACAATAATCCAGATTTCCCACCTGGGTTGAGTGATCGGCTAACACTCTGGAAAAAAACAAGGGATTTGTGTTATGTAATGGAAAACAATAAGTTGATGACCTTTGATCAGATTGTTTCAAAGTATAATATTGACATGGAAGCACTTCTTTACATATAACCAAATACATAGCTTTGTGTCAAAAAAAAGGATCATCCAGGCGCCTTTGGTCGGTCTACAATAGAGGAACAGCTTAACAAACTGTCATCTTCTCGATCAGTAGTTAGCCGGTTTTATAATATTCTCACAAGTTCGAACAAGGATAATTCAGAGAAAGTTAGGAGACTATGGGAAACTGATCTTGGGGAAGAAATACACAAAGCAGATAGGGGAATGGTATGTGTAACACCTTATTTAGCAGACAATGCATCCTGGGAAATGCAGTTTAAAATACTGCACAGATTACATATCACTCCGGTTCGCAGACACAAAATGAACCCAGCCTATGCAATAAATGCAAGATTGCAGAGGGAACCCTTATGCACTGCTTCTGGGGATGTTTTAAGGTTCAGCAATTCTGGGTGGGGGTTTGTCTAAGAGGGTAATTTATTTTCCTGTTCTTTACAATTAGGGTGTAAGATCTTGTAAAGTATTCCACTGAAGGCAAGTTGTAGAGAGAACCCAAGTGCAGTTTATTTACAAACATAACAAGTTCAAACATAGACATAGGCGCTCATCAACCATGGTTACAGTGAAACAAAACTTGACAAAGACACATGGGAAACATAAGGGGTTAAATACACACAAGACTAATGACAAGACAACACACTAAAAACTCCTGGGTTAAAAAATAACCCATAATGGGTTATTTTTGACCCAACTCCTGGGTTAAAAAGGGACCAACTAATTTATGGGTTATTTCAACCCAGAAAATTGGGTTATTCTTTTTGACCCATATTCTGGG
This sequence comes from Rutilus rutilus, assembly GCF_951802725.1. Taxonomy (NCBI): domain Eukaryota; kingdom Metazoa; phylum Chordata; class Actinopteri; order Cypriniformes; family Leuciscidae; genus Rutilus; species Rutilus rutilus. Next base: position 23,376,682 of record NC_140231.1, on the reverse strand, counting down.
TTAAATACCTGACCCAAATGTTGGGTTTAAAAAACCCAACATCTGGGTAGAAATAACCCAAACATTTGTTGATCCTTTTTTAACCCAGGAGTTGGGCTATCCCAGTATGCCTTATTTTAGAAAATAAAACTTTGTTTTACATTATATTACACACTTCAAGCACTTTTACATTTTTATTGCATTAAATTAAAATCTATATGAAAAAACACACACTTGGACATTCCTATTTATTTTAGGTCACACTGTAATAACAATATTAGAAATAAAAAATAGAAAAATAAACAACAATTCTCTGAAGAGCCTCAAAAAAAAAAAAAAAAAGGAAAAGGATGTCCTCATCAAAGAGAAGAAATGCCTCCTCATCTATGTCTTCATCTGAAAGACAGAAAACAAGACAACATGAGTATTGTTAATAAGTCGAGACAATTGTGAACCACTCACCAGACACTCTTTCATTATCAAGCTAACAAATAATCACTTTTAATGGAATGCCGTGGCTTTTTTTTTTACGTGGCCCAAATTGCCAGTTAACTAATGTGGTTATTTTGCAGCATTACCCATTTTGTGTGAATGACAGTCTATACTGTCCATCTTTTCTTTCATTAACAAGTGTAATGACATTAATGCAAAGGTGAATATCTGGCACATTCTTATGCATAACAGCTTAAAGACAAGGCACAAGTATCTTTTAGGGTTATATAGATATGCATACCCCACTGTCGAAGAAGTTGTGACTTTCACAAAATCTTGCACTGACACATTTAAGCCTTATTAAAGAAAAATGTTTAGGTATAGAGAGATGATATAAGGGCAGTACGAGTAAAATGCTCACCTCTGCTCAGACAGCCGCCATTCAGTTAGCTTATCAGCGACAAAGCTGTCCATTCAAAATGACCTGGAGAAAAACATAGCAATATGGAGGTTAGCAACAATTCAAAGACTTGACCCGCTTCTTTAACTCTCACTACTTCAGCCAGTAGAGCACTGTATTATATGATAAGCACGGCACAGCTGGTAACCATAACTCAACTATTGTGTTGCCTCATCGCTCTGTACTGTAGCCGCGGCTAAAGGGGGTCGCACACCGGACGAGAAGCGCAGCGCCGCGCCGCGTCTAGGACAACTCGAGGTATCGCACACCGCGACACCGGACGCGCACTCTCTCAGTTTATGGCCGCGCAGCGCCATGTCTTTAAAATTCAAACACATTATTCTCTATGAGTGTAGACACACCGACGGCACCATCCGGCGTCTGTCCGCGGCACCCAGCAACAGCTCAGGACCGTGTTCAAAATCCTGCCGCGCCATTTACATAGTTTTATATTAAATTGACATTATATTTGTCTCAAATCGTCGTTGATGTATATACTGACCTTACCATGTGCTGCAATATACATTTAGTTTTACATTCATTCACAGAAATGAGCTGATTGAATGAAAATTGCTGATGTTATCGGATTTATAGGTGAGATTCTCAATTCATTCAGTTAACGGACGATCTGAGGTGAACTGTTTTGACTGCAGACTGAGCAACGACTGTATTTAATTGTACAGTACAATCAGAACATAGTACAGACATTATCTTAATTTCATAATGCCCTTAAACATAACAATATTGCTGGCCATAAACTGAGAAAGTGTGCGTCTGGTGTGCGATACCTTGAGTTGTCCTAGATGTTGTCGCGACAGCCGCAGCTACATGCCAACCACAGAATTACCACGGCTAACGCTAGTCTCAACATAGCAACTAAGCCATGGTCATTTTTTTAGCAAATGGTGCTAAACTAGCAATGGGGACATGGACACAGAAAAGTTTACGTTACAACAACACTGAAAATACTCTCTTACCTTGAATATAGATGAAGTTGCACCGAAGAAGCACAGCCAAAAACGGATCGAGCGCGAAGTGATGGTTATTTCAAACGACTGTTGTGAGAAAATTCCGGGCGCGCCCGAGAGAGAGAGAGAGAGAAAGCCAACCCTATAACCCAGAACATGGGTTACTCTTTGAAAAATAACCCAGAAACCCAAACAACCCAGGAGTTGGGTCAACATATTAGCCCTATAACCCAGAAAATGGTTACTCTCTGAAAAAATAACCCATAATTTTAACCCAACACAAATAACCCAGAAAATGGGTTGAAGAAATAACCCAGGAGTTTTTAGTGTGAAGGGACATCTGTGAACAATGAAACAATGAACCAATAACAACATGACACATCAGACAAGGGAACACATGACAGGATCGCATGACTTGAACAGGGGATCACATGACAAACATGAAACAGGAACATGAAACATAATCAAATCGTGTTTGCCAACCGCCAATAAAAACATAAGAAGAAGAAGAAGAAGAAGATAACCAAATCATGACAGATCTGTTTACTGGGACTTACTGAGGAACTCCCTCATGGTCTTAAGGGTGATCCTCTCTTGCAAATATTATTACATTGTGCCCGCAAAAGTATTTTGTTATAATGGATAACTGACATAACCCCATCAGTGGCTCAGTGGATAAATTGTTAAGGGCTTTATTCCTAATGAAGCCTTTTCTACTGCACTAAGAGATAAACCCTTTAAATTCTACAGGATCTGGGGCCCCTTTCTAAAATACCTAGGTGTAGATGCAGAACATATGCTATCCTTGGGAATTCAACATTTAGCCTGGAAGGAGTAGAGGTAAATGTGGCTGTAATTTTTTTTTTTTTTTTTTTTTTTTTTTATCTGTATTTGTATCATTTTCAGGTATATGCCTTAAAAAAAAAATTGAACGACTGTGATGTAATCTGTAATGTACCGATTTATTTTATCTTTTCTCATGCTCTTTTTTTTCTCTTCAGAGTTTGACACGTATATTAACAGACTTCCAAGTCAAGGATAACAGATAAGGGATACAGATGGAGGTTTCATGTTTCACTTGTATGTTTCACTTGTGATGTGCTTCCTCCCTTTGTTCTTTCCTATTTATTTCCTTTGAATAATCCCTGCAATGCCTAAAATCGCCATAAAAAAAATAGAGAGCTAGGGCTGTAAATCTGTTAAAAATATACTTAATTATATGATAAACTGATTAATATATTTAAAAACAATATTTGCAGGTAAAAGGTGATTATTCTTTCCCTTCCGGTCTTTTTTCTTTCATATCTAAATTCTTTCCTTACTTCCTTCTTTTCATCCCACCTTCTCTGATCCTGGTGACTTCAAAACAGAAAGAATTGGCTGCTGGGTGGTGGACGTGGGTAAGAGAAATAAACAAAGCTGCTCTCTGGCCCATGTGCAGGCGGAGAAGAATGAAGGAGAGGAAGAGAACCCTGCAGGGAAACAAAAGAGAAAGCACATGTGCACGAGAGAGAGAAAGAGAGAGAGAGAGAAAGAGAGAGAGAGAGAGAGAGAGAGAGAGAGAGAGAGAGAGAGAGAGAGAGAGAGAGACGAATGGAGGGGTACCCAACCAAGGAAGTGAAAGTCAGAGACGAAGGCCTCCAGGCAATGCTTGTTCCTTATCCACAAGAAAAGACGAAGAGTAAAATGGAAGGATGATGTGAGAAGAAAGCTGGTGGGTGTGCTGAGGGTGGAGGTCTGGTGAGGCGCGTGGTGGGACGTCCTCAGGAGAGATGTGCGATAAACACCAAGAGTAGATCACGCACTGACATTTAGGCTTTAACCTTCATAACCTCCACCCTACACTGCTATGTGATGTTGTTTTCCTATCCCTCCTCCTCATCTTCCCCCAGTCTTGGCATAGAAATTGTCTTTAGATAAGCTCATGCAGAAGAAATGATCGCATACAACCAATTAAAAATACAAATGAAGACAAATATCACTCTATATTTGTTAGTAAAAAAAGGGGGTTTAACAGCAAAATCAACATATAAAATATAAATGTAAAACTAAAAGATCGCTCTTATCATAAGACCAATTACATGCATTAAGAAAGTAAAAGTAAGTCTCCTCAAACCAGAGGACAGTAAGACAACCCGTCTCCCATGTCTAGACTAATGGGCAGTGAAACATCAGGCCAGATTCATTACAATTCATGCCAATCTTGGCACATATGAGTGGACCCGTAATGAGGGGGAGCAGAGAAGGGAATACAAGGAAAAAAATAAAACAAAAAAACACAATCCATTCCATATTCTGTAGTCAGGACCGTGTCTGCATGAGGCCAAATAGACAGATTAGAGTAGCAAAATAAATAGAAGCTTGTGTATGATGAGAGACCATCGATCTCCACATAAAAATAACAACATCTCAGCTCTGCACCTGACATTGGAGGGCCAAACAGCTGATGAAAATCAATATGGTGGTTTAGGGATTGACCACAAGAACGACAGATTGTGTTCGACGGAGAAATAGTGATGCAGCACATATGATAATCCATCAGCAGTGAAACACACACACTTTCAAGTGTGGGAATGGCTTTAAATAGAATTTGATTCAATGAAAATGACATTGGAATTGCTGGCAAGTGGGCAGAATTGTGGAGACAGGGAGCAGTGCAATCCTGGCAGAAGTTAGTGAAATTGATAATAATTGGATATAGCCTTTACCCATTAGTGCACATTCACTTGCTGTGTTCAAACAAGCTAAGAACAAAGACAACATGGTAGACCCAACACATAGCGTCACAGTCAGATCCCCTGGTCTTGAAGAGTTCAGAGAGACAGAGACCCCTGTCTGCCAATGAGCTAGGTAATTAACGCCACATGGAAGGATGCTGACCTTTCTTTGCTGCAGGGTTGTCTGGATTTCAAGGTAAAACAAGCAGTGAGCCATCACAAAGTGTTTATCAGGACATTTATTCTTAGACCGTTCTTAAAGGTTACAAAACTGAGCCGTCAAACAGCATGTTCGTCACTTTCTTCCCTAAAACCAAACTGTGAGCAAGGAAAACTGACGCAAATAAAGACTCTACATGAGACCAGGGAAAGAAAATTCGAGATTGGTTTAGAGGAAGAGCAGTCAGACATCATAATCAACCAAGCTTACCTGAAGGTTGGAGTTGTGGTGCAAGGTTATCACACATATAGTTGAATAGACAGTATAGACATGCTGATGCATACAAACACAGAACATTCCCCTAATGTTATTGTATGGTTCTCATCTGTCTGAGGTTTAGCTTGAGCTCACAAAGCATATTTTAACAGAAGCTGAATTTTATAAAATGGACGTACTAGTAAACTCTCCACAAAAACACTGCATCACCCCAGAGAAGGTTATCCCAATCAATAATAAATGAGATGCATTTGGAGATGGAAAAAGTTCTAAATAGGCCTTGTCCAAATGTGAGCTAAAATCCTGTTAAGAACTTCCCGTTCTCCCCAAGATGCTTGAGGCAAGCTTTTGAGAACTACTGCCTGAGGTGCAACATGGTGTTAAACTAACCTTTGGATAAAGGTCTTAAAAATACAATGTAGAAACAAATCTCATGTGTCTTGTCCAGGTTTATCAAAGGTGAACATAGTCAAAGTCAACAAAGTAAATTTTCAAGCAAGTCAGTGCCCTGTACCTTCTTGGCTCTGTTAAGGATAGCCTAGGGACCGAAAAGTCCAATGGGATTTGAAACATCTACCTGTATCTACATTTCTGACACTGCATTAATTTCATTCCCTGCTACTTTTTCTCTTTAAATATTTATAACCCAAAGCCAGCAAGCTAAAGGCTTCAAACCAATAACCTAATGGTCCTGTTGCTGTGGCATGTTCCTCACCCAGGGGCTGTGGATATAACCACTCTGACATGTAAGAAATATGAATGATGCACAGCTTGTGAGATCCATTTAGCGGCAGAGTTGGTGGCCTTTGAGATCTGTCAGCTCTAACAGGCTAAAACACACCCTGATGAGAGCGAGAAACAAGCTGATACAGATTAAAGTATTACACTACAAAGACAGCATCAATTACCAAAGGCCTCACCCAAAGACCTTAAAGCCCTCAACACAAGAGCTGCTCACCACCCCTTTGGCACTAATCAGGCTTTAATCAGACCCTAACTAATTACTGTTTCATCAGTGTATAACGTGAGGAACAGATAACAGCCTCTTTCTCCATTACATTTAAAGAGGTCTGCTTTGGGTAATAAAAATCCAAACAATTTTAGGGCTGAACAAACCGTCCTAAAACCACTTGCAGAACAAAAGAGGTTCGTTATGGATGAAGTCAAGGGGATAGCGAAACACTAAGTAATGGATGATCTACGACGGGAGAGGAGTAGTCACAGGGCATCAGAGTTTGTTATTGCTCAATGTCATTCTGAAGACAAGAGGCTCACTTTCTATTCATAAGTGTATAATTTGAAATGATTTGGTCACACCAGAAATTGAATTGGAATTGGAATTGGAATTGGAATGACAGGAAGAGGAATCGATCTCTTCAAATATTTAACTACTGAGCAACAGCACCCTAGTAAGTCACTAGATCCATAGCCCAATTTGTAAGGAGGAACCGTGAGAGAACAGGGATGAACAGGGATGAACAAGTTTGAGCAAAGTCTTAAACTGGAAAACATTCTGGTCCCATCTCATATTTAGCTTTCTTCTCGTAATAACCCCCTCCAAACTTCAAGAGGTCTGACATGGCAAGCAATCTACCTGGGGAGAGACCCCAGAAGATCAAAGGTCTCTTCGACACATGAAGGCTTCATCTCTAAGGTTTAGGAGCTGAGTATTCAGGGCAGAATACCACAGAAACCTGGGGAGCTATGGCACTTCCCCAGTTCCCAACCCTCATTCCAGAAGCACTATAGAGAGGTTAATGCAGAGCTACCGGTAGAGGATGAGTAAGCATGGAGGGAAAAAGACAGACTGTCGGAGGGAAGAGATGAAAAGAGAGAGTGAGAAGTAGTGGAGTAAATCAAGGTATGTTAGGGCACATCAAAGCTTGTTTGTAGATGCTTTCCGAAAGTTCTTCAAGAAAACTCCTACTGTACACTTGTTGCAGATTCAATACTCACATGTTCTAGTAATGAGAGTCGTTGCTTAAATTCATGGGGTCTGGGACGAAAATAGGCCATTAAGAATTGAATTGAGAATGCCTTTTAAAATTCAAATAAATTCCTGAAACAGGATTCAGAATTTTACTTTGATTTTGAATGCACAAAATTCAAAGAAATGATTATAACAAAAAACAAGTTTAAATTGTAAAAAGTTTTAAAAACCTTGAAGTTTACAGTATGCCAAACAGACCTACAGAGGAACGACAGAGAACAACAGAATGATAGATAGAACAACAGACAGAATGATAGACAGATAGAGAGATAAGTAGACAGATAGATTCTAGTTCAACTTCCTGTGCATTTGTGGCCAATTTAATACTAATGCCATGATGACAACCCTGCCACTATTGATACAACTAAACTATCTTGGTTTGGCATTGTAGCTGTCAGACTTGAATTTCTGGCGTTTCTCAACAAGCAATTACAGGAACATGTCCACTTTACAATTTTTGCACATTATGTCAAAGGCTATCCAACCCTATCTAACTTGTGCCTGGGAAAACTTTCCAAACTTCTCCTTGCAAGCCAAAAAAAAAAAAAAAAAAACAGCCAGCCAAAAAGGAAATGATGCAGTGCAGCCTTAGCAGACACCTGGAGCAGGGTCACGTCCCTCACCTTCCATACTACAGAGATGCACTGCGGTAACTCACTCGATCCTAATGACATTACCAGAGCGGTTTTGGCCATGCTGTGTGCCTCTGACATTTAAATTGACTCTGTAAATTGCATCGGCGTGACGCGGAATGAGACGAGCTATGGGCAGTATTGACTTCTCTGCAGCTGAAGAAGCTTCATTTAAAATCTCACAGACCGCATGGTCAGGATAGATTCATATGTTCTGTTCCCGTCACACAAGGGGATCACAGACACTACGGTCGCCACTCTGTAATCAACCTGATTCATTATTATTATTATGCCTAGAGGCATTACATTGTGTAAAGTAATCAAACATGGGCGAAAATGCAAGCGCTTAATATTCTTCTTTTCTCTTAGCTTTTTTCCCCAGATTGTCTGCCACAGGCATGGAATGTCACAGTAAGCGCTGATTTATAGATGCTATTATTTTACTCGTCCAAAGGATACTTGTAATGGCCACTATTAGTCAGTTATAGGTGTGTTTTAATGGCCTGATGTGGTTAAGCTGAATTCTCGGCTGTGCGCTGAGGTCTATGAGGATGCGAGGGCAGCCGCCGCAGTGTAATAACAGAGCAGCAGCCGGAGGGCTAGGTTTGACTGCGCCTGCACCGAGACCAAAACGCCATAAAAACAGCAGTTTACCAGCAGGGCCGTGTGTAACCATTCATTCTCCTTAACTCACACAAACACATATATATACATTCAAGGAGACACACGCAGTGTGATTGAGAGCAGCAATCTTTATCTGCTCTCTGTTTTTCACTTCTCAGAATCTAAATTTATGAGCATCTCTGCGCAAACCTGGAGGCATTGTAAGTGCGGTGTGTTTGGGAAAATGCTAATATTTACTTGTGTGTATATCTGCAGGATAAACTATTACTAGGGTTTGTGTAGCTCCCAATGGGAGACAATAACAAAGTTTTTTTTTTTACTTTTTAAGTACATTTATAAATTAAGTCCTATTACTTATACTTAAGTCATTTGAGGTATTTTTCAATATAATATGATAATGATTAATATAATATAATATAATGTAATATAATATAAAATATACAAGTGTGACTACTGCTTACATAGAAAATAATACATTATTTTATGTATGCATTATTAAATTAAACTATATTTTTTAAATACATTTAAAGTAAATACATGAAAATAAAATATTTAAAGTCCCTGTAAAGGCAATTCTACAAAAAAATTCTAAACACATTATAAGTGCTAGAAATGTATTGCTAAAACATGTTACAAAGACTGAGAACTGTGAAGTACTAAATTGTGGAGTTAGACCGTTTAACAGTTTTTCACCCTTGCTGTGAGCCGGATTTTTTGGGCGGGGCTAAAACGGGGGCTCGATGACGCACTGCGACCCCCTGAGCTTGATTGGGCCCCTACTTGATGACGCACGGAGTCACTAAGCCTATCGCTCAATCGCGAGTTACTATCAGACAGCCTACAGTTTGCTAGCTACTATGCCCACGGCTCTGGCTCATAGACTGTAAGCTCTGGCTATGCCTTCGTCATGTAAATGCGTATTCCCTGGATGCAATCACTTAGGAAACAGATCGGTGTCCTTATTTAAATTTCCGAAAAATGATCATAATAGAAGAGGTGGATTTATCTTGTGAAGAGCTAACGTTACCTTGATGGAGAGCTGATGATCACCACCACACCCGCCTCTGTAGAGATCAGGATAGTTTACTTTCGTTGGAGACAACTGGAATTCACTGATAATCCGCTGTTACTGGTGAATGGGGCCGAACCGACTATCTCCCGCTGTCCGCTTCGGCCTTCATCCTCCCGTCGCGCCGACATGCACGAGCTGTGCGCGAGTCATATTTCCCGCGAGTGGGCGTGGTTTCAGCGCAGCCAGCGGACACGCCCCCAGCGTTTGAGAGCTGAGACTACTGCTCATTTTTTCGAGATTTTGATAGCTTATTTTATTTACTTGGCGGCTTTTTTAATCATTGAAATTGGGCTGGGTGGCTAATAACACATTTTTCGGTGGTATGACAAACTCAGAACACATACTTAATTTTGACTTTACAGGGACTTTAAAATTTCCCCTATGAATGATAACTGAGACACAAGCTGTTGCCGGTTGCATTTGTACAAAAGAGAGCGTGAGTCAATGGTGTCATATGAGGGACGTTAAAGTAGTGCAGGCTTCAGTTACTTGGACCGAACGGTCTGAAATACAGTACAAAGTTGCCATGGGTGATGCTGAATATTAGTAATTATTACAGCTGAATGCTGTGGTTAACCAATCAGAATAAAGTATTCCAGAGAATATTGTAATAAGCTAATTTTAATGTCGTCTAAAATCTCCCTGGTTAACAGTCACTGGCTGATTGACGACACATGATAATGTCAGACTGAGCTCAAACCCATCTTACGTTCAAATGAAACATTGGTACTTTACCTCAAGAGCAAGCTGTGTACCTCATTCACCCCTCGTAACTCATCCTATAGGTACACACGCACACAGGTAAGCGCACACTCGTACACACACCGCTCCAAAGATCTAGCTATGACAATACTGGATGAAAACACTTGAATGATGAGCAAAATGAGAAAAAGAGGGACGTTAAGTGCTCATTAAAGTATCTACAGGGTGAGACAGACAGTGGGAACTGAGCACTCTATGTGTTGCCGGAATCTGAGAGGGAGATAATTGGCCATTATGACAGTGGACGGCATGTCATTACCTTTTCATTAGCTGGCCTCCTCTCTTCCCAGGATTGCCCTGCACTACCGAGCAAGAAAAAGACGCCATTAACGTAATGTGGAATTAAGAGAGGCGAAGAAGAGCAGGACGGATATGGCACGCACATACAGACACACACACTCGCATACCCATCATTCTCTCCCTAAATGGAGCGAAGAGCGCGAGAGCAGAGTGACACCAATTTAAAATCTGCAGCGATCAAATGAGGAGAGAGATGGAGAAGACACGTATGTGGGTGTATTTATGTATTCATATCAGTGTATATGTGTGTGTGAATGTTTTCACACAGACACTCTTACAAGCGCATCTCTCTTTGAAAATGCCACGTGATGGAGTGAAATGCAGAAGAACCCCTGGGAAATAGATAAAGTGGTGCACAAACAGGTAAAGTTATGAGTTTTATGGGAAGGTTCAAAGTCAGGCTGCTACAGCATTGTCAAAACTCGTCTACGCAGACTTGGATCACGTATGTCAAGTCAATTTCCAAAACATTACTCACCAAAAGCATTTCTACACCTCCTGCAACCGATGTTCCAGAAGATGCAGCGAAATATGGGGCTCTGTTACATAAGGAACACTCATTCACAACAAAGGTACTTGTCATTTAGCAAACACACTTTATCTAAACTGACTTACAGTACACTAATTACAAGGAACATCCCACTTAGAGCAATCTAGGGTTGAAGACCTTGTTGAAAAGCACAACAGTACAAGGAATTCAACTATCATTTCAGCTTAATTCATGGCGTACTGCTACCTGAGATCAAACCATAATTTTTTGTGTTGGAATGCAGAACTCTATACATGTATGTATTAGTATATCTATAATCAGTGCTCAAAGTGGGCCAGTACACACCGGTATGCAGTACTGGCACTTCTATATTTTAATCTGTAGTGTACCCTCACTTTTTCTTGCGTACCGGCACTTTTTTCCCACTTCGCGCACGGTCTATAATAGTTGGAATTTTAGCTTTGCCAGTTCCATTATCCCGAAGTCAATATTTTTTTATAATGGGTTTTTGGTTAAATGGCTGAAATAAGGTCTGTGGTAAACACAAGATCAAGACACTTTCATGTTTTATTCTTCGACATACAATGCATCAGTATTACCCCACTCATGATTTTTTAAGCTGTTCAATGTCTTGAAAAAGGCGGTTGTTAACAAGTGGCTAAATAGGACTACAGAGGCTGTCAGAGACATTAAATGTCATCACACAGAACAGACAAGTGCAGTCCACTTTTACAGCCTCATTATGCTTATAATTGTGCACTTATAAACTATTCTAACTCAAAGAGTCGTCGGATGTTTAGTGGTGGTGACTTTGAAGTCGAGGGACTGTGGTGTAGTTCGTTTATAGCCCACCTTTAGCTTTTTAATTCTGGCGATTGTATTTAGGCTTCAAAATTATAGTATAGTATGAAATTATAGTACTATATTCCAGGTTAATAATGTCATTACTTGCACAGTAATTTCACAGTAGGACTTGTCTTGTATCCCCAGAGGAATAAAAACATCTCAAATGTTTCTCCTAGACATAAATGAGGTTACTTTAACATCAAATGGAGACTTTTGCTTGAGTCTCCTGCTTCTCACACTTGTCTCCTGAGACAAAAACGCTAACAGACTCACAATGGTCTCCTTAAAGTTTTAGATCACACACTGGATCGCTCACATTTGTCTCCTCTATAGTTTCAGAAGAAACCTCAACAATATCACATAGGCTCAGACTTTTCTCAGCTAGAGCTCTCACATTTATCTCTTTTAAAGTTTAATTTATCTCTGTTAAAGACCTCAACAACTTTACAAATTGTGCATCAAGTCAAGTACTTGAAAGGCACTAAAGTAAAAAAACAATCCATAAATTAAAAGTTTAAGCCTATATTAAGAGTGAAATGCAGAAATAAGATTAACATAACTCTTAATTGCTGAGACACAATAAAATAATAGAGCTGTAAAGTTTATGCTCATTGAGCACATTTGTTCTTGGAAATATTAGTGTACCTGATGCCTTTATCAAAACTAACTTACAGAGGTCTTACTACAGGAACAGTAACCCTGGAGCTTTCTTTGCTGAAAGGCATTAAATGGTTTACGACTCAATCCTTGACCAATTTTATTATTGACCCATATTATATGGTAGAAATATTTTAGTTAATACTGAGACATTTGATTTGAAAAGTTGTTGAGATCTCTTCTGAACTTTAGAGGAGACAAATGTGAGCGCTCCAGTGTCTCTAGGTAAGGAGAAAAATATGAGACATCTGAGGACAAAGCTGATAAATGAGACATATATGAGAATTACCATTTAGTATCCTGAGCTTAAGAGAAACCTCTTTCAGAGCCATAGCCTTGTGAACAACACATCGACATCGAGACACAACTGCATCTCAGACAGCACAAGTTTGAGTCCCAGCTAAAAGTACTTTCCTGCTCCTGTTCCCATCTAACCTCTCCCATTGTTTCCTGTCTCTCCTCCTATATCCTGTCCATTAAAGGTGGAAAACCATAATGTCAAATAATAATAATAATAACAAAAACAGCATCCTCTGCAAGACAATAAAGAGTTCTTCCATGCTTCTCACAGCCCATTCTCATTTTGGACTCATTTCTCTTAGAACTTTCTCATGTCTCACTTGTGTCTACTTTTATTTCTCCTAAGGAATTTTAGGAGAGACATCTACTTCTCTCTGTTTATGTATATGACGAGTCACGCAGGTACTGGGATATACTCCATAGTGGTTGTCGTCCTGCCAGGTCTAAAATAGTCAGAATGTGTGTGTGTGTGTGTGTGTGTGTGTGTGTGTGTGTGTGTGTGTGTAAATTCTTAATTCTCTAGCATGTGTTTATAAGCAGGTTTTGATCTTTCCAATATGGCAGATGCGCTGATATATCATGGTAATTAGCAACAGTTACTAATGTAGCATCTATGTTTTCCATCTCTAGTCATATCTCTACCCACAGCCTGTTCACACATTCCTTGGAACATCTCCCTAAACATCTCTATAAATAAACCTTTTAATAGACACAATTGATTGCTTTTTGTCATGACAAGGGGAGACATGGTGTGCTGGTGGAATAAACAATAAGAAGAGCTCATTGTGTTCAGTAAATCGTATGACTGCGAGGAGCATCATTAGGTTGTTCTGAATTAATGGGTGCTGGTGAAGATGCTTATTGGGGGACTAGATTAGACCGGAGTCCACACAGTCAAATTATACCCCGATTATAGATTCAGTTTGGACAGGAAGTGTGCAGCAGAGGCTCAGAGCTGAGAGACGTACGGCTGCATTTAATTGGTCCCTGATGCAAACCGACGGAAACGAAGAAAGGGAAGGATGTGTGAAAGAGACAAGGGAAAAGCGAGGGAGAGAGAAAAGAGAGAGGTCTCCAAACTAGAAGAAAATAACAAAAAGAAGCCAGGGGGGAAGAGTGCTGGTGAGCATGATTCTTCTCTAATGTCTTCTGCTGTAGCTCCCCGCAATCGATTCTTCCAGTCTATTACTTTCAACTCACTCTCACTTGCTCCATCCCTTTTTCTCTTTCTCTTCATGTTTAGGTCTCTTGCTTTTCTTTTATAAAGATCACAATCAGTGTGGTTGTTTTGCTTGAAGTGTCTGAGAGAAAAAGCGTGAACAATGAGACAAAGAGATGACACAGAGAACAGCAAATGCACTGCAAGACCTGCCAGATTCAATTACATGTTTTGTGGAGATCCTCGAAACATTTACAATGTCATTCTGAGCAATAAGAACATATCACTTGGACAGTGCAGGTCAAAGGTCATGCCACATAAATCAATTAGCCAGCAGTGAGCTTTGGAGCCTCACTGTGGGTCTATGCTTGGATGTACAGTATATTATTAAGGCAGCAATGAAATGCAAAAAAAATCTCTAGAATCGACTTTGTGAATCATTAATCTATTTAAATAAATAAAACTTTATATACATGCATGGAAGCAACTGTGATCATTAAAGGTTAAAACAAATGCAATTTTTGATATTGTGAGCATGACAGGTTTCAAACACATTTCAAACTTGAACAGACCATCCAAGGTCATTGTGGCCTCGGGTGATGCAGGTGTGCTGTTTAGAAATTTAAAGAGTAATCTAAACACGAAGGTCTCTTCCTGCTTTCGGCTTCCTTTGAAGCATGCTACTGATGAAACCCCCTCTCCCTCTTGCGTTCACACTGACTTAGACCTCTTACCAATCTGACAGCTGCACAGAACAGAGTGAGCTACTACCGATGGCTATTTGACATGGAAGGCAACCTCATCACTCAGTTGTAAAAACTCTTATAAAATATGCATGCTGAGCATTGCGGTGATGCAGCCAGGTAGCCTGGGTACACCACTCAAAGAGCAAAATGCTGGCATAGAGAGTGGGGATTTTATACTATACATTTTTAGGGGGAAAAGTGTTCATGGCGTAAGACACTGAAAATATGTAAAATATGGTTTGGAAAAAATGAAACAGTCATATGTATACAGATTAATTATATCATTAAATTATATTTTGCATTTATCTGGTTTTTTTTGTTGTTGTTTTTTTGTGACATAACACGAGCGCAATGCAGCGCCAGGCGCGACGCAATTGTTTTTTGCTAGTTTCAGCCCAACGCAGTTATCATTTTCACGTCCTGCGCCACGTTGTTTAAATAGCAAATGCATTTGTGCCCATGGGCATGCTGGTCTGAAAACGTTGGCGCATTGCTATTTTGAGGCAACTGAAATAGACTGCGCCATTGACCAACTGAAACCTGGTTTAAAGTCAATGGCACAATATTTTTGTTATTTAAAGGGCGCGTTAGTACTGTGTGCCTATAGGCGGGTCCACAACGCATGTACACTTTGTCCCGTAGATGGTCTGCATGCGCGCTTTAACCTCGCACACGAGCAGATCCGTTTTCCGCTTGCAAATTCCGCCATGTAAATAGCAATCCGCCATGGCGCGAGCGCAACTGGCTTTTAAAGGGAATGGGAGATGAGACTCTGATTGGTTTATTGCACCCAAAACACACCCATTACTCATTAAGAGAAAAGGGGCAACCCTTTTAGACCATGCGCAGGGTGCCCCGACCATTTTTCCCGTCGTTAAACTAGAAAAAGTGGATTCTGACGTGACCTAAGTGCACTTGCGCCGTGCGCTTTAGACCATGCGCTTAGATCGTTAAAATAGGGCACACAGAATTAGTGCAAAATAATCATCTTTTTTATATTTTATTCTATGAAATATATTTTATTAAAAATATATTTTCATTTTATATATTTTTTTCTCTTTTTACTTTTCTCTTTTACAAATACCAAAAAAAATGTTTACAATTGAGGTGGATAACTTCTTTATCAGAAATTCTTTAGCCGACATTTACAAATTTCATAAATTTCATGCTCAACAAAAAACTCATGACTTTGTCACAACAGAGGATGTTATAGGATAACTGGACTAACCAGCTAACCAATTTTTGCACAGCATCTCAAATGTTGGTTTGGCCATTCTGAAATGCCTGAGCCTGTCATCAAAATAGTAGGGTATGGTTACCTCCCAGAACTGTTTCACACAATTGCGTTCCCAAAAAGCAGGTATCTGCTTTTAAACAAGAGATGAAAATGACAGCGTTTATCACGCTTTGCTAAGTTTTTTCTCCTCCTGCCTGCCTTAATAATATACATCCAAGCATAGACTCACAGTGAGGCTATAAAGCTCACTGCATAGACATTGCTTTATGTGGCATGACCTTTGACCTGCACTGTCCAAATTATGATATAGAAATACACTCAACACAATGATCACTGCCAAATTCCTTAGAGCACCTATATGAATAGATCAAATAAATCTGAAGCACACACATAAACACACTTAATATACATATGAAGTATGATTAGGCGGCATTCATGTTGTTTCATGGATGGTGAGATTGCAATCACTTGTGTCATTCTCAAGCTGAATTACCCAATGCGTTGCAGAATGGGAGAGGGAGAGAGAGATGGGGAATTGTGGGTAACGATTAGCGGAGTGGTAGATCTTTTTCTTCCAATGTCATCCTGTACCTATGATTTCTGTCACTGTTTGTTATTGTGCTTTTAAAGTTAAAGTGGCATTTTATTTCTTCGCACTGGAGGAAAATACTCACATCCCGTTGATGCGTCAAGTAACATGGGGAACAAAGATTGTAATGGTGGTCTCTTAGCATTAGCATGCACATTCCCAATTTCACTTCTGAATGAATAGTCATTTGCTCTCATTTGCATGTAAATCGCAGAACGGAATTATATGAGGGAGCGGAAGGAACAGCTAAAGCGGGAGACTGCACATTTTCTTGACGAGAGAGACCCTGGCAGGCTTCGTCTCACCTTTCTTTCGCTAATTGGAAAATAAAAGACTGCGCTGACCTCAGGTGCATCGGCCACAGTGAGCCACCCAGTCTCAGGGTCGTCAATTTCATTTGTTAATGCCAGATTATCATACTGCAGCCATCCGGTGTCCCGTTGTGTGACCATGAAGTGTTTCTTTTTTTATTCGCCTGGGTTTTCTCTCCCACAGGTCATAAGTGTGTGTGAAAGAGCTGAGATTTGTGAAGAAAGGGCAGGACAGAGGGGAAACGTGAAGACAGAACAGAAATGTATAGAAAGCGGAATATTAAAGTATAATATGTGTGTGAAGTGATGGATGGGAGGACAAAGAGTGAGACCTTGAGAGAGAGAGAGAGAGAGAGAGAGAAAGTGAGTGTGAGTGTGTACGTATAGTAGGCTATCAGAGAGGAATAGTAAGGTGCAGGAACAAGTATATGTGATGTCAACCACTTAGCCCTGTTGAATCACACACTAGGTGTGCAGCATTCAGGGAACCCTCTGCGCTGTAGCAAGCTGTGCTAACCGCTAACTGCTTAAGGTGCTAAAGCTCAGGCTCATTGACAGTTTCACTACTGGTTTGAGGGAGCACAACAACATATACTATACACCTATAATGGTGTATTTGACGAAAAAAGTGGCACAGAAATCAAAACCGACAGAAAACAGCATTGGATTACCACACAGAATTTGGATGTAGCACAGAAACACCTTAACTTGACAGACCAAGACGACAACAATGGTGATTATTTAAGCACAAAAGCTAAAATATAATGCGAGCAGCCAGTGAAACAGTAGTAAGAAATTAGTTTAGTAAAAAATATATCTACATACAAAAGTCATGTATATATACTAATTTAGTTTTTACAAATCAATACATTTACTTCTTTGTTGAATTTAAAAGTCAAGTATTATAAAAGAAATATATATATTTAAATTTAAATAAATGGTCGATATATAAATTGTACACTAATTTATCTACAATATAATAAAACACTAAAAACTAAAATAGTTCATAACATCACAAGTTCACAACATTATAATGTACAGTATGAAAACATTTATTTTGAGATTTAGCCTACTAAAGATTACATTTAACAATGTACTTTTCTGAGCATTAGATGATGGCAAAGTTACTTCCCTATCTAAAAATAGGGGAAATGAGAATGCAGAATTAATTATCCAGTAGTGGCCACTGTTAGTCAGTATATCATCTGATGAATAAAAAATTAAATAAATAAATAAAAACAACTGATATGGTACCAACATGACACATCCCAGCTGTGTCCTGCCCAGCAAAGAGCTCATTCAATCAAGTGGATATTTCTTAATGTGCCCCCGAAAAATGTAAGTCCAAACAAATTCCTAAAGGAGTAAAAATGCAGTGCGCAAACAGCATTTTTCTCTACTATTCTCAAACGAGATTGAGAAGACAATGTGCTTCCGAGGAACATTTGCAATTTCACAGTGGGAGGCAACCCGAAATCTAATGAGGACAATATTTTAAACCCACACTGAAGTTAAAAGGGCTGTAAAGAAAATTAACTACTTTTCATTGAGAGGAAAAACAGTATGTGAGGAAAAAAAAGTGTCTGTTTCTAGCTGGCTCTGTGCTGTGAGTGTGAGTGTTTTTCACAAAACACCTGGTTTGTGCAGCTCTCCGGCTCTTTTACAAGCAGTGAGTCACAGAGGCGTGAAGCACCAGCAGATTTTTACACAGACACTGCTGCTGACCATACATCAACATGCAGACGAAGCGAGCCCTTCACTGTACACGGCCTGCGTGCGTGCGTGCGTGTGTGTGTGTGTGTGTGTGTGTGTGTGTGTGTGTGTGTGTGTGTGTGTGTGTGAGAGAGAGAGAATGAAAAATGTATGCACATAAGAACGTGGCACTCTCCTCCGTTGGTCACGGTACACTGAGCACATCCTATGAGTGGCCTCAAGAACATATGTATGAAATGAGAAAGAAGATCGAATCATATTATATAGTGACACATTCATTATTTAAAAAAGGGCTATAGTTTTAATGAAATTCAAGGGTATGAGTGAATATTAGATCATGATGGTACAGCTGTGCTCATAAGGTAACATTTGACTGGCAAAATCTGCTAAATACTTTGTATTATTTAGCTTTTTTATTTTGCACTGTGCTGAAGAATCTAGATAACTGATATTTAAGTACATTCAACAAGCCGATAGAACAATTATCCTGTTTCAAATTTAACAGGCAGAATTTGTTGACTCTTTTTGTGATGTGAAGTTGCGTGTGAGTGCCTTTTTTGTCCTAAAACTGGACCTAAATATCACCAAGCTTGTGATGAGAGCTCAAATATGCAGAGAACACTGGGAAAAACAAAAGAACTTGCAGTAGCTGGAGGCTTTCTGTCAAGAACAGTGGGCAGATTCACTGCACAGTACATATCAGGGAATTGTGCACAAGAACCACAAAAAGCAATTTTTTGTACAAATACAAAAAACATCTTGTAGTCTTATGACTTGTGACCAAAACTGAATATTTAATGAGTGTTTTAATGTTTGATACGAGAAAACTTGTTTCCGCCACAGACATTTTTTTTTTAAGTAATTGAGACTTTTTATCTCACAATTCTGACTTTTTTCTCGCAACTGCGAGTTTACATCTTAAACCCATATAAACCCGCAATTGCGAGTTATAAAGTCAGAATTGTGAGATAAACTTTTATAAAAGAATTGCAATTCTGAGAAAATTTTTCTTTTTTCTCTCAAAATTGGACTTTATAACTCGCAATTGTGAGTTTACATCTCACAATGGCGAGAAAATAAGTTTGAATTGCGAGATATAAACTCGCAATTGTGAGATAAAAAGTCGCAATTATCTTTTCAATTGTTTTATTTTGTGGCGGACACAAGCTTCCAAATATGAGAGTGTGAAATGTCTGAAGGAAATATTCTTAACAGTGGTTCTGACTGCCAAGGTCCCTCAGATAAACCATCATCTAACCAAAATAAACCAACACTTAACCTGCACCTTACCAGCATAAACCTGCATTTAACCAGCATAAACCAGGCTGGACCAGCAAGGAAATTCATTCTAGTCTAAACTAGTCTTGTCAGTCAGGAAGGCCATTTCAAAAGCATTAAAGTAATGGATCTACCCCATGTTCACCCAATGTAAGCTTCAGTACCTACAACCAGGGTTCGAAATGAGGGGGGTCTGGGGGGGTCCCGGACCCTCCATAAGTCATTAGGGATCCCCCATAAGAATTTATTTTTGGATTTTGAGGGGTCCCCGACAAATATATTTTAACATTAAAAATAATTGTGAAAATTATAGGTCTTTAGTGACGTTTTATATTTATAACAGTAATTAATTTATTTCCTAGCGCGAGGCAGCAATCAGGGCAGCTATTAGCCGAGTGAGTTCCTATACAGCGTCACAGATTGTTGTTGTGGTGCTCCCGCAGACACGTAGGCTACTGTAGCTGAACGCGGCAAAACGAAACCTCACAAAGAGTGAAATCCTGTAAGTGCTTCGATTATATTTATATCTCTATAATTGCTTATAGTAAAATATTAGGAGTTCGAGATCCTATATCAAAAGTTGCATTAACTAGATACCCAGTGTAATGATTAGAAGAGTACGTTTGTCAACGTTTCTTGTTAGCTAAGTATGTGTATGAAGCCAAATGATCTGCCAGCTAACAGCAGACTATGGAAGCTTGTTTCCGCCACAGAGTGAAAAATAAAAAAGGTAATTCTGACTTTTTATCTCAGAATTACGTGATATAAAGTCGCAATTGCAGGTTATAAAGTCAGAATTGCGTGATATAAAGTTGCAATTGCGTGTTATAAAGTCAGAATTATGAGACATAAACTCGCAATTGCGAGAAAAATACTTGAAATTCTGACTTTTTTTCTCAGAATTGCATGTTTATATCTCGCAATTCTGACTTTATAATACGCAATTGGGAGATATAAACTCAGAATTGCATGATATAAAGTCGCAATTGCGTGTTATAAAATCAGAATTGTGAGATATAATTCTGAGGTAAAAAAAAAAAAAGTCTGTATTTTTTTTCCCTTAGAATTGGACTTAATATCTCACAATTGTTCGTTTATATCTCACAATTCTGAGAAAAGATGTCAGAATTGCGAGATATAAACTCGCAATTATGTGTTATAAAGTCAGAATTGCGTGATATAAAGTCGCAATTGCGAGAAAAAAAGTCTTAATTCTGACTTTATATGACGCAATTGCGACTTTATTTCACGCAACTCTGACTTTATATCTCTCAATTCTGACTTTATTTCTCAGAATTGCGAGATATAAAGTCAGATTTGCATGAAATAAAGTCGCAATTGCATGTTATAAAGTCAGAATTGCGAGATGTAAACTCGCAATTGTGAGATAAAAAGTCGCAATTATCTTTTAAAATGTTTTATTCAGAGTTGGAGGGTTACCTGTTAGATTATAGCCACTTCTCCAGACACCACTACAATACTGGGCCTAGCCCAAACCATGAAAAGCATCCCAAGACCATTATCCCACCTTCAACACTTCAACATTGCTCCATATAAGTTTGCCTACAGTATATAGTGTAGCAAGGTAGTCTTCAGAATTTTTAATAATTTAATAATTAAATTTTAGGGGACCCCCCCAAGAGTCCTAAGTCATTTCGAACCCTGCCTACAACTATTGTAAAAATGCCACTGATATATTCTCTACACAGTATTTTATGAAATGTCACAAGATAGCATCACATTCCAAAGACGATACATACGATTCATGCACAAATGAAAAAAAGGGACAAGCTCGTTCAACTAGTTTTGCTTGCTCATGTTGCCTGTCTCACAGTGATCAATACTGCCCACGGGCCAATCAGAACACTGCTCAATGACAGCACAGCCAACGCAACCTCCGATATTAAATTGCATTATATTTTATTACAGACAAGCTCTTACATCTCTGTCAATGTTGCAATTGATTATTAACACATGAAATATTCATATTTGGGAGCAGTATCGATTTACATCAAAGAGACTTGTCGGATCATTTTTCAAATACAATGACCAATAGCAGACATCTGTCACAGTGGGGTAATGAGGGGAGAATACATTAAACTAGTTTACATTTGTGTGATTACTGCATAGAGGTTGATGTTATCCATCAAACAGTCATTACAGTGCGTGTGTGTTTGTGTGAGTGCCTGTTAATTTGTCATTATTGCATTGCCAACTGTAAAAAACACAAATCAGCAAGATTTTGAATTGGGTCAGAATGTAGCAGAACCCAAAAGATTATTTTAAATGACCAGATAATACACTTTCCCCTTCTTATTCCTTTGGCACCATCATTTTACGCCCTAACTAACTGCCTATTGATACTGTACTTATCGATAATTTTTTCCTTCCTGGAAAATTATTATATGGAGGATAGTCCAAAACATTTAGAGTACCTGGAGAGGTATGTGTGCATGCTGAAAAGATAAACAGAGTTAAGGCAGACAAAGAGAAAGGAATGCACTCATTCTCAAGATTTCACGGTTAATGGTGCGAGTTATGCCATTGTGGTGAATCCCAGGGTCAATGGAGGAAGGACAGCAATCTCAAAGTCTCTTCATTCAGTACTCTCTCAAAAGCACTCTGAGGAGACACAAATGAAGATGGAGAAACGGAAAACAAGGCCACTCGGGAAAAGGAACTGTGGTGCCAGGAAAACTGAGTGGCGATACTTTCAGAGCTACACAAATATCCATATGGCTAAATGAAACTGCAAGGTAAGGTAAGGTAACGTTTTTGAGATGGCCACGTTTTATGCTTTCACAGGACATTAGCTATTTTGGCCCATCAACCTTCCACAACCCAAAAGGGTAATGATGTTATTGTTAGGTACACAGGGTCCAAAATTACCATTCAGCCATAACCATTTTTTTTTTTTTATATATAATTGGCTGTTTTTCCTTCAATATTAGTGACAAGCAGCGCAAGTCAATGTGTCCCCTGAGATGAGTCAGTCTATTTCTCTGTGAAACTGCAATGGACCTAAAAGCAATGAAGATACAGTACATCATTATTTTGTTCCTCATATTTCCGTTTTGGTGGCTTAATGTGAGGAATGTTCCACATATGTGTCACCACATGGAGTCATGAAGGAAAAAAAAAAAGAAACCTTTAGGCATCTGAGATAAACATCAGATGGAAAATGTTCAGCTGAAGTAAAAGCTGTTAGAAGACACAAGATGCAGCAATCAATTATGGTTTCTATATAGTTTATATGTGTCCGATGTGAATTGTTCACATCACTTACGTCAACACTGGCCAAACTACCATTTTTACAATTTGCGTTACGGTTAAATGTACCTTTACTCATATTTGCCACTTTTTGAGGATTTATTTGTGATCCTGTCACTAAAATGATGAAACTCCAATTGTGCTGACAACAACTTGTTTGAGTAGCCTACCCACATTCAGAAAACCTGGATTGTCTGACAGTATAGAATGTAGGATAAACGTTAACAAAAATAACTCTCAAACGGAAATTATGCAAGCAAACACAAAAACTCAAACTCAGCCTCCCCCGGGACCCACCCCTGCTGCTCTCATGTTATTGAAAATGTATGTGGTTACGAAGATCCTCCCTCCTTGTGTGTTTGAAAGATTAAACGTGACCTTTGTTGGGTTTAACCGGCAAACGCTGAACATACAGACTATACAGCAAATCACAATCCTCTGAGGGAAATTACACAAACACCTGTTCACACATATGCATAAACACTGCACAAGCTTCTTATCCTTGTATTGAAAATCCAGGGAAAGGGAAAAGGGCTGGCGTTCCATGTTACACCTATGACAAATGACAAGAGGATTCCATCATCCTAACAAGCATCTTCTGATCCAGCTCCATTCCCAGTCCCTGAGGATAAGCAGACCTGGCCCTTTCCACTCGCTCGCTCTCATAAATACTCTCCAACAACCAGGTTCATGACAAGCTCTCAGAACATTTCACCGGGGACATCAATGATGCATTCTGGGAAATGTTTGCATTGCCGTTACAGTACGAGATACTTGTAGACACTGCAATGCATCAACGTTAACAGATATCCTGAGTAATGTTCTATTGCTCATACTCAATCATGTAGCTGATACACAACGTCCACAATATGTCCTACGTTGCAGATTCGAATCAGGGTTCTCCTTCATATGTGCACAGATGTCAAAAAGCATACTGTGAGAGTCTGTCTAAGGATACGGGATGGTAAATTAAACATTGCCTATGTTCAGATGGAACACGCTGCCTTTATTCATAACTCATGCCATCAGAGAACCTCTCTGGAGACTTCAAAAGCTACTCGAACTCATTACCATGTGTGCCTCTATCACTGAATCGGGCACAGTTACATCTCCATCTACTACTGCCCAGGGCAACATTTCCGTTCTGTGTCTCACATCAACTTTATTAAAAAAAAAAAAAGAAAAAAAAAAACACAGTACATTAAAGGAAAATGACATTTAACGCTCTGACCACAGGCAATGTGGCGAACGGCGTAATAGTTTGGGTTTGTTTATGGTTTTCAATAACAGCTTCTTTCTGACAGGTACGGAGCATTTCTGAGTGTGGATGTGAAACAATAGATGATGTGAGCGCTTGAGGCGGTGTAAGTGAACATGACAGATGATTGGATATTTTAATGACACGATTTCATTTGCATATTAATGAATTCTCTGAATGAACCAACAAAGCAGTATCTCCGAGAGGAACGGATATATCTTATGCAATACCATCTTAATGCTGGTGAGGAGAACTCATTAATCATGAATGTTAGGCCGGTTCAAGCTGATTTCCATAGTTTAAGGAAAGGAGGAGGTTCAAATCCTGAGGGCTAATTTGCTAATAGACTTTCAAATAGTTTATCATACGGGACGATAAAATCAGGAGGTCAGATGTTTCTCGGCAGCAAACATCAGAGGACTTTACGATACACAATGAGAAAGAACGTTCTGTATTGATTAATTTACAGAATTTGATGCAGATTCAAAGTCGTATCTTTAGGATTTAACACTTTAAATGCACCTCTTCTTATCGCATATCAAATAAACCAGGATATAAATGGATGATGTATGAACTACAGAATCACAGTTTCATATGAATAAACCCAGAGTGAAAACTGCAAACACAATCTCTCAGCGAGCCTATATGAACGGATACACAAAACGGATCTCAAAAGTGGCCCTTAGGGGTGCCTCAGATAATAACAGCACTCCTGACTAATAACAAGACTATCAACCTCAAATTGTCCAATCCATATCATCAGATTTATTTTAAGTGCATCACTTCAAATTGCAGGTGCCACACATAGGATCTCTTTATTCGGAAGGGGGGGAAAAACACACAGGCAATTAACGAAATGCTAATTGGACACTTGTTTATAAACATCCAATTAATCTATCTTGGTTGAACATCTTAATGATAGTTATTGTACTGTGTCTGGGTGCACTGTCCACCTCTTCACTAAGAATCAATGACTCTTAACATAAGATAATTGCTGCCTTGCTTCTGCTTTCGTTTAAAAGAACATGCAACAATAATCTTGATGAAAGTATGAACAGTAGGATATCTATAGATAGGACACCAACACGTGATTTTCAGTCACACATTACACTAAAATGTGCATGCTGAAACACACACAAAAAAAAAGGTAAATGGTAAAGAAAAAAATGGTAGCTGTTGCCAGAAGCTGACCATTACAAAAATACAGTGACAATGTTACTGTACTGGACTGTAAAATAGTAAATATTCCAACGTAAAAATGCTTTTTGTAAGTATAATTACACAAATTATAGCCTGCTTTCCATGAGCCATGTCTAATAAAAAACCAAAGTAACACACTACAATAATGAAATAACCATGACCTAAACAACATAAAACGTTGCAAAACGCCCTCATGTAAATAACCGATGAAAAATAAGAAGAATAAATAACTATCGGGAAAAAAAATACAATACTTAAAGCGTCCGAAAGTGACTTTTTAGTTCCAAAACTATAATATTTTACAGTAAAACTATTTAAGCAGCAGCGTACTTACAGTAAGTACGCACTTAATTCACCTATAGTTGTTTGTAATTTAAGCCATAATAAATAAATATATAAAACACACAAATAACTGTTCAATAAAGTGTTACGCGCTTTTCAATCAAGAACACGACGGGTGTAGAACCAGCGCGCCTTTCATGCCTGTTGCGCTGCGAATCTCGTGGCACGCACGCTCACTCCAATAAATAAGCTTCATTCAAACCAAAATGATGAGAAGGTTTCCAGACTGCTGATATTTCATAATTTTTGACTGACATTTACAAGATGCATTGCGCGCAAATTTCCCTTTGCATCGGCACTCGATTTTACAGTCGCTTATGCCTATTCAAGCGTTTGGCACAGTGATGAGACTGAGAGCATTACTTACATGCGTGCCGTGTGGGAGTTTTAGGTAAATTAGCATCTACTACACATTCTCCATTCCGAAGTCCAATTGAAATCGGAACAGTCGTGCCTTGCCCTTGCTTAAAAAAAAAAAAAACATAATGTAGGCTACAGTCATTATAGACCATCACCCAGTGCAAATATATTCATACGACGAAGCTTCAGAGTACTCGAACTCTTCAGGACAGCTAAATGTGGGGCTATAAAAGTATATCGTTAGGCTTTCGTAAACAGTTAAGTTCTCTTACCTCTAGCCATCGCATAGGGCAGCAGGAGAACCAGGACCGCGAGGACGCCAAAGCAGGAGTATCGTCCCTTCTTCCCAAAGCGTCCCATCATCACTGCGCTTCTCTCCTGCGTCCCCAACTAAACCGGGGAGCCGCTCGCAAGTGCCGCTCTCATGCATGTGCCGTGCGTTCCAGTGGCTTCAGTAACAGGTCCCTCCCGTAGCGATAAACCCAAAGTGAATCTCTCTCATCCGCGCGCTGAGTGAGTGTCTCGCGCATCCGTGAGACTGGAATAATGAAGCCGGTGAGCGCTGGCCAATAGCGGAGGGTGATTGAGGGCGGAGGGAGCGCAGCGGCTGTCCTTCACCCTGCTGCTCGAATGCGCTGCGAAGTGACCAGATGTGCCTGAGTAAGAGATGATACATGAGCATACATGTCAGATATCGGGTGAATTCGAGATGACATATGAACAGCTGGTTGTGTTACACTGATTTCATCACAGATCGTGTCGGGCTACTGGGGGCCACTGAGATGAGAGCAACGCTGCACACCGGAGCAGAGGCGGTGACGTCTCTCGTGCATAATCTGAAGAATGGATGTTTACTTAAGCAATATCACATGAGCAAGAGTGTTAGTCCATAAACATGTAATCTATATCTAGTTATTTACATTTCAGACAAAAAATACCCAGTTCGTATATTTTGTCTCCAACAACGAAAAATGTTTCAAATAGGCTCAGTGCCGGTCCTACACTTCTGGGGGCCCTAAGCAAAACTTTGTGAAGGGGCCCCCATCGAAATGAATTTATTGCTATGTCAAGAATAAATAAGAATTTTAAATGTTACAAAAATATATCCCTACTTTGTTCTTGTCGTATTTTCTTTCTTTTTTCTGCTCTGGACAGATAGCTTCGTTTGGAAGCCATATAGCCATATGTCAAAATGCATGTCATTATCTACCACACTGCATGATGTCCAAGTCCAAAACAGTTAAATAAATATAAATAAAAAAGTATTTCCACATTCTCTGCTAAAGTTGAATCTGCATTTATATGAGCATGTAATAAAACCGGCACTGAGTAGGCTAAGTCAAACCGTCAAGCTGTGTGTCGCACAGACCAAAAGGAGGTGTGGAATCCATGTTTAAGTGGAGCGGACTAATGGAGCGAACGCAGAAGCATTCTGAAATCAATGGACTCCAGGGGCCTGATGTATAAACGTTGCGTACGCACAAAATGAGCATTGATATAATCTTCCACGCACATATCGGGATAAAAAAAAAAAAAAAAAACTGAAAAAACATAAGCTCCTAAATTTGAGTTGTCTGTTGTACAATAAATAAATAAATAAATAATACATGCCTTGGTAATACATTAATTACTGAAAGGCTATTAGAGTTTTAGGTCACTTTATATTGCACTGATCATGTTACTGTGAATATAATTAACCACAAGCACTTTAATTATATTAATATTAATAATGGTAATTATAAGCTGCTTGTAATCACACACTATTTTTATATAGGCTGTAAATGAAAATTCAAGACTGGAGGGACCAATTGTAGAAGTTTAAACATAAATAACTAAACCCATTAACTGACCATCTAATTGTTTCTCCTCATTATCTATGGTGGTTTACAGGCCTGACTATATACACTGAACAAAATTATAAACGCAACACTTTGGTTTTTGCCCCCATTTTTAATGAGCTAAACTCAAAGATCTAAGACTTTTTCTATGTACACAAAAGGCCTATTTCTCTCAAATATTGTTCACAAATCTGTCTAAATCTGTGTTAGTGAGCACTTCTCCTTTGCCGAGATAATCCATCCACCTCACAGGTGTGGCATATCAAGATGCTAATTAGACAGCATGATAATTACACAGGTGTGCCTTAGGCTTAGCCTGACGTCATCATACTCAGATTCTAGTCAGAATGTGAGTCTGATACTGCTCCATTGGGCTGTGATTATGGGGCGTGTTTCAACCGAACCAGGAAGGAAAATGCCTCTGCACTCAATTGGATAGACCTACAACCAATCATAGCAACGGAGTAAGTGACGTATGTTTTTCATTCATGTTTCCGATCGACAAATGCCTTGATCGCGGTTCTCTGTTCCTCTTTTAAAATTAATGCGCTGACGATATCTTCTATAACAGACGCGATGGCGGAATCTACACATAATGTTTTATAAACAAAGTTCGGAGGAGCACGTTCAAATAATCGATCCAATCAACTTGTCATCAAACAATTACCATGTCTACCCTATCAGCATGAGAGGAAGCATATATATTTATTCACTCTGTCAACTCACCTAACATTCCTTGACAGTTTCCAGCATCCCTCCACTCACTCTCGGCTTGTCCTTCCACAGCCAGGAATACGGGGGGAGTAGGCTACTTTGGGTTCGGGCCGAATACCGAGCCCGGAGCCCTCTCCTCGGACAGCACGCCAAATATGCATTTATTCTATCTGACTTATTTGTAAGTGTGAACTCGTGAAATCTCAATTCTCCAGCGGCAATCTTCTTTGTTGTAAACAAATTCAACCCAAGCGCTCTTTGATGACGTGGATGATTACGTTACCGTTGCTCATCTGTCCATCATCGTATAAAGCCCGCCCTGACAATTTGATTGGTCCGAACAATTTTTGTTTGGGCATAATAGCTCTTCAACGGATCGAGTCCAGACCGAACTTCCCGACCTAAAAATGTTGTGGGCAGTGCTAAGTTCGGCTGGCATCCAGGCTACCTTAGGCTGGCCACAATAAAAGGCCACTCTAAAATGTGCAGTTTTATCACACAGCAGAATGCCACAGATGTCGCAAGTTTTGAGGGAGCATGTAATTGGCATGCTGACTGCAGGAATGTCCACCAGAGCTGTTGCCCGTGAATTGAATGTTCATTTCTCTACCATGAGCTGTCTCCAAAGGCGTTTCAGAGAATTTGGCAGTACATCCAACCGGCCTGACAACCGCAAACCACGTGTAACCACACCAGCCCAGGACCTCCACATCCAGCATCTTCACCTCCAAGATCGTCTGAGACCAGCCACCCTGACAGCTGCTGTAACAATTGGTTTGCATAACCAAAGAATTTCTGCACAAACTGTCAGAAACCGTCTCAGGGAAGCTCATCTGGATACTCGTCATCCTCATCGGGGTCTCGACCTGACTGCAAGTTCATCATCGTAACCGACTTGAGTGGGCTCACATTCTATGGCGTCTGGCACATTGGAGAGGTGTTCTCTTCACGGATGAATCCCGGTTTTCACTGTACAGGGCAGATGGCAGACAGAGTTTATGGCGTCATGTGGGTGAGCGGTTTGCTGATGTCAACGTTGTGGATCGAGTGGCCCATCGGTGACGGTGGGGTTATGGTATGAGCAGGCATATGTTATGGACAACGAAGGTGCATTTTATTGATGGCATTTTGAATGCACAGAGATACCGTGACGAGATCCTGAGGCCCATTCATCCACGACCATCTCCTCATGTTGCAGCATGATAATGCACGGCCCCATGTTGCAAGGATCTGTACACAATTCCTGGAAGCTGAAAACATCCCAGTTCTTGCATGGCCAGTATACTCACCGGACATGTCTCCCATTGAGCATGTTTGGGATGCTCTGGATCGGCATTTACGACAGCGTGTTCCAGGTCCTGCCAATATCCGGCAACTTCGCACAGCCATTGAAGAGGAGTGGACCAACATTCCACAGGCCACAATCAACAACCTGATCAACTCTATGTGAAGGAGATGTGTTGCACTGCGTGAGGCAAATGGTGGTCACACCAGATACTGACTGTTTTTTGGACCCCAGATTTAGACAGATTTGTGAACAATTTTTGAGAGAAATAGGCCTTTCACGAATTCACACATACATGAAATCTGATGTAGTATTTATGCGTTTTTGGCTTGCTGTCCAGGGGAGGGCTCCGAGCTCGGAATTTGGCCCGAACCCAGAGTACTCCCCCCTTATACTGGGGTAGACCCAGCCGAGTGTGAGGTGATGGGGTGGTGGAGGGATGCTGAGAAACTTGTCGTGAGACTGAAGGCTTTATTTATACCAGCTTCCTCTTGTGCTGATTGGTTGATTACCTGAACGTGCTCCTCCCGAACTTTGTTACATGAAACTTCATTTTGTGTACATAGAAAAAGTCTAAGATCTTTGAGTTCAGCTCATGAAAAATGGGGGCAAAAACAAAAGTGTTGCATTTATAATTTTGTTCAGTGTATATATTTTAAAAAAAACTACCATAATATGTGTAACATGGTCACTGAAATGTTACCCATCTGTGATATCACTGTAGTCTTTAATTCAACAATTTACATAAATAAAAAACATACAAAAACATCACTAACATGCAATTTTACATGTCTAATTACAAATGTCCCAGCCATAAACCCTAATCTCAAAGGATTTTTTTTTCTCCAGTGATAATTTAGTGTGCTCAGATTTGATTTTGATCTGGTCACACTTTCATCCATAATTATTCGGAACCAAAATATAAAGTTGACATTTAATTATAAGAGTGCAGCTGATCCTCTCTTCTAAACTGGCTGGAAGTCATTTCCCAATGGAATTCCTGCACTCACTTAGAGACTGGACTGTGATGGCTGTCAAAAATCTAAAATCTTTTACAGCTCGATTTAACCACCACAGGACACTGATTTGAGCACCTAGAGTGCCAATTCAGAAGATTAACACTGTTAATGGCATAATATAATTCTGCCTTCAAAAAACTGTCCATAGTTCTTATTACCAAGGAATAGATGGTTAGAATCCAGTAATGATACTGACTAAACATGACTTGTGCAGCAATGAATTAAGGGCATGATATTCATAGTGATGTAGGCTAGAGGGCCACGATGGGACCCTAAATTGATATTACAGTACATTTGGGAGAGACAACTTCAAGAAAAAGACCGAAAACACTGCCTCAGTGAATGGCTATTCCCATCTGGTCACACACTCTCACACACACTTCTAGCTCCTCAACACAATAGACCTAAAGCCCTTGTTAATATGTAATTTGTTCAACTGTGGCCTGATTACTCTGTGCGCATGCTTGTGTGTTTGACCTTGCCTGATGGGGTTAAATGTTTAACAGGCTTTGCACATCAGACATGATGATGCTTTAAATATCTCAGAGCTCTATAAAAGCGAAACCATGGCCTCTTTCCCTCAGGACAAAAGACAAAAGTCACAGTTGTCCTTTTAATAGGCAGTGTCTACAGAGGACTCCATCAGGGGGAATGAGACTGAATATGTGTATGGTCCATTAGCTGTCCTCTAAAAATGAGATCGTGAAAAGCAAACATCAAGAGCATGCACTTGCTCTATTATGGGCCATCTAGTGTTGCTGTGGTTTTATGATTTATTTCCAGGGCTTAAATTGGATTGGAATGGCATTCTGGCACATAAAAAAAAAAAAAGAAAGAAAAAGAAACATATAATAACAACAACAACAAAAACAACAATGGGCCTTTTGTTTGACAATCCACTCCATTTCCTGTGCACCCCAGTCCACTTTTTTCGTTTTTTTTTTTTTTTTTTTTTTTACTTTACACCTTAAGGTGACTTACCTGCAAATCATTATATGTCCCTCTAGTCAGTGGTAAACCATGGAAGAGGAAACATCTATAAAAATAAATAAACATAAATATATAATAAATAAATGATACATTTATATATATACATTTAAAATTAAAATTATATATTAATAATTTCACTTTAATTACATATTTTGATATTAATGTTTCATAGTGCTTATTTTTATTTATTTAAAAAATAAGCACTATGAAAGTGGGGGGGTGGGGGGGTGGGATCCCTCTGGTCTTTCCTCTCATAAGACACACTCTCACATTGCCCAGTACAAAATGGAACCAAATTCACTTGTCTCTGATATATCCAATGATTTCCAGATTTCCAGTTTTCCAAGTTATTTTGAACCCATGCATGCTGCTACTGTCTATCTGCTATAACTATCTATCTTTTGTTTTAACTCTTCTAATATTTTATTCTTGTCATATTCTTTCACTCATTTTCAGCAGAAGCTCACTATGGCGCGCTGCATGCTGTTACAGTAATCTGCATGGGGGAACACATTTTTTAATGTCTTCTGTTGGCCCATATAAAATATGCACATACAATTGCAAACAATACATTTGGTCTTGTAAGAGAAAGAAATCACTTTACAAATGCAGTACGACCCCAGAAAGTACTTTGAAAGTCAGTGACACAGGCATGTCAAAGCTGTTTAGCACTCCTTAATGCATGCACCCCGTCGAGATAAACGCCTATTTCTGCCCACAGACGTGGGGGCAATCCGTAAAGGGCCCGAGGAGAGTGAAAGCACAAGAGTGAGAACTGCCTAGTTCTACCAGTGAGGATAAAAAGAAAAAACAGGAGGTGAACAACGCTACACCTAACGTGAACATATCATCTTTATGGCACATGATATGATGACTGCATGACTCATACTGTATGACACCCATTAAATTAGGATACCATTAGAGGAGAAAACAGCCTTTATATAAAGGCCCTTTTTTTGTGAGAGAACAGCCTGCTGCTTATCCTAAAGGAAAATCCTAAATATTTTGTCATATTTGTCAACTTATATCACTCTAAACCCATAAGACTTTTGCTCATCTTTGAAACAAATGAAGATATTTTAGATTTGGATTAGTTTTACAATCTCTTTATGAACTTTTTCAAGCGACAAAGTGGTAGTTGCGTGGACTGTCAATGGAGGGACAGAAATCTCGCAAATCTCTGCGCGGGGCATATTTGGCGTGTGTGTGTGAGAGCGTTCAGATGGAGCAGCATTTACAACCGATCAGCCGCACTGCACTGACAAGCTGCACATAACATAATCGCAGCCTTTGCCAAATCGCATGCGGTTTCAGTGCGATTAATTGTGCAGTCCTAGTTGCATGTAACTATGCACAGTTTATAATTTATAATTACTATAGTAATTACATGTGTAACAAGGACACTGTAAAACGTGTTACCATATTTATTTACTATATAATATATAATTTTATATAAAACATAACATTTATATAACATTTTATATGGGGAGAACCGGGGCGAAAGTAACGCGGGACGAAAGTAACAAAGCGATTTTCTCAGAGCCCTGACTATATTAGCATTTCAAGCCATGACAGCACGTTTAGTACGCAACCCTTGACGGAGCTGCCAAATATCACGTGATTTCGTCATCGTTTCCCGCGGTTAGGTCCGGAGAGCAGTTTTCGAGTTCGATAAGTAAATTACTGAAGCGGTACTTTTTTTCTAATTACAAGTTGTGTTTTTCGTTTCATGTCTCACAGTAATGATCAATCTACAGGTTATTAAGTGCTGTAACACATCCTGAAGTTTGCCTTGTCAGAGTTTTTCAGTATAAAAGTAAATCGGGTTTAAATGTCAGGAGTTCCTGTCGGGACGAAAGTAACACTTGTTACTTTTGTCCCGCTATAGTGAAAACAAGCGTTTCTTTTGCCACGCTGCTAATGTGGTGACTTTCTCTGTGTTGCAGCATTTATTAAAACATGTTTATGTCATATTATACCAACAGAATATGGCAAGAGTGAGGGTCAGTAAGACAGATAGAGGTCTGATTCAACCAGATGTTTATGAGAGGGCGTTCACATTAAATAAGCTGATTTCTGTGTCACCATTTTTTTCACTCAATCTGTTTCCATTTACCCTAGTCACATTTAGGTTTTAGCCATACCTTATAGCTTTTCCACCTCCACCTACTGTATGAATTTGCAGGGTTTCCATCCTGATGTTTTTATGCAGATTTTAAATATATGCATAAAAACAGCTTGATGGAAACATGACTATTGTTACATTATGTTGAGAATTTACACTCACCTAAAGGATTATTAGGAACACCATACTAATACTGTGTTTGACCCCCTTTCGCCTTCAGAACTGCCTTAATTCTACGTGGCATTGATTCAACAAGGTGCTGAAAGCATTCTTTAGAAATGTTGGCCCATATTGATAGGATAGCATCTTGCAGTTGATGGAGATTTGTGGGATGCACATCCAGGGCACGAAGCTCCCATTCCACCACATCCCAAAGATGCTCTATTGGGTTGAGATCTGGTGACTGTGGGGGCCATTTTAGTACAGTGAACTCATTGTCATGTTCAAGAAACCAATTTGAAATGATTCGAGCTTTGTGACATGGTGCATTATCCTGCTGGAAGTAGCCATCAGAGGATGGGTACATGGTGGTCATAAAAGGATGGACATGGTCAGAAACAATGCTCAGGTAGGCCGTGGCATTTAAACGATGCCCAATTGGCACTAAGGGGCCTAAAGTGTGCCAAGAAAACATCCCCCACACCATTACACCACCACTACCAGCCTGCACAGTGGTAACAAGGCATGATGGATCCATGTTCTCATTCTGTTTACGCCAAATTCTGACTCTACCATCTGAATGTCTCAACAGAAATCAAGACTCATTAGACCAGGCAACATTTTTCCAGTCTTCAACTGTCCAATTTTGGTGAGCTTGTGCAAATTGTAGCCTCTTTTTCCTATTTGTAGTGGAGATGAGTGGTACCCGGTGGGGTCTTCTGCTGTTGTAGCCCATCCGCTTCAAGGTTGTGCGTGTTGTGGCTTCACAAATGCTTTGCTGCATACCTCGGTTGTAACGAGTGGTTATTTCAGTCAAAGTTGCTCTTCTATCAGCTTGAATCAGTCGGCCCATTCTCCTCTGACCTGTAGCATCAACAAGGCATTTTCGCCCACAGGACTGCCGCATACTGGATGTTTTTCCCTTTTCACACCATTCTTTGTAAACCCTAGAAATGGTTGTGGAGGAGGCCAAAATATGTTTGCAGTTACATGTTAGAAGGTCATACTCCGGTATATTTAGGCTAATAAACAAAACAAAACAAAAAACAAGAGTAACACAAAAAAATCTAGCTTGTATATTGTTGTGTTACTTTTGACCCACCTCTGTGTTACTTTCGTCCCAACTGACGGGGTCAGAAGTCCTTCTACATTTTTACAAAATACCATGTGGTATTGATAGACCACACTTGTGAGTGACTACAGCAAAAATATATCTCTGTCTAAAACATAATCTTTTCAAATTATGTTTTTCTTAAAAATGGTACTTTCGCCCCTGCTTTCCCCATCTATAAAATAAAAAAATAAAAAAAATTGCCTTGATGAAATGCTTAAAGATAAACACTGTAACAATGTAATGTAATATTACAAAGTTTACACATATATAGCCCTGTTTAAATACTTAAATTTGTCAAACAGTAAACGCTGAGGGGAAAAAAAGGTTCTACAGCACAAAAGCTGCAATCGTTCACTTTTTCTGTATAGTGACAGGTGAAAAATGCCTGGGGTTTTAAAACATTGTGACTTTGAAACCAGCCACAGTTTATCCTCATACATCATCATATACCATCATCAGCTTGTGCTCAAAAAAAAAAAAAGTTTAGAGAACAACCATGCTCTTTTTGTTTCTTGAAGGGACAGAGCAGAAAAGCAGAGAAATCCCAAGGCCTCTGTTTTGATCTGTACTTTATGTATTCTTTATTACAGCCGAATTCGTTCTAAAAGATTCAGTTGACTGGTCTTGGAGAGGATGACGTTTAAGCGTGCAGCGACGGCAGTCTAATGAGCGATTTGAAACAGATTCTTTGATTTTTCCCCACTCTGAATGTGTCTGTAGAGGTCCGGGTGTGCTCTGTTTTCAGTTCTTGTTTTTCCTCCTCTATTTTCAGACTCAAAGTTTGGCCTCTGAGTTAGTCTGAAAGATTTGGTCAAAGGCTATTCCTTTGAACATTGTCCCATTGCTTTTTTTCTTTCGCCTTTACTCTAGGATATGTTCTAACCAAGGTGTTTGGACGTACAGTACCACAATTAGGGCCCTGTCCCCAGGTAATGTAAACCTTTGATAATTGACTCTGTGCCTTGTGATAGGCCCTGTGCCTCAGGCCTTGTGCTCTAATTAAAGAAAAAACAAATTTGCATTCACTTGCCTTTAATGTGTGTGCATTTGGGAGGTTGCATACTGTAGAAATTCCCAGGATCAATGTATAATAGACTCAAGAAGGCACTAAAGTAGGATATGAAAGGTTTAAATTTAGTCTACATCTGTACATTGAGTTTAAAATTGAGTGTTGAGAACAAATTAAAGTTTCACTCATCTGCAGTTTTCAATACTTTGTTTCCCCTCTGTAACACTCAAATCTCTGTGCATCACTCCTTTTCAATTGAGAACTTACAGTCTGTGTTGTAAAATTAACACCCTGTTGCATTAACGAGAGGGTTTGCATTGAAACTTCCAATTTACACTGAACTGATTCTGCTGCTATAGAAAGAAATAAAACAGGCTTTAATTACTTCGTTAGGCATTCAGATTAATGTGAATATTCATGCTGTGTGTCACTGAACTAAATTCAAACTTGTCAATTTAAACTTGTCAAGATGCAAAGTAATCCTCAAAAACAATTTAAAAGCGTATAAAATCTGAATTCATGTGAACATATGCCATCAATTGAAATATAGAGCATATATTGTATAAATGCCTAACAAGCCTCAAATATTTATATTTATAGCACTTTGATAAACCCTGAGCTGATGTAAGCGAGCGAATTCATTCATCCTTATACACCTATTCAAAGACTTGTATCAAATGACTAAATATTACATTACTAACTTTACAGTACTTCCTGTAAAACTTAATTATTAATTCAACTTATTAAGTTTTACAGTTAGTAATGTAATATTCAGTCATAGGAATAGTTTCCAATGAATAGGTCTTTGAATATACCACACATAATAAAATAATACATCTCAAACTTCATGAGAGTGAGTAAATGACAAAATGTTAACACACACACACACACACACACACACACACACACACATATATATATTAAATGAGAATATATTAAATGAGAATTTAAATCATTAAACCATTTATAATCTTAAAAAGGACAGTTAATGCAATTTTGTCATTTGCTCACTCTCATGAAGTTTGAGATATATTATTTTATTCTATATGTGGTATACATACAGAAGATATTGAATAATGGCAATAATGGCAAAAAAAAAAAGTCTGCTGAGGGAGAGTAAATGGTAGAATTGTTATTTTGGGTGAAATATTTCTTTAAAATAGTTTTAAAACAAACAGTATTAGCTAATTAAATGGGCTTTGAGGAAGGAAAACACTTCATATATCTTACAATATTGATGTCAAGGGCTTTGCTTCCAATCAAACCTGACTGATTTTTTTGGAGCCAATTCACCTGACACTCAGATAAGGAGTGTCCAATCCTGCTCCTGGAGGTCCAACATCCTGCAGATTTTCCTGGTTCAGGTGTGTTTAATTAGAATTGGAATTAAACTCTAGAGGACATGGGCCTTTAAAAAGCAAGATTGGACACCCCTGACTTGGTAGAAGCTAGCTGAACTAGTCAAATGCCAACATGGACATATTGTGTGATGCTCCTTTAAGTCTTAAGGTAAGTCTTAAGGTAAAATAAAATGGTTTCACTTTTTTTTTTTTTGATGGTCCCTTTAACACATTCTGTTGACTATACTGTAAGTACCGTTGCACCTACCTACATGTCTACTAACTTTCATTAGAGTGTTAGTATTAGTAGACTGGTGGGGTTAGGGTTAGAATAAGTTGACATACTTGCAAATTTACTTATAGTCAGTAGAATGTCTGTTGGAGGAGCATCACAATAAAGTGTTAGCAGATATTAAGCAGACAGGAATGCTCTTATGAGAGTTATTTGACATGTAGTTGCAAAGTTACTAATGGTCAACAGAATGTTCAAAAGGGACCATCAAAATAAAGTGTTACCAATAATATACAACCAATGCTACAGTATGGATTAACTTGCAATGAAGATGAATATGTGGTGAATTAGTGGCTGCATAAGCAAATCAAAATTCAATTTTATACAATATTTGGTAGCTTGATTTTCACTTCTGGGTCCTGAAGCAAAACCAGTTGAGAACAAGAGAAAGATTCGCCATACACTCAGGTCTTTTATTTGGTTATTTGAGTGTGCAGAAAACACTTGTCCTTCTGCTCTTTTAATAATTGAATTGAGAGGAAATATCTAAAAACTCAAGAGTGGCACACTTAAAAGTGGTTGCCGTACTAACTGTCCTTCATTTCTTTTCTTTTTTTTCTTTTTTTTTTTGGTGAGCATGCAAGGTCCACCCTATTCTAATTAAGCACTGAAGGAGAGCCTGTTCTTGTTCTCCTTCACTCTCAGAAAAAAAGGTACAAAAGCTGTCACTGTGGTACCTTTTCAAAAGGTACACCTTTGTACCTAAAGAGTGCATTTAAGTCCCTCGAAGGTACATATTGGTACCAAACGTGTACATATTAGTACCTAAATGGTACATATTAGAACCCTTTTGAAGGGTACTGTCCCAGTGACAGCTTTTGTACCTTTTTTTCTGAGAGTGTTCGAGGCTGAGAGACAGGGAGCAAGGTTAGTTAGAGTTGAAATAAGGGGTCGTGAAGTATGCAGTCATTCGAAATAACAAATTTAAGTTTTGTAATCTGGTTTTATGCAACAAGAATGTTTGAGAGGTAAAAAGTGATGTCACAAAAAAGGGCTTGATTATGGACCAGTGTGGCCAGTTTCCAGGTGTCATGGTTTTGTAAAGGGAAGAAGAAGAAGACGAAGACGAAGACGACGACGACGACGACGACGAAGATGAAGACGAAGAAGAAGAAGAAGGTTTTATTTATATAGCACCTTTCCGTAGCTCAAAGTCGCTTTACATTGAACATTAGAATACATTTACACACACACTGTGAACACATAAGGACACATATAGCCATATTTAGCCTCATAGGATGAGGCAAGGACTCAGAGAGAGTGATGGGCTTTATTTAAATGATAAAACAAAACAAAAACTGACCCGTGGGGGAAAACAGCGGCAGCCAGACTAGGCAGGACCAGGCAAAACAGGACCAAGCAGGGCAGGACACGAGAGGATACATTCAACAACAAACTGCTTGGCACAGGACAGAAAACACAAGGAGAATAGAGGAAATTAGGAGGGTAA
Source organism: Rutilus rutilus (assembly GCF_951802725.1). NCBI lineage: Eukaryota > Metazoa > Chordata > Actinopteri > Cypriniformes > Leuciscidae > Rutilus > Rutilus rutilus. Next base: position 23,337,219 of record NC_140231.1, on the reverse strand, counting down.
AAAAGGAGAGCAGGTGGGGCAAATAAATCAATCATCAGGTAAAACAATAGACAGGAAAGCAAACATGACAAAACAACAGCACATGGCCAGCAAACACAATCACAAGCCATGTGCTCAAACATGACACAAACACACAGCCAAAGGAGAGCTCTCACCGACTGCGTGTCCACACAAAACATGACAACATGAAAGCATGTGGTCAATGAAAACCACAGGCCGCGTGCTATACAGAACAAGACAAGAAATCACAAGGCTGATTATAAACACAAACCGCGTGCTACACACAAATTCGAAACAGCACACTTACACAACGAGACAAGAACGCACAGAGAATGAGCGAATGCCCATCCCATGCACTCTCAACAGAAGACAAACACATGGAGCATGAATCTGAACCCCAACATAGATCCAAAACCAAACTAGACCAAAGTACCAGGATCCAAAAAGTAACTCCCCACCCCCCACCTAAAAAATATTGGGTAAAAGAGCACATCTAATTAGATAGACATGTTTTCTACCATTACCTTTGACTTGGATGAAAGTGTTCACAGTGCAATTTGGGATTGCTTTATCTGTGGAAGAAATATTACATAGTGCCTTAGACTTTGGCACACTGGAAAAAATCTTAATGAATTGCTGATGAAGGGTCTATTCACAGCGAAATCAGAATGAATATCCGGGCCAAACAAAAATGAAATTGACATTGATACAATAAACTATGCCTATGTCGCACAGCTTCATTTTCATGTGAGGCAAATTAAATATGCCTTCATAGAAATATTGCTAGATCCTATTTAGAGGGGCTTCGGCCCAGACTTTCATCTCAGTCCATATTAAATCTGCAATTATCTCAGCTGTTGGCAAAATCTGATTATGTGATTTCTCTTCACATTTGCTGAATTCTGGTTTTCTCCATCACAGACAGGGCAAAAGCAAACCCTTTACCTCTTCTTTCATTTCCTTACTCTTGTTTGTCTTGTTTTCTTCCTTCATCCTCTTCATTCGCTCCATTCCTTCTTGACCAGGAGAAAAACATTTTAGAATGTGAACCTGAGTTAAATTGGCAGCTCATATAAACCAGGACTAAGTGATGTCCACAGAGAGCTGAGGGATACAGGAGCCGTGAAGATGACTGGAGGTCTCGGACAAGGCTTGTTTCACTGTTTGTCTCCCGCAGGACCGAACACAGAATAAGACCTATTAGAGGAATGGATATGTCTGCACCAAACTGAGGTGGACTCAAATCACCTGCTTCTGCAGTGCTGTGAGCACTCTTGCTTTTCTTTCATCAGTCACAAACTACAAAAAAACAAAGAAAAAGAACACAAAATGCACTTAAACACAGTGAAGTCAAGAAAAACATTAACCACCAATAAAGACTGTGGTGAAGCTCTTATTTAAACATTGCTAGTAAAAAAGGTCTATAATACCTGGAGAAAGTAATCCATTAAAATTCCCTTTCATTTCAAAGGCAGTTGCTCGGCTGAAGCAGTAGTTCCATTTCACACTTTTATGAAATCCAAAAAGAAATCAGGCATTGGTAATATAATATAATAAAAAGGCATGTTAATAAAAAAGCATTCTTAAAAATCCAATTCTTCAAAACTACTATTTAAAAAAAATAAAGAATATTCAATGTTTCAGATTTTCAGATTTTTTGTAAAAATGTTTTACATTATATTCAATTACAAATAATTATATATATTACAAATAATTCTTATATATATATATATTTATATAGCAATATTTGTCTAGCAAATAAATTCTCCAGTTAACCTCAAAAGTATGATATATAAGTATGAAATAATTGGTACATTTATCAGTTTTGATTTACCAGGCAAACCTTGACCCCTTAAACTGCACATACAAACATAAAAACAAACAAATGTAAAACATAAAAAAGGCAATAGAAACCATGAGAAACTTTAGTTGCAAATTCACCCACAAATTATAATCCCTGTTTATTACTTAAATTATCCACTTTGCAGTGTTTCAACTCTTAAAATTCCCCCAAGAAATCATTCCCTTTCTTGCCACAACATAATTAATTTTAGCACATAAAACAACTACCATTATTGACATTTGAATTATTATGATATTTTGATTGCTATAAATCATATGATAAAGCCAAATATAAACACCCGAGGGTGAGAAATGATGGGCAGGGAAATGTCTGTTGAATTGAATTCTGGGACATGTCTCGTTAACGCTGGCCCAAGGCTAGAGAAAAAGACATCAGTGTCACCACGCTGTGACATCTCAACACAAACAATCAAAACTCCCCTCATCCACATCGATCATCTGAGTGCCTCATGATTTAAAAGAGGGAGAGAAAGAAAGAGAGGGAGTGAGAGACACAAAGACAATGAAGATACAAGAAACAGTAGGCCTATGCTAGTAATTTATTAAAAACTTGCTCTCTTTATAGACTTTCCTATTTGCTTTCTTCCATTGTGAGTTGCTGATTTCCTGTCTGCAGAGCAGTTTTGTTTAAGACTTGCATAGCATTATCACCATGTTTGAAACTATATTTGACCCATCCCGCTACTCCCACCTGTGTTTAATTTAGACTTAGCCTACAGTAGGTAATTTAAGAAACACAAAGAGGAGACACAAACAGTTTGAAATCACCTGAGAAAATGAAGAACATTTATAGAAAAGACCAGGTAGTTACATTTTGTTTCTGCCTGGAATATATATATATATATATATATATATATATATATATATATATATATATATATATATATATATATATTTGCACCTGCAATGGAGCGATTTCATTGTTCAAGGCAAATTAACAACAACAACAAAATATTGTCTGAATTCAAAAAGCCAAAAAGCCAAAAAAAAAAAAAAACGAGACGAAACGAAACGAAACGATCTAACAATATGGCTATGCAACGCATCACGTAGGCTTATCACTTCTAGGTCTGGTCTTCTGTCACAACAAAGCTGTGTTGTAGACAGCCCAGACTCATTAGAAAAATGTACCCGCCCCGTGGCAACATTTTTGTAAAACGCAAAATATGTTGCGTCGTGCCTGTTTCGCGACAGTTTCAAAGTGAAATGTCCAGTGAGTGGCGCAAAAAGCGTGTGTCGTTTTTTCCGGAACAGATGAACGTGAATATGGCAACATTTTATTACGTTGGAGTTTGTACGTAAAACTCTCAAATATATTCGTTTACAATTCATGCACTATGGTAAAACGTGTTTTGAGGTCATAACAGAACATAATTGCGCATATGGCGTGTGAAAACAAGTCTTTATTAATTCATAATCTGCCCATATAATTATAACTATTGTGTGTGAAAACTATTAAAAGTTTAGGCTGGTAGACTGGGTACAGTTGAGACACTTTTTGCGTTTTGATTTTTCACACAAAAATAGATACTGAAAAGAAGTGAATTTCCACATGACATGCCATATGACATTTCATTAGCTTATCGACTAAGATATTATCAATCAATAATACCCAGAAGTAGTTTATATTTTCCACAATTAGCTCATGAAAATAAGGTGCTTTTTGTCTCAACCTTGTCTCAACTGTACCCATATGTGGTACAGTTGAGACAGTGCATGGTACAGTTGAGACACCCATTTCTAATGATGTAAAGGTAACTAACCATTCATTATAAATATGAAAAATAAAGACAAATAAAGAAAATAACAATTGGGCAACATTTATGTTTATTCAACCATTTATATTCATTCATTTTATTTAAATTAGCACTGGTTAAAATTTATAAAGCAGGAACAAGATATTAAACAATATTTATTAATAATACACAGTTTAAATATCACAAATATCAAATTTTATTTTCATTTGCGTCCTATGTTGGCTAATTACGACGTTTAACCTGTTATCATAACACTGCACAACTAAGCAGTGTGTTTCCTAATAGAACTCTATCGGGGGTACAGTTGATACACGTGTGTCTCAACTATCCCCCGCTGGCCACCTCGCATATTTCTCTAGATTTTGCAATTACCTTGCATGACACAATACCATGAAATATGCCAGTTTTTAGGGCACAGAATAACGTTTGTGGTGATACCAGTTACGTTTAACAGTCATATAGGGATAGTAAGCTATTCATTGTGGAGAGTGCATGGTGAAGTGAACGTCCTACTTTAGAAAAAAAACTTTTCCCGATATCTTCGGATCGGAGATGCGTCCATTGTTCAAATTTCCCACGATCAAAGAGGACACTAATACGCATGTGCACAGCAAAAATCACAACTTGTGCTTGCTGCGAACGCAAGTTATTTAAGGTGTCTCAACTGTACCTATGTCTCAACTGTACCCAGTCTACCCTACTGCCTCTAATGTTCATTTCTGTTGGAAACTGCAGTGATATGTACTTATTGGCACGTGTTTTGCAAAAATAGTACATTTTTCCAGTAAGCCTGTGTTGCAGCAGTACACGATGATGAAGGCAAAGGTTATCTTTAATAAATCCACAGGAAGATAAATCACACAAAGAGAACGACTTACAACACATATATCACGAGAGACTCAACAGCAAATGAGGAATCGGATAATTAACGACACACTCCTGAACTAAATGACAACTAATCAGAAACCATGACAACTAACTCAACAGTGGAAACGGTGCAAACTGAAAACAAATCCAAACTAAGTGAAAGAGTGTCACCCAGGCATTAAACATGAGTAAATGCAATTAATTTCTACATGCCTAGACTTTACAGTAAAGTCAATCTCAATAGTTTGCCATCTCAGTTCAAATAAAACATACTGTAAGCTTGCTCCTCTTTATAAACCTGTATCCATTTAACACAGTAAGGCAGGAATCAGGATGCATGATTCATTTATAGATAGAGCTTCATATTGATTCTATTTTTGGCAGTGCGGTTTGAGCTAGCATTATATGTCTAGAGTTGACATTGAGTGTATAACCGCTATTCATTTGTGTTTCTGCGCCGGCTCTTTTGACTTCATTAAAAAGCACTAACCAGACCGCTGAACCGCCGCCAATGTCCTTAGTAATGATTGCAATAAAAATGTACACCACCCCTGAAATTAATCCTTTATAAATAAAGCAAAAGGAATCAATGAGTTATCTAAAGCAGAGGCAGATATAGCGCAAGCGTGGTACTGCAGATGTTGAAGACACACTGGAATAGAGAGGACACACAATCGTAAAGCCCGGAATGGAAATAAAGATATGGACACAGGTTAAGATTAGAGAGGTTTCTGGAGCTGTGCTGATAAAATCCTCTCTGTTGTCCTCTAATACGTGTGAAGTTGTATACATGAAAATACAAGGTAAGACAGAGGGAAAGGCCAAATCCATTATATTGAGGCAGTGACGCACTTGCGCGCACACACAGAGGCCGTGGTGGGTTATCTCTGACCGTTGTGTCCTTGTAAACACAAAGCAATTATGCTGAAGACACAATAGAAACATTTCAGCAATGGTTCAATCCTTACTCTCTCCCACTCTGAGGAGGAGGGAACAGCTCAGAGATAGGGAATGTTATGACAGCCTAAATCCAATAATGAGTTAGAAACATTACAGATAACTGGACACTTATAGTCCTTTAACTGAAAGGTTATCCAAGAGGAGCAATAGGAGAAAGTGAGAGGAAAATGTGCTGAAGGTTTGTGTCTTCCTAGCAATGAAGTGCCTATATATAACTACATTTACATCAGCACACCATGTTTTTTTTATTGCTAACAGCTTTAAATGCTCAGACCCATGGGATTTAAAGGGGCAGTTCCATATTTTGACATGCAGTTGGCGGGTTGAGTTATATGATATAGATCATATCACAATAAAATACTGGCCTAAAAATAATTTAAGTAATGGTGCGGAAGGTTCTGTGAATGGCTGCACAGAAAGCACAATAAAATAGAAAATAGCCACTAAACTAAGTTCTTCCAGTCTTGGCAACTGTCTGTGGGTCTTGGCAAGAGTAACTGGACCAAACTTTGTAGACAGCCCAAAATCTGGCTCTACAATACACAACCACAATCTCCAAACCAAGTTATAACCTTCTGAACATAAATATTGTTTAATTTGTGATGAAATGAAAGTAGCGCCACAACTTTTCTTTCATACTGTCATATATATAATGTCATATTGTCGAAAAAGAAAAAAAACATAGATGTTGAAGACACACTGGAATAGAGTTGTTGTTTCTATTCACCGGTTGTTGATTAGATGGTGGCAGATCTGAGTACAAGCTTGCAGTTAACTGTAAGTAAGGGGCGGGATTTATTTAGACTAAATTATTGGAGAAGTCTGACGTACATCATCAGAGAGAAGTCTTTCGTTTCACTGGAAAGCCGAGTTATGACATTTCGATTCAAAATTAAGAGGGATCGTGGATAAAACCAATATAACCAATTTATATGGATGATTCGTTCACAATAAGATCAATAACATGCGTTTAGAACACAGATAGGGTGAATTTTTATTTTTAAATCTCTTAGATTTGTCAAAATCAAGTTGTTGTTGGTGGTTTTTTCATAATACCTAATTGGGGGGGGGGGGGGGGGGGTAGGTGTTTTTTTTTTTTTACACGCACATAGCTAACCCATGTCAGTTTTGCATGTGGTTTAATCTGTACAAAAGTACTCATCTGAAGCACTATATATATATATATATACACACATTTTGACAGCTCTTTTGTGTGTTTCTGCACTGAACTATGAGCCTTGCTTGTCAAATCTATGTTTGATATTTTCAAAGTTAAGGCATTAAACACCCAAGAGCATTACAAAGTTTTCAACTTCTCCCTGTGCCTTCCCTTTCATTGATTTGCATGTTGTTGTTTCTCAAAAAAATAATTATACATTCATTTGCAGGCATACTTGATCAATGAATTGCCTTGGTTGTTTTATTTTTCCTGCGAGTGGGTTTGTTAAAAGGACAGCAGTACAATGCAAAGCTCAGATTATTTGTGCTGGAAAAGAGGGTCCACCCCATGTTGAGCCTTATTTGTGTTTCGTGACACAATGTCTAAGAGGACCGGCAATATAATACATCGTCAAAATCTTGCAAATCTGACGTAGGAAGTAGGACACATTCAATTGCTGAACTTTTTTTAAATAAGAAACACCATTATATAAACATAAACACACACACACACACACACACACACAAACACACACTCTTTCCATTGTCTTACAGGATGAATATGTGGTCCTTGTAGTCTTTCTTGAAGCTTCTTTGTTCTGCCTAGGGTATAAGGGACAGCTCTTTAAAAAAATAAAATATTAATTAACAGAAGATCTTGCTTTGAAGTCAGGCGTTGATGATTCCCTTTCCAGCTGTTGTGGTTTCCAAGATCCACCTTTTACATTTCTGATGAAACCTGAAAGCAAATAACCAGCATTCTCATTCGACAGCTGAGCTTTTAGGATAAAGTAACACTTCCAGCGCCCATTTCTGGCTCCATCTGACACGTGAAGTATGTGGCTCTCAAGTTAAGGAGCACAGGAAAAGCTCTTAACACCTAGCCTCAAATAATGGCATATGCTGTTCAACACCTTATTTGTGTAACCAACACACCAGCAGTTGAGAAACATCTCCTGCAAAATTACACAATCCGCTGACTGATTTTGATTCAGAGGTGTTGCCAAGGAGGTCTGTGCCTGGAGATAGAGGTTGGACCTGATGCAGGACTGGTGCACATGTGCATCCGATTGCACAGCAAGGGTTTTCTGAGCCTAACTCCTGAAGCATAAATGCCATGTGACTAATTCCTCAGCTTCGGTGTTGCCTTCAACTGATAATGCTGCAAAAACTAGCTGCAATGGAAATGCTAAATTAATAAATACATTAGGCTTGACCACCAACATTTACTCATCAGCCATTCTTTTAATATTTTTTTTTCTCTCCAAAGTGCAGCTCCTCTTGCAAATATGTTGTATACTGTTTGTGAGTGAATGTTGCTGCCCCAAGATTTGTTGTGATCCTTTTACCATTAATGTGCTTGAAGGTAGCTTTTTACTTTAAAGTTCAAACGAGTGAAAACTCACACTTATTTCAATAAAAGACAGACAAGAATACATTAAGCAAGACTCGCCACCCACAGGTGCATGTAGACAAAGCATGGAACAAGAACAATGAATAAGACTATATCAAAACAAAATCCGAGAAATTCGAACAAAGACCATGATAAAAGTCCCAAATATGTTAAAGTATTCTCTTGAGGATGGCAAAATGCTCAAATGCAACCCATTTTAAAAATACCTGTACCTTCAACTTGTAGAACTCTTGGGAATACATTTGGAACAACCAGACATTTAAGAGGTCTTAAAAAAAAGCATTTGATTCAGTCTCCTTAAAGGTTTGCATACTGTTTTTTATTTTATCAGTTTTTTTGTCTTGCAAAACTCAAGAATCCTCTTGACACCAACTTTGTGAATATTACATTTAAATCCACTCTGACAACCTCTATCAAGTGTAACAAAATTGCACTTTTGTTTGACAGTCAGATGTTTCATTATTTCTGTCCATTTATAAGGACTGACTAATCTCCATGGTGATGGTGCATGATATTTTCTGCAAACTTCTTTTGATTTATACTTGTATTAGCACTATACATGTTGCTCCTTCAAATAACTGTTTCTCTTTATGGCAAACATTCCCTCTAATGATGCTGATTGGAATGAATGCAACCGGGTCAGTGCAGAAATGTAACATACAGTCGGGAGGACAAGTATTTGATACACTGCCGATTTTGCAGGTTTTCCTACTTACAAAGCATGTAGAGGTCTGTAATTTTTATCATAGGTACACTTCAACTGTGAGAGACAGAATTTAAAACAAAAATCCAGAAAATCACATTGTATGATTATACATAATGACATAAGTATTTGATCACCTACCAACCAGTAAGAATTCAGGCTCTCACAGACCTGTTAGTTTTTATTTAAGAAGCCCTCCTGTTCTCCACTCATTACCTGTATTAACTGCAACTGTTTGAACTCGTTACCTGTATAAAAGACACCTGTCCACACACTCAATCAAACAGACTCCAACCTCTCCACAATGGCCAAGACCAGAGAGCTGTGTAAGGACATCAGGGATAAAATTGTAGACCTGCACAAGGCTGGGATGGGCTACAGGATAATAGGCAAGCAGCTTGGTGAGAAGGCAACAACTGTTGGCGCAATTATTAGAAAATGGAAGACGTTCAAGAAGACGGTCAATCTCCCTCGGTCTGGGGCAAGATCTCACCTCATGGGGCATCAATGATCATGAGGAAGGTGAGGGATCAGCCCAGAACTACACAGCAGGACCTGGTCAATAACCTGAAGAGAGCTGGGACCACAGTCTCAAAGAAAACCATTAGTAACACACTACGCCGTCATGTATTCAAATCCTGCAGCGCACGCAAGGTCCCCCCTGCTCAAGCCAGCGCATGTCCAGGCCCGTCTGAAGTTTGCCAATGACCATCTGGATGATCCAGAGGAGGAATGGGAGAAGGTCATGTGGTCTGATGAGACAAAAATAGAGTTTTTTGGTCTAAACTCCACTCGCCGTGTTTGGAGGAAGAAGAAGGATGAGTACAACCCCAAGAACACCATCCCAACTGTGAAGCTTGGAGGTGGAAACATTATTCTTTGGGGATGCTTTTCTGCAAAGGGGACAGGACGACTGCACCGTATTGAGGGGAGGATGGATGGGGCCATGTATCGCGAGATCTTGGCCAACAACCTCCTTCCCTCAGTAAGAGCATTGACGATGGGTCGTGGCTGGGTCTTCCAGCATGACAACGACCTGAAACACACAGCCGGGGCAACTAAGGAGTGGCTCCGTGAGAAGCATCTCAAGGTCCTGGAGTGGCCTAGCCAGTCTCCAGACCTGAACCCAATAGAAAATCTTTGGAGGCAGCTGAAAGTCCGTATTGCCCAGCGACAGCCCCGAAACCTGAAGGATCTGGAGAAGGTCTGTATGGAGGAGTGGGCCAAAATCCCTGCTGCAGTGTGTGCAAACCTGGTCAAGAACTACAGGAAACGTATGATCTCTGTAATTGCAAACAAAGGTTTCTGTACCAAAAATTAAGTTCTTCTTTTCTGATGTATCAAATACTTATGTCATGCAATAAAATGCAAATTAATTACTTAAAAATCATACAATGTGATTTTCTTCAGTCACTCACAGTTAAAGAGTACCTATGATAAAAATTACAGACTTCTACATGCTTTGTAAGTAGGAAAACCTGCAAAATCAGCAGTGTATCAAATACTTGTTCTCCCCACTGTATAAGCCAGTTGGATGGAAGTTTTGATTATTAAGTTCATAGTTTTTACTCCAAACCAAAACATCTAGGAAAGTGTTGAAATATTAATTTAGTCTCAGTTCATCATCACATCTCATCGCCACCAACGGACGACGGTGGGATGTCTAGGGATAGCTGGAGGATGATGAGAAAAAGAAAAAAAAACGTTTGTTGTGTGCGCTTCATACACTATGTCTTACAATGGGGGAGGAAAGGAATTGTAAGTAATAGCGGGTATGCTGGGCAGGGGTCGAGTGGGTGTGGGCTTCGGTGCAGGACTGGCCCTGTGGGAGGCACACCGTCCTTCACCGGGGGGGTGCACAGATAGCCATATTAATCATAAAATCATATTACTTGATTATCATTGTTATAGTTTGGAGGATTGGGAGGAGAGGATGGGGGGCGATGAGAGAAAGGGTAAAAGATGTTAAATTACTGAATACCTTAAAACACTCAACACCCTCAAAGGATATATATTTCAATTTATAAGGTCTTTCTTTTCTTTTTTTACCTTTCTTTTTTTTTCTCCTCATCTGTTCTTACATTGTTGTTTATCTGTGTTTTGTTGTTGTTTGTTTTTTGGTCAATGTGTGTACTTTGTAGAGTTTTTGTATGTAATCCTGCAATAAAAAAAATACAATAAAAATAATAATAATAATAATAATAATTTGGTCTCAGTTGCGATATGTGTTTTATATAGTATCCAATCATTGAATCTCACTTCAGGGGCATCTCACTTCAAGAAAAAAATATCACTATTTATGCTAGTAATGCTTAAAATTTTTGGGTTAGTTCCACATAATAGGAACTGGTGTTAACAACTTACACTCACACACATGCACACACTCTTGGAGTGTTAAAACACTGTAAAATTATAGTGAGTGTCTAAACCTTGCTTTTAATAGAAACTTGGTATGAAAGTACTGCGTTAGCTGTGTGTTACTTAGAGATATGCCCAGATCCATACTAACACCTGTTCTGCCTCATGTTTGCAAAAAATATTATCGTTTTCTTTGTTTTTGAGAATGGTTGGAAGATAAAGGCTTTTATGAACTAGAAAAAAGCTGAACTAGACAGATATATGCAACATCGCCATACATACAAAGCAATTTTCATGAGCTTTGACTGATAATACAGAGATCAGACCACAACACTCTTCTAGCTGATCTGGACTAACCATACCCTGACTGACAGCAGGAAAGAGCATTTCAATAAAGGTTCACAGCAAGGTCAATCTCTTCACCCACACTTGAGTTATGTGGGCTACAATGTTGACAGTTTTTTTTTGTAAAGTATTCTGCAAGCTACCTGCATTTAATACTAAGATACCTGCATTTGACGACTTACCAACATAAATAAATCGACATATTGGAAATAAAATATAAATTTGAGTTCAAATTATTTGAGTTATTATTCTTGTGGAATAATACATGAGACAAAATGTGTACAGCTACATATTAGAGACGCTGCTACTGCGTTGTTGTTTCCATAGTTGCTAATTAGCTAAACTCCTGATCCCTATTCTGTTGATTATCCTTCCTTGTGTATTCCCCAGCCTGGTAACACTTTATAATAATGTTCAGTTGTAAGTCATTTATAAGTGGTTAGTTAATGAAAATACTTATAAATGATTAGCAAGTGATATAATAACATTTTATGTATGTTTTGTAAATTCCGTTACAAGTCATTTACAAGTGATTAGTAAATGATTAACTAATTATTTATGAAACATGACTATGCGTTACACATCATTCGTAGATAAGATTCGTTGATCTAATGCCTTATTGATTCTTGAAGTGGTAATCTACGAATGATGTGATGAACACATTTACAAGTGATGAATAGTTTACACTTTAGATTAGGGGATGCAGAAAGTGTTGTAAATGATTTATTCATGCATTTACACATCATCTATAACAGGTGTTGAACACTGTAGTGTGCACTGCAGTGTAAGTGCTGACTGGTGAGGGTATAGACAGCTGTCTTCTCTGAAACACATGGAATCTTTAACCACTGTGCACCTGATGTGAGCAAAACATGACAAAACATGTCATGACTATAGTTACAAGTAAACAGAAATCAGAGGCAACATATGTACAGTACTTGAGCTTTAATAAAGTTTGAGTGGAACACGCAATTTATTTGTTTTGTATTTTCTCATTATCATTGGCTAGACCATCCATTACTATGGGTAAGGCTGTGCCACCCTTGTCCTTATGTGGCCAATGGTAAATTAATACCACATTGCACTCTGATATTCAAGTCAACAATCAGCAGTAAAAATGCCCTTTTGAGTATAGACACCTGTTGAAACTTGAGTGCTGTAATCAGTTAAAGTGAATGCAAAATCTTTTGACTGTAATGAAGGTCTCATTGGAAAATATGCATGCCTGCTTGAAGAACAAGGCCTTTGACATGAAAGCCCTCAGAGTGCATGTATATGTATTTCCAGGTAACAGTGTTTAAGGCATGCATAATGCATTATGCAATTGAAGTAAATCACGTGGTCCGTTGTGCATTTTACATATGAAGAGGTAGCGCACACAATCACTCACTAACTTAAACACGCACACACAAACACCACGATATAATAACATCATCATCTCAAACCAATATCTAGCTGTGCCAACGCAATATATTAATAAAAGACAATACGAGCCTGAACGAAATAAGGGGGCCTGAGAGACTGAAATCACACAGGTAAACAAGGGACAGATAGATTACATTCCCTCAAAGTAAAATGAGTTGTGTTCTTTTCTCACCCTGCCTCTCTCCTCGCCTCCATCCCTTCCTTTATATATTCTCCATCTATCTCTCATGATTCAATCGCTTAGCCTCTTTCTTTCCTTTCTGTCACTCCCTCTCTTTAACTTGATTAGCCTATAGTTCAGCGAAGACAAGTGGGGGAAAATGCTTTATTTTTCCTGTCCTTTAAGACAGTTTCTTATCAAATTGCACAAGAAAAAAAAGATATAATTTACAAGTTAACTACTCTAACTGCCTAAATGAAATTGTTTATTGAAATGTTTATTGGTACTTTTATAAAAAATGTAATTACATTAAAAAAATTAAGGGGCTTTTTACACAACACTGTTTTTTTTTTACTTAAACCGTCAAACTTTTTTAGCGTTTTGGCCTTTCGTTTATGACAACAGCGTTTTGGGTGCCTCATTACGTGTTCTGTCTATAGTGTTTCATCGCCATCTAACGGCCTGGAAGCCGAATACAGGGTTTTTTATTTGTTTTCGCGGATCTGTGTGAATGGGATCATTCACTATCTCACGACCAATTCGTACGAATTCGTACGAATGATAAAAAGTTGCCTAATTCGTACGAATTCGTACGACCTCACTCGTACGAATTTGTACGATTTGTCTAAACCCACGTGATGGGTAGGTTTAGGGGTGGGGTCAGGGGTAGGTCATTCGTATGAATTCATACGAATTGGGCAATTCGTAAAATATGTAAGATTTTGCAAAAATTCGTACGAGTGAGGTCGTATGAATTCGTACGAATTAGACACCTCGTAGAATTTGTACGTTTTCCCATGAGATCAGGTTGGATCATTTGACAATGGTGTCGTCTGTACGGAAAATTTGAAGGAAAAACTTAGTTTTAAGGGTATCGTTGTCGTGTAAATGTACCCTAAATTAAAAATAACTAATTAGACTGGTTTCTCAGAATATGCTATAAGAAAACACAATGTAAGGCAACCTCAATGCAGTGCATGAAGGTCAGAAACAAACCCAAAGAGACACTGCCCATCTGGAGAATCAGATATGACCCACAGCGTATGTCAAAAAAAATGAGGCAGGAGCAGAACTGGTTTGAGAAGGTGTGGCATTGAGCTGAGGTTCAGCCATACGCTGTTAACAAAATGCTGCCTTTTAGAATCACAGACTGTCAGAGTGTCTCACAGCCTCCCCAACACATGCTTCTGTGTCGCTGTCATACGGGAATATGTCAAGCCTTATCACAGCAACATAGGAACCTCTGTGACATGGGTGTCAATGAGGTGACAGCGCACATACACTTATGTCAACATATGACAGCGATATGATTGTTAGAGATTTGTATGATGGCTACTGCCTTCAGAAGAGGTGATTTGTGGCATTCTTTGAATTACTTAGAATTACTGTTCTCAAAACCAGTATTTTTACCAAAAAAAAAAAAACCTACACGTTTGGAGGTCTGGTTTCCCATGCATCACCCATTGATGATGTTTTTGTTATTATTTTTGTCTATTCAGGTGGATATGTCATGTCTCTGCTGCTAGCTGTTTTCCCAGACTGAACAAGTTGGTGTTCAACAGGAAGACTAACCATGTTAGGCTCGTTTAGGCTGTATTATTTCAGCATGAGTGCTATTGTTATGCCATGCTACACTGATATCATGCAAGATAAACATAGAAGGCTACAGATATTTTATAAAATTCATACATTCTCACTGGATGAGCCACATGCAAAGCAGTTTTACAATTGCCAATATGCTAACAACTTAGCACACAAATATGCTAACACCATAGCACACAAATAACTAAACATACTTTAGCAACCATAAAACTCAATTTAGGCTAATTAGCAATATTACTAAGAGGGAGCGATTTTACCACAGTCAATTTTGCTTCATGCCAAACAACTTTCCTTCGTCATGGCAAAATCACAGCAAAAAGTTAACAACTCATAATACAACTCTTAATTTCTCGTTAAACAAGCATAAATTACAATCTTATCAAGCAAAAGCTTGCTATACTAAATAATTCACTAATTTTATGTTGTTTTCAAAAATAAATTTGTATGCCATAAGCTAGTTCAGGATACAAAGCACATCATTAGCAATAGTGGTGGCAAACAAAATGATATCACTGAATAAGAGATAAACATTTCCAATTGTCTTTGATGAGGTTTATTTTCTTGCAAGAAAAGGTCAGCAGTCGTACAGTCACACAGAGTGGCTGCAGAGTGTGACAGTGAAGGGAGGGCATCCTTCCTCTTTTATAGTCTTGACTCCCAGAATGTTATCTTTCTAGACCAATGATGGTATTTTAACCATACGTGGAACATTCTTAGACTTGTTCATCATATTTTATCCTTGAGTGGAGGCCCTCCTGTCACGTACCAACACTCTTTACCATTCCAATACAATTCTATATTAGAATAAGGTTTGTGTGTGCTCTTTTACTGTCATATGATGGTCATACACATCTTAAAGATAAAAATGATTCCACACAACCAAAGGAAATAAGAAGGGGGCTGAAGCAGAAGATGTGTCAGCCAATAAAATGACAACATTCAAACAAAATTATAATAAGCAATTATGGTTGGCTAACAACTTCAAGCTTTTTTCCTCCACGAGGATGTGATCCTTACGCTCTAAAGAAATAATACTGCAATATCTAACTGCTAGAAAGAGATCTGCAAATAAACACCACCTCAAGGAAGTATGGTAGGGAGAGCAGAAGAGAAAAATTGTTCTCTTCCTTCACACCTGCGCCGAGTGGTGCGGGTCAGAGATGCACATTGTTATTCATGAATGCACACGTGCAACTTCACATGACAGCTGACTCCAAGAAGAACTTCTAGAAGGTGGTCATTTCAGCCAATAGAATGCACATGCAAGTTAAGCATTCTACTATACCACACTGTAAAAAATTTCTAACCCTCCCAAATCAAAAATTTCAAGTGACCGATAACATCTACATTTTTCAGTTGGCCCAAGTGAAATTCTTGTTGCAATAGTCTGTTAACATTGGCTCAATGAGAAATAATACGTCAGACTAATTGAAAAATTTAGATGTTATTGGTCACTTGACATTTTTGACTTGGGGATGTCTTTTTTTTTTTACAGTTCATGTAAAATAACAATTTATTTACTATTAAAATTGTCTTGAAAATGTTGTAAAGTAAAACTACTTTGTTTTGACAATTTGAATTTGTTCACTAAATGCAAAAGATGCCTCATTAAGTCAATAAATTCAGCAAGATAATTACAGATTACTTGTTCAACAAATTTTCAATTAGCAATACAATAAATGATCCTATCATTTTGGTAGCCATAAATATAGCCTTATACAGGACACTTAATATGAGAAGTGAACTATGCTATCTGTTTTTGAAGCCGCAATCACTTTATTAATCAAACATCTGAAAAATAGTTTTAGAAGGTTGTACAACACCTAAACACTGGACACACAAACCTCAAGAACAATGACAATCAACGAATGTAGATATCACAAAAAAATATACGATTATAACGCAACAACAACAACAACAGCAACAACGTTTTTAAAAAAATCAGCAATCACTGCATAATTTATGTTATGCTGCAAAGCATGCTGAGAACTCACAAATTAACATTTTAGCAATATTGTTCAACTTGAAGTTCTTTATTCAGACAAATGTGTTTGAGTTGGGACAACATTTGGGGGAATTCTGTTGGTCTAACATGGGGTTTTATGTAGCTTCCAGTAATTTGCATGTCTTATCATTTGTGACTCAAAAGGTCCCATTTACTGGAAAATATGTAGTTGCTTATTTACAGTGTAACAGTGTTTTCTCCCCCCCCCCCCCCAAATCTGTGTTTTGTGGCTTGGCTAAATATGGCTGCCAAGCTGCCACCCCGTAACTTCTCAATAGATTTATCTTCACAAAACTGTTTTAATGCCATTGTGTTCGGATTCTTTTTCGCCACACTGGGGAAAACTTAAAAAGGTTGGCATGAGGCAAAGAGCTCCATAACTGTTCACCATACCTCACTCCAACCTCTCTTAGTCACAGCACACACAAAGGTAATAAGACTCCAGAGAATAGCTCATAGGGGCCATTTTTCAGTGTCGATTGGTCTCTGTCCTCGTGTACTTGCGCACATCCATACTCAAAAACCAATAGAACTGCATACAGTAACCCCTGACATCCATCGACTGCTGCTATGAATGTGCATGCGTGTGTACTGGTGTACTCAAGGGATTTTGCACGAATCTTTCTGTTGGGTTTCCACTGAGATTATAGAAGCGTGAAAAAGAAATGGAGAGACTGAGACGGCTTGATTATCTGTATTACAGGAAAACGTCCCTAGCCGTCCTCAAATTTGATTGTTTGCCCCAGGTCCCACCACAAAACTCTAAACTATGATTAACCATATCCCACATCAACGGGGCATTCAATAAAAAACAGATATAACCTCCTAGGGTTAAACCAGAGCTGAAAGTAGTGTAAATTATCAGTGGTAGCTTGAGGTCAGATTTGCTTCAGCAATGGGGACTTTCAGTTCAGGGCATTACAGAGAGGATTAGAATGGGGACACATAGAACATGTTCCTGCTTTCAAAAACAGTTATAGATGCAGATTGATGGAACAGAATGCATGGGTAATTTTTTTTACTGTATGCTGTCTTAAAAACAGTAAGACACAATGCAACGACAACAGCCATCTGTGTGATGCATTTATACTTTATACCACTATGCCACTAATTGCTACGTACTGTATGGTGTTTTGAAAGTTTGAAGTTCATCAGATTCAAAAGCAAGCATTATTTTTTTGCTCATTCCTTTACCTTCATTTGCTTTAGC
The DNA here is from genome assembly GCF_951802725.1 of Rutilus rutilus. Lineage (NCBI taxonomy): Eukaryota > Metazoa > Chordata > Actinopteri > Cypriniformes > Leuciscidae > Rutilus > Rutilus rutilus. The sequence continues at coordinate 23,319,392 of NC_140231.1, read as the reverse complement.
TCCATTTTCTTAATCAATCCATTATCTTGTAAGACAAATATATTATAAATAAAATGGATTTATTATCACCATCATTATTACTATCCCACCCACAAAATGAAAAATTATCATTGTATCTCAATGATAAGTCATTTCTAAGTCCAAAAATCCCCAGTGAAGCTCTATTATTATTATTATAAAGAACAAGTGGCAGTAAAACCTGGATGAGAGAAAACAAAGAGGTGTGATTAGGGCATTACGACCACTTCTACATTTATTCCTAAAGACTCTTGATAGTAGCTTTCTCAGTGGGCAGTAAAAAGGTGAATTGCAGCCACATTATGATTTTTACCTTCAATACAATAAAGGCCCAATCAGAGGACAAATCATTGACTAATTGGATGTAATGTTCTCTTCATTCCCTCATAATTTAAAAATGCAAGCATCTTACAATTTTCCCCTGCGTTGTGTTATGGGTCATTTTTTTCATCCTCATTCCAAGGGTCAATTTAAAATTCAAATTAAGCCAAAATGGAAAAAGGCATGTTATTAATCATAACGAGAGCCAGAGAGAATGTAGTTTTAAATTGAACTGTATTAGCGTGCCATTTCTGTGGCAATAGCGGCACCACAACGAAATTATAAAAAGGAACAAACCAGACATTTGTAGTTAAGTTTTGAGATGACACAACATGCATGTATTCATTCTCTTTACAATCAGTGCACCTCTAGAAACAATAACGACTACTGAAAATGCTAATTTGTTTTTAAATATGACTGGAAAGAAAATGTCTTCGATCTCAACCATATTGTGAAAATGATGCCATGACAATGCGGCAAAAGTACAACATTCATCCCAATTTCCTGTCATTACAGACTAATCAAGTCCTTATTTGACCTTTATCACTTAAAAATACAATACTGAGATATTTCCAATAATTCCAATCTTTCTCAATAAAAGGCTTTACTCATTTTCATAAAGCCAGCATACAGAGATTTCACAGGCCCACCACTGAGACAGCGAAACGAAATATGCCAATGGAAATGGAGTCAGATCTACTTGGGGAGTAATCCAATCTTCACTCTGTACGAGTCGTCCATACATTTGACTTCCAAATACATATTTAAAGCTTTCCTGCCTTATGGAACCCTATTACCGCCCCCCTCCTGCCAGCCTTAATAACACTGTTAAACAATGAGAGATGAGAAAGACAGGAATGGAGACCGGGGCAGGCTGGGTAATTCTTTGGGTAAATTCCCTCCATACTTCGGGCTAGATTGAGTTTAATCCCTTGTGGGTGTGTGTATATATATATATATATATATATATATATATATATATATATATATATATATATATATATATATATATATATATAATATAGGGGAGACTGGGGATGGTTGTAACATTTTTGACCTTTCTGTCTATATCTTGGAGTACTTTTAAGCCAGTGTGTTCAAAATGTGATTCAAACTACAGATGGTGGACAACCAAAATGCCTATTACCGCCGCGCCAGCTGCCGCGGCGAAATCACCGCGGCGAAAATAAACCAGCCGCATTTCAAAGTCGTTCCCGAAATGACCGCCAGGTGGCGCAAAGGGACATTGTGCAAAACAGCAGCAATTGCCGTATTTTAAAATGTGGGTTAAATATAAAACCCTAAGCCTAATAGGCATATGATATTTTTCATATATAAATAGGCCTATAAGGCTACAACAGAATAGAACCAAAGATAGAATCAATTTTAGAACTGAAAAAATAGAATCAAAAGTTAAAAATAGAGACGATATTAGGAGCAATGACGCGGAATATTTTTACTATTCTATTGAGGAATTAGATAAATGAAGAGCTCTCGTGAGCGATACAATTACATAGTAATTTATAGTGATTTCAAAAGCAGTCCTTAAAAAAATATATATATATATATACATGGAGTAGTGTGGCATTATTTTTGAGAGATTACGCGGAACGCGTTAGTTAAGATCCTGGTTTCAATGCCCTTAATGTATACTCTAGGGCGGCTACAGCTTTAAAAAAATGTCACAACGCGTTTTGAGATTGTTTTGGATTAAACATTGAAGTTTAAAATGTAGTGTTTTGGCACACCAGGCCGAGTGGCGTTACGCATTGTTCAAAAATCAGGTTTTATTCTGGCATGTTGAACTGGCGTTAGATTTTTTTTTTTTTTTGTATTTATTAGATTTAGATTTTAGATTTCGTTAGATTTTTTTTTCTCATAACTAAAATAGCTAAAATAACTAATATATGCCTTGTCTTAATATGACCTACTTAATATAGGCAATAGGCATATAATAGCCTATATAATAAATTAGCAAAACTTGGCCACTAAATATTTAATTTTCAATTATTTTAATTATCACAATTAAGTTTTAATTTTATTAAATTGAACAAGCGCAACAATCAGCATTTAATCAAATATTCTAAAAGATGTATTATTAATAATAATGTTATTTCAACAAAATATTTCGTTTTTTCGACAATAATGTGTGCCTGCAACAAGCAAGATGTGTATTTGTAAATCCGGTGATGCGTGCATTGATTTTTATCAATAAACTAGTGTTTTCTGACAGTGTCGACTGCAAAGATGAAGTTGACGATCGCCATATTTGTAGTGAACGCACCTAGAGAGAAATGCACATAAAGACATAATCAGAGAGTAGCCTTTTTCTTTTCGTTTTGAATTATTTCGTTTGAAGACATTTCAAGCTTTGTGTATTTGATGTATTTATCATGTCTGTGTGAGGCATACGCTGAGTTTCGTTAAGTTAGGAGGATGAGATGCGCTCCAGCTGACGTGCAATGCAAGTGACCGCGCGGGCGCCTCCATTATTAGTGTCTGTTATATTTGCTTCTCTTACTTATTAAATCCAGGCAATTTTGATGAATTTTTTTTTTTAATTAAGATACAATTTATAGAAAACGAAATTCACTTTAAAGAAAGGTTTTCTACTAAACAAAATTTAATGAAGTGGTCAAAATCATGTCTGACCCACTCCATATCCATCTCTCGATATAATGCATCCTATCTTACTCGTGCTGTTCACTTTTCATATTCAACATAGATGGAAAAAAATAACATTATAATATTTTAACAAATATGATACTAAATGAGATTATTTAATGGCTACAACAGTAGGCCTATAGACTCTATTTGTACAAATTGCTGCACATTAATTTAATTAAATGAAACCTTGTAACGAATTCACACTGTAGGGTAGACGGTGTACAGTTGAGACACCTTAAATAACTTGCGTTCGCAGCAAGCACAAGTTGTGATTTTTGTTGTGCACTTGCATATTAGTGTCAGCTGGGAAGGAAATATATAGAGACCAGGGGTGCGTTTCCCGAAAGCATCGTTGGCCAACTATGGTCGCAAGTTCCGTCGTTACCAATAGAGTTCAATGGACATTGCGATGAACTTGCGACCATAGTTGGCCAACGATGCTTTCGGGAAACGCACTCCAGACCTCTTGGAACTTTAATTGAATACATAGCGTTGGTAAAGCATACTGAAATTACATCCCTACAAATTTATTAGGCCCTACTGAAAATAAATGTATCGAATTTAAGCAAAGTAGCCTAAATGTTAAGACTGTAAGCCCTTTGCTTTTTTACGTATAGCCTATAAAGGACTCTTATAGCCGACTTTGTGTTAATTTAATTTGTAAAGGATTTTTTTTAACTCAAACATTAACACTGAAATAAATGAAACTAAATTATTGTAAAAAAATTTGGCACACCACGACGAGTGGCGCTATGCATTGTTCTAAAGCCAGGTTTTATTCTGGCATGTTGAATTAGTGTTGGACAAACGCGGCGGCGCGTTCATTTGAATGAAGAGCGCTTCTCGCTCGTGTGAGCGAACACACACTGGAACGTTAGGCCATGTCGCAACGAGTGAATCGTGGCCGAATGGTTGAACTTACGTTACGATCATTTAGATGACACGGCTTCGAATCCCGAACTAACTTGGACTATTGATATTTTTATATTAGCCTATTAATGCATTTTATAGTCTATTGTTGATGCAGAGAGATTTGTCTAGTTCTAAATCATAGTTTTTTGCTTATAGCCTATTTACAAAATAAAATCACCATGCATTTCCATTTTACACTAAGGAACAAATATTATACAATGACTTTACTTCTGTAGCCTATAATAATTCCAATCGTAATTTCAAAAGCAGTTCCGTAAAAAAAATATATATATAGGCCGGCCTATATATATATATATATATATAGGCTATATATATATATGTTTAAACGACAAACAATAAAATCAGAACCAGTATTCTGTTGCGTTCATGGTTCCAGTGGCAGTAATGCATCCACGGCTTTTCAAAATGTCACAAAGCGTTTTGAGATTGTTTTGTATGAAATATTGAAGTTTATAATTAAGTGTTTTGGCACACCACGACGAGTGGCAAACTCTTTGTTTTGTTTTGCAAACTCAGCTAGCCTGTGGGGGGTTTGGAGAAGGCAATAGTTGCTTTATCGTGGGGGTGCAGGACAGAGGTGTTAATGTTCCGTCTTTCATATGGAGAGTGTCGGAGCCAGCCTGATGAGCAGGCAAAGGCAACATTCTTTTAAGGATTAATTAATCTCAAAATCTCCAAAACTCCATAGCCTATGTACAGTAGGCCCTATATCTTATTAAATTATATATTGTAGTTTTATTGATTGTATTTAAAGGTTTTCCACACACAATTTCAATTTAGCAGATACAGAGCTCTTTAATTCGCGACCCACCTCGTTTTATTGTGAGGTGAATTCAGCAAGGCATGTTGTATCTTTGAAGGAACAAAAGCTATTTGTTACAGTTTTTTCTTTCGTGATTTGTGTGGATGACACAGCGACATACAGTATTATCAGCTGTATGGTGTTTTTTACGCTGAAATGCTTAATTTCGAGAAAGACCCGCCGCGCGCAGTGAGGGAGACCAAACTTACTAAAAAAATATTCAGCGCGAGAGAGGTAAAGAAAAACGCCTGTTCTTAATTTGTTGCTTTGAACTTTTTTCGTTTTGTAAACGAACCGTTTTAATTTTATAATTTAGCTGCAATTTCTTTGACAATAGAAATTTAAAATGTTGCAAGAATAAGATTCTGTGTTTCTTATTTTGCATCACAAAGGGAATAAACTCTATCGATGCAACCCTGTTTAAATAAATAAACTGTCCCGACACTTTATTCATACCTTGAAATGTGCGATGGGTTTTCAAACTTAATTAATTTTCTTTTTCTTTTACATTTTCATTGTTTATTTTTTAATTGAAAGCAATACTGTATTGAAAGTATTTTTCTGATTTGTTCGATCTGTTTTGAAAAATGTCTTCCGTTGCTATGGCCGGGTATCACTGTCAGTCATCTCAATCTCGTGAATGATTCCCACACACAAAAAAAAATAATTTAGCAGATTAAAGACGAGCTTCATCATCTTCATTTTCTGGTGCAATCGGCTGACAGTCTTCCTTCATCAGATTCATCAGTGTCGTCTTCGCAGCGGCTCTGGAATGTAGCAAATTTATGTTGTAATGTAGGCTACAATTGATAATTAAACAAGACGATTGACTTTAATAAACAGATGCATATTTAAGCATCAAGAACGGAAAAACATAAACACTGTCGGCTACACTGAGATTCGATCTCAGATCGTTTGAAGCTCCGAGAGGCTATTGTTAATGCTTTGCCCACAGAGCTATCGTCTGAATAGCCTAGGTCTACTACTGTTTGTTCGGTATTTGAACCGATCTGAATTCGGCCACGAAACACTAATGTATTTTTACATATTTTGCTTTCGTTAATGTTAACCAATTCTGTTGTAGCATAATAGGTTTTATTTTTATTTTCTGTTTTATTCTCTGCTTTGTTTGTTTATATTTTTACATATTCAATCAGTCTTTTTTTTTTTTTACAAGATCTTGCAAAAGTTTCTTTTTTTTCAAATTTTTTTTTTTAAATAAACAGATAGGAAACTTACCTTTTAAAATGCCGCAGTTGCTGCTGTTTTGCCCTGTCACTTGCGCCACCCGGTATAGCCTAGTCATTTCGCGAACGACTTTGAAATTCGACTGGTTTATTTTTGCTGCGGCAGTAGGCCTAATATGCATTGTGGTGGATTATTTATTAATTAATTCAATTGATAATCATAACAACATGTAAGCCTATTTAATTCTGAATATAACAAAGAATGCTTAAACCGACTAACATCGGTTAGTTGTCTACTGCAAGTCCTGAAAATGTTTTAATTTTACGATAAATTATTTTAATTTATTTCACTGTTATGTTTCAGTTAATAAATCTACAAACACATTAAAATAACACGAAGTAAATGACAAGTAACCTATTGACATAGCCTTTCTAAATTATAGAAAAACTGGGCACACAATGTTAACGTGTGTCTACTTTGTTTAAATTTAATGAATTTGAATTCGTTTAACCACAATATTTATCTTGAATTTATCTGTGGCCTCAGCTCAGATTACTGCCGCGGCAGATTACGTCATAAAGAGAATAAACTGACACTTTTCAAAGTCTGTGATTACAGCGCCACTCAGCGGTAAAAGGCAGCAAATACACATCCCAATTTTGCCGCCGCGGGAACGGCGGCGGTAAAAGTCTCATTCTGGTTGTCCACCATCTGTAGTTACAAGTGTCTGCTATCAAATGAAAATGACATCGCTATTATCTTTGCAACACAAACAGAAAATGCATGGTTTACTTTCAAACACGAGGAGTGAAATGTTACAATTCACCCCATAGTCTGGTTTAGTTGTAACATACCCTGGGGTGAGATGTAACATTATGATATCCACCGGGGTGAAATATGTAACATAATGAAATAAGGATTATGCCGATTTTTTTTTTTTATTATTCAACACTGACTTTTCAATATAACTGATGTGCGTGTCTGTATGTGTGTCACTCTCAGTCTCAGTGTGTTTGTCACTCTCAGTCATAGTAATTAACCATAATAAATTGAACTTGAACACTTGAGCATTTGGTCTGTGTAAGCACGTTATGTATTGGCCCTAATACAATTAAAATTGTGTGTGTCTGTGTGTGTGTGTGTGTGTGTGTGTGTGTGTGTGTGTGTGTGTGTGTGTGTGTGTGTGTGTGTGTGAGTGTGTGTGTGTGTGTGTGTGTGTGTGTAAGGTGTTAGGGTTAGGTTGTAACGTTTCATTGTTGTTACAACTAACTCATGTAGCCATGAACTAGCTCACCTTACAGCTAACAGGCAACTTGCATGAAAAATATCTACACAGACACACAATAAACATAATTTACAGTTTTTCTCAGTCGCTTTGGTGCATTTCTCACATCACTTTTTACATTTGCACAACAGTTAGTTCAACCTCCACAACATTTAGTCATGTGTGCACATCATAGTAGCAGTTTCTCATTCCTTCCAACAAATTGCAAATGCTTTTGGACATGCAACAATTGCTTTCATACAACTCTCTGCTGTTTTATAACATTATCATTTGCTTATGTCATGTCAGTCAAAATTAACTATACATGTGAATGCTGAATAGTCATTCCATATAAAACTAATAGTCCTCATTTCATTGCTTGAGTCACTACATACAAAAATGTTGAACTAGTTGTCAAAATCTGTCAAGCAAATTTTATGTCTTGTACTCAGTTACCTCACTAAATACAGTAATGTGTAACTTTACTGTATTTTTCAAATGGCTGTGCAAATAGTATGTAGTGCTGTCTTGAGCATTTTCAGGTAGTGTCACCAAGATCTGACTTTTTTGTATTGGGAAAACATTTACAGAGTAAACTGTCATAATGAAAACATGACAAAGCCATTTTGACTATCTTGTTCATAAACAATGGTGTCAGGACTTTTCATTTTGATGACACTGACACTTTCATTGACATGAATACTTGCTTTTGAGGAATGAGCTATCCATTTTGAGCAAGTGACACGCTTTTGCAGGTTATCAACTAGGTTTTGCAGTTTGTACTAATTGTTTTGAGAACTGCATTAACTGTTGTGCAAATGTAAATAGTGATGTGAGAAATGCACCAAAGCGACTGAGAAAAACTGTAAATTTGATGAGTTTAACTACAAAGCAGAAATTCCCATAACAAAAATAAACAAAGTAAAAAAAGTTACTTTCTTACCTCAAAATTAGTTTCTCCACTCTAACATCTGCTGTGTTAGCCACAGGGTTCTACTTTATCACATGTGGAATAAGGACTAAACTCAGCATGTGAAGTGAATCAGGTGAAGATAGATAGATAGATAGATAGATAGATAGATAGATAGATAGATAGATAGATAGATAGATAGATAGATAGATAGATAGATAGATAGATAGATAGATAGATAGATAGATAGATAGATAGATAGATAGATAGATAGATAAAGAAAAAAATATATATATATAATATTTATTTATTTTTTATTTATTTTTTGTGCTAACACTCAGGGTGCAATGTATGATCAGCATTGATGCCGAATCGTAAATGAGGAAAAGCACTCACATTACATTTTTATTCAGTCTCTCAGAGGAGTTGGTTATGCTGTCTTGATCCAGAATGCTTAGAGTCAGGGATTTTCTCCAAAAATCTGATGGAGTGAATTTTAATACTAAAGTGTGGATCATTATTTGCTAGGAAGCTGTAATGCCTCATACACACAAATATGAGACATTGCATAATATACCTGACCTCTGTTTAGCAGTCGGTCAGCTCTCATGGGAGGCTTTCTACCCCTATTCCCTCACTTGGAACAGTTAGGGATTAAAAAGACAGCTAAAAAAAAAGTATTTTCTACTGAGAAAGAGATATGAGACTTTTATGCAATCCTTTATCACATAAATTCAACCACATTGCATAGCCTCACCGCGATAACTTCAACAAATTAAAGTCACGGTCCACATTCCAGTTTTTCTGTGACAGATAAACTACCCAGAGAAAGAATTACACCGAATCCTGGGAGATCTGTTGCATTCTGCTCTTCCCAAATCACATGAGATTGTGTTTTTCTTTTCTACACAGACCCATCCAAGCACAGGGTATTGGGGAGAAATATAGCTTCAACAGATAAACAGGTTGAGAATAGCTCTTGCTTTTTATGTCCAGATGAGAATATCAGTCACTGTTTTCTGTTTGGTTTAAAGTTAACATGAAATAAGCGTCTGAATTTTGCTTGCACAATATGGTGCATTTCCAAGTCAAACAGGGTATTCAGTGAGAATCGAATGCAGAGGATAAAAAAAAAAAAATAAAATTAATTAATTTCTAGACATTTTACAGTGTAAAAAACAAAACAAAAAACTGCCGTCAATGTAACAAACAAACAACACTAAAATAATGCACTAAAATGTACTAAATAACATCAAATTTAACATAAACAACAAGACACCTGGTAACAAAAATAAGGAGAAAATAATTACACAACTTTAAACAATATATAATGCTATTGTAATTATAACGTTATTTTAGTAACAAAATATGTTAATAATATTTTGCTGTAAAATTGCAGGCATTGTCTTTTTTAAATAGTCTATGTTACTTTGTCTTAATAAAACTACTTTAACAACATTTTACTTGTCTTGTTAAATATAATATACATGTTTTATTGTACATGAAATGGTAATTCATATTTAGAAAACAATATTTTCATAGTGTTTTACAGTAAAATTGTACTTATAAAACTTATTTGACTGTTAAAACTGTTCCCAATGAGACCAGGATCATGCATTAAGAAAATTAACAGGATCCTTTTTGATTTCATGTCGACTTTAAACCAAATCTCTACAGTAGCCTTCCATTTATTTTTTAGGTGGACAGAAGACTGATGGACAAATACACACAATGTTCCTTGATGCTAGACTTGTCCAATCTGGTGTCCCCATGAAAAAGAAGACAAAGCGAGAGTGAAATAACTGAAGAAGTGAAAAGAAGGACACTTTATCCAGATAAACGAGAATAACGTTGCAGCCAATGAACCTCTGGCCTAACATCCACACTACGACCATTTCCGTGTTCACTTTCCTGTCTCCTGGGAAACAAGTACCTGCCGACAGTTAGTAATAGTGTCTCCCTCTCCTATCTCTAAGCTTAAGGGATGGAGTGAAGGTTTGTAAGTGGGTGATGAAAGAAAGAGAAAAAGAGACAGTATTGCCGATAAGAGGAGGGTTTCGCTGATGTGTGTGGTGATGGATCACTCCGAACGGTAGAGTTGGCAGGTGGGGTCGCTACATTTGAACAGAGGACACTTGATCCATCAAACTCTCTTTCTCGTTCTCTCTCTCCCTCTTTCTGTCTCATTTATTAACCGTCCCGATCTCACTCACCTTCTTTGTATTGGTAGAGTGATTTGAACACGCTGTCTGGTCACCAAGAACAGTTTTTGAAATTACAGTCTGTTCGTGAAATTGAGATGAAAGGCAAGGCTCGAACACACACAAACAAACACACAGGTCACACTGAAGGACGAGTTTTTCTCATATCGACAATCTTGACAGACACTTTCATGACACGATTTGAAATCAATACGCACTATAATATGGATTGTGTCTGGCTGCTACACCTTGAACATTTGAGGTATTCTTCACACGGGGGAAGCAGAAAAGGGGCTCTAACTGTCAATCAGAAGGTAAAGCCAATTATAGCCTCGCTAATTACTGCCATTAAACCCTTGTCATTGTTAACCTATCATAAAAAAACATTTCCCTTACAGGAAAGCACTCCCCTGACATGCAATAAAACACTATAAAACTGTCATATAGCCTATGTCAGTGTGAGGTATGGCGAGTGACTGATTTCTTATTGATTGGCTGCTGATGGTTAAATCGATCACCATTTAGTGATACTATTATATACAGTATAAATACGATTTTTGATTCTACACGACTGCTTTAATAGCCATCATCATGTAAGGTTATTTTCACCCTTGATATGAATGTGATCACACTGACACATCTTGCACTGCTGTACATGCATAAACCATGAGTGATCTCAGATCTGATCTGCCTTATTCTCAGTGGACTGAGAAGTTACTCAGAATTCCCTTTCATTTGGAATTGTAAAGGTTCGGGCAACATTTACTCATTCTAAAGGTGTGGAGAACTTCCATCAAATTTATATTAATGAGATATTGATTCATTATTTTGAAAATGGCTCATTATTACAACTTAGAGAATCACATTTGTAATCAAATATAGCAGAAATCAACTTCCTGTTCTTGTCATTTAACATATTTTGCAGATTATTATCCCTTATTCCATTAAAGTGTCAGTCTGTCAGTCATTGAATGGACATTCCCTAGTTTAGTGTGTTTCCTCCTGTTCCGTGTTTTCATTTGTTTTCATCAGTTACTTTGTGTTCGCACTTTAATAAATGTAACCTGCTCATGGATCCGCTTCCCAGCCTGCTTCTTTGCCTGTCTCAAATATTACACATGCACTATTAAACATCCAAAAAACGACTGAAATCAATAAGTTAACCTGTGTGGTACCATTATATCATGCATTCCTACTCATCATCCACTTTTACTGTATGGAAAAAAAGCAGTTTTGATATCCACAGAAAATCATACAGGACTGGAACAACATGAGGATGAGTAAATAATGGCAGAATAAGGCTTTTGAGTAAAGTAACACTTTAAGTACCAGTAATAAATGTAAATCGCTTCTAAAACAAAACAAAACAAAAAATAACTGAGGCTGCAGATAAAGGTAAGCAGGGCTCCTTACGCCTCACTGAGAATAAATCACACACATTTAGGTTTGCAGCCAGCGGTCCAGATAACTCACTGATTCTCTTTATTACTCTCCTGCAATCCTTTCTTCTGCCCTGATAACATGATTACAAGGAAGAATGAAAGGGTGGTGGAGTGGGGAGGCTGAAATCTGCATACATTTGCGCACTCACACACACTTTAACATAGACATTGTGGCTCGAAGCAATCAAATGCTGTGCTGCATACAGCGCCGGTGCATGTTTTATTCATTTGCCTTCTAAAGTATCCCGAAACACTCTCTCTCTCTCTCTCTCTCTCTCTCTCTCTCTCTCTCTCTCTCTCTCCTTTCAAACTCAAAACTATACATTGACAGGGACATGTCTTCCACACACACAAAAGAAACTTCAAAAAATCAATCCACTATCTTAACCACAAGCCTGGTACAAGAAAACAAACATGTCCACCAACCTGGATCACTGGGCTCATGCAGTGCGAGACTTTGAATTGTCGCTTTTCATTTATGCTGCAGAAGAAATCAAATGTCAAATGAAATGAATGGAAACCATTGTCATATTTGCTGAGCCCCAGCTAGTGCCGCACCAGATACAGATAATTGAAAATAAAAGCAAATTATGAAAATAAAGACAGCTGTCACATGATTTTCTGCATTCAATCACAATCTCCCTCAGCAATTGATGTCTATTATCAGATGTTTTAAGATAAAAAAATATATATAATAATACCTGACTTAACTGTAAAATTGCACAAAAAAAAAGGTTCAGCTTGAATGCAGCTAAAAACACACAAAACACATCTAAAATGCAAAAGAGCCTTGCGATTAACTGTATACCAATAGATTCAATAAGAAATCTGACCTATCTTTTGCTGAAAGCTAAGAGAAGCAATCGCTTGTAGAAATAACTGGAATTCAGGCAGCAAAACATGAATTTGCAGTTGCCATTTTTTGGCAGATATGTTGAATTTTGAGGTAAAATTATATAGGTTATATATTGTACATTTTATATCTTTGAAGGAACCAGTGGCAAATTAGTCTTCCGGGTTTTGGATGTCAACCCTGCACCACTCTATTACATATCTATCACATATCTGTGTACATATATCAACGCCCCACTTCCTACGATCCAATCAATTCCTGAAGGACAAAATCAAGTCCCATCCTACATTTTTCACATTCCAGAAGCTGTTTCACCCAGATATACATCACAATAGAAAAGAAAATACTATACCACACCTTCTGTTTAATTTTTTTCCTGCAATTCTTCAATCATCTTTGTCTTTTTCATTTTTTTCTATCATTATCAGTCGGCATGTAACGAAAGATGCGATCATTTCAGACAGAGTCCCATGGATTCAGGAACTAGTACGATCAACGCCTTCTGTGTTTTTCCAAATACTAGTAACCCCCAGACACCTTTTTTGAATAGAGCCAACACACCCTCCCTTGAGCTGACATTACAACAGTTTCAGGGACAGACATTACATTATAGTAGCTAGTCCTTCTGCTTGGTTGAGCACATTCTTGAGCTGTGAAACTCAATTAATAAAAGCATATCCACATGTTCATCTGGGAATGTCTACAAAATTTGAAGGGACAAGAAAAGAGTTTAAAAATAAGAGCCAACTGTGAATTGGATACATAAATTATAGGAAGTCATAATGGCTATAGCAGCATACAGTAGTATGTGGCTAACACTATCAACAAACAAAATACAATATACTGTATATTCTTTCATATTCTTTTTGATACACACAAACACACACACCACATAGGTTCTTGTAAGATTTTCAACAACACTATAGTACATATTTTTCAAAAAGAATAGTCAAACAGGTGATTGTCATTATACTGTGCTGTTGCTGGCTTTCTAAGAAATGTATGGGTACGTGAGAGTGTTTCAAGGTCTATGCAGAGGAAGCAGCATAAATACCCATGTTTGATTCAGATTGTGAACATCAAGCGATGGTTTTGATGGGCTTAGGGGAAAAGGCAGCATAGGCAACACAAAAAGTGAACACACACATTCAAAATAAATGTGCCTCCTCCCGCTAGACGACAGCTGGCAGAGCACTAGTGAGTGTGTGTGTGTGGTACACCTGGCACTGGGCAGATAGAGTAAACCTCAAAATGCACACAAACATCCACATCACATCAGAGGTTATCACAAATGCATTTCAGAAGGTTAACATCGATAACATATGCCATCAACTATAGCCGACTGTGAAATAAATGTCAATATAAGAGGCATCTAATGGTCATCTGGGTTTATTAATTTTATGAATGCATTATTCTACAGTACTAATATCAATTAAGAGAGAGAGATAATATTCACATGGAATGTAAATTTACATGGTGGTTCAAAAGTGTCTGTATGATTGCCTTTGTGTAAGGAACCCTTAACTGGACTGCTATTTTCCTCCTGGTCAGCAGGTGGCGCCTCTCACCAAACTCCTGCTGAACACTACCTCTCATTATGCCTGATGCATCACACCTGTATCTTGCCCTATTTAACTGTGTTTGTGCCATGCCTTATTGTTCAGTCTTGAGCCTATGTTACCTGTTGCAAGCTAAGTCTGTTAAAGTTTAAGTCTTTGGACCCTTGTGTCTATTTTTCTTTGTACTGTTTCTTGGAAGCCCGGCTTCCCTTGTTTTGTTGTACTTTTTATCAGTAAAGATTGTCTTTTGTTGAAGATCTATGACTCCTTGCCTTTTGATCACCCCTGCTCTTGGATTCATTTAGTGGGGAGTTAGCTTAATCTGTTAACTCAGTGACTTTGAACACAACAGACCAGGGTTCAATCCCCACTACAGACCTGGGAACAGCCCCATTACAGCAAGACTGAACCTTAAACATGAATCCAGCGGAGGAGAGTTCACCACCCTCTAATGTGGATCGCATTCTGTCTGCCATATCAGGGCAAGCTGCTGCCATTCAGCAACATGAGCAGATCCTTACTGAGATTCTTCAACGTTTAAATCTTCAGACTCCAGTCTCTTCATCTCAAGAGCCTCAGCTGTCACATGGTAATCCTTCTCAAGCAGTGGTAGCTTCCCTGTCAGAACCCAAATTACCAGCACCAGAATGATTTGATGGCAGTCCTGAGAAGTGTTGTGGGTTCGTCACTCAATGCACCCTAGTTTTTCAGTTACAACCTGGCAGCTTCCCCACAGAGCAGCAAGGTTGCTTACATCATTACCCTTCTTACTGGCAAGGCTTTAGACTCGGCCTCGGCTTTGTGGGACCAACATGCACCACTCACTGCAAACAGTGGCAGCTTCATTGCTGAAATGAAGAGAGTCTTCCACCATCCAGCCAGCACAGGTGATGTGGACTACCGTTTGCTTCGACTCTCTCAAGACACTCGAAGTGTGGCGGAGTTTGCTATTGAGTTTCGTACCCTAGCTTCAGAGAGTGGATGGGACCAGCGAGCCTTAAGGGCCACATTCCACCAGGCCTTGTCTCCGGAACTCAAGGATGAGTTAGCTTTTAGAGAGCCTTCTCCGGATTTGGAATCCCTAATCGAGGTGGCTATCCGAGTAGATCATCGTCTCCGAGAACGACAACAGGAACAACATCGGGAGACCAGTGTGTATCGTCCTCAGGAATTTTCCAATACTGTTGAACCACTCTGGAAACCCAGTGATCTGGAGGAACCCATGCAGCTGGGTCGAACCAGATTAACCCAGACAGAAAGGGATCGACGGATGAGGGAGCGACGCTGTCTGGAAAGTCTGGCCATTTCCGATCCAACTGTCCTGAATTGTCGGGAAAAGCCAGTTCTCGTCCAGGAAAGGGGGAACTGGAACGAGAGTAGATATCTTCCCTCATCCTACAACCTCTGTTAGTTACGATCCAAGCCACCATCTTCCACAACCAGAATCACCAGCTTGGTGCTTTCATCGACTCTGGGGCTGCTGGGAACTTTTTGGATCTAGATGTAGCCAGACGTTTGGGCATTCCATCCGTGCTCCTCCAGAAACCTCTAACCATCACGGCTCTCGATGGCAGACCTCTGGGGTCGGGACAGGTTAGTCACTGCACTTCGTTTATTCAGTTAGAAATTGGGGGTCACAAGGAACTAATAGTTTTCTCATCCAGTTACCAGAACTCCCCTTAGTTCTTGGATTTCCATGGCTAACTTGTCACAACCCAAATATTGACTGGTCAAGAGGTGTAGTTAAAGGTTGGGGAACTGTTGTGTTTCTGCTCTTTCTTTTTGCCGCTCTACTGAGATACTGGAGGTATACCCAGGGCCATTGTCGACACTATCCAGGTGGCCTGCCATTCTCAATCCAGACATGTCTAACACTCAAGGGCTACCTGTATCTCAGTTCAAATCTGCCACCACGAAGTGCCCAGCCTTTCATCCTGAGTCGTCTCAAGTTCCCCAGGCCACAGATGCATTGCAGCTTCCCATTTTGAAGACCCAGAGTATTATGCCTCCTGTGGTTCTCCCTGAACTGTCCAGAGTTCCTCGAGTATGCTGATCTCAAAGAAGTCTTCAGCAAGTCCCGAGCCACCTCCCTTCCTCCTCACAGACCACATGACTGTGCCATAGACTTGGTTTCTGGAGCATGCCCACCGCGGGGTAGGCTTTACTCTCTCTCTGCCCCTGAGAGGGCTGCTATGGAGAAGTACCTCAAGGAAGCCTTGGATAATGGTTTTATTCATACTTCGACCTCACCTGCTGGAGCAGGGTTTTTCTTTGTTGAGAAGGATGGTGACCTCAGGCCTTGCATCGACTACAGGGGTCTCAACCGCATCACCATTAAGAATCGCTACCCCTTGCCCCTGATGACCTCTGCTTTTGAGATCCTGCAAGGTGCCACCATATTCACTAAATTAGATCTCTGAAATGCCTACCATCTGGTCAGGATTCGAGAAGGTGATGAGTGGAAGACAGCTTGCAACACCCCGTCAGGCCACTATGAGTACAGGGTAATGCCCTTTGGCCTGGTCAATGCCCCAGCGGTCTTCCAGGCGTTGATCAATGATGTCTTGCGGGAGATGCTGAACAAGTTTGTTTTTGTCTACCTTGATGATATCTTAATTTTTTTTCATGCAACCACCAAGAACACATTCAACATGTTCGACAGGTCCTGTCCCAGTTACTTAAACACAGCCTCTTTGCAAGCTGGAAAAGAGCGAATTTCATGTGTCTTCAACCCCATTTCTTGGCTTCATCGTTTCCAAGGGCAACATCCAGATGGATCCTGGCAAGGTGCAAGCAGTTCAGGAATGGCCTCAGCCTAATTCTGTGAAGCAGGTACAACGTTTTCTTGGGTTTGCCAATTTTTATAGAAGATTTATAAGAAGCTTCAGCTCTGTTGCAGAACCTCTCTCCGCACTCACCAGGAAGTCTGCCCGATCATTCATGTGGACTGAGAAGGCCAATCAAGCTTTTAACAAGCTGAAAAGACTCTTTACGTCTGCCCTTATCTTAACCCTTCCAGACCCAGAGTTGCCCTTTGTGGTGGAGGTTGACGCTTCTGATGTGGGGGTAGGGGCAGTCTTGTCCCAAAGAGCCAGGGTTGACAACAGGCTTCACCCATGTGCTTATCTGTCTCGTCGACTAACTGCAGCAGAGAGGAATTACGATATTGGAAACCGAGAGCTGTTGGCAGTAAAGGTGGCATTGGAGGAGTGGAGGCATTGGTTGGAAGGGGCCAAGCATCCATTCCTCATCTGGACAGACCACAGAAACCTAACCTACATTCGGGAGGCCAAGAGACTGAATTCCCGCCAAGCGCGCTGGGCACTGTTCTTCAATCGGTTTGACTTTGTTCTTTCTTACCACCCAGGTTCCAAGAATTCAAAACCAGATGCACTCTCGAGGCAGTTTGACTCCCCAGAGGAGGAGGCCAGACCGGAACCCATCCTTCCCACCTCCAGAATAATAGCAGCTATCCAGTGGGGCATTGAGGCTGCCATTAAGAAGGCCCAACGCCAGCAGTCGGATCCAGGTAATGGTCCACCAGGACATCTTTTTGTACCTAACCGACTACGTTCTGATGTGTTGCAGTGGGCACATACCTCCCTTCCCTCTGGTCATCCTGGGGCCACTAGAACTTGCAAGCTCATCCAGAGGAGATTTTGGTGGCCAAAGTTGCAAAAAGACGTCCAAGATTTTGTCACCGCTTGCACTGTGTGTGCCCAGAACAAGGAGCTCAGAGCCCACCCTCAAGGACTACTGTATCCTCTACCTATCCCTAAATTTCCTTGGTCGCACATATCTCTGGACTATGTCACAGGTCTGCCTGAATCCCAAGTTAATACAGTCATTCTTGTGGTGGTGGATAGATTTTCCAAAGCCTGTCACCTCCTGCCATTACCCAACCTGTTTCTTGGAAGCCCGGCTTCCCTTGTTTTGTTTTACTTTTTATCAGTAAAGACTGTCTTTTGTTGAAGATCCACGACTCCTTGCCTTTTGATCACCCCTGCTCTTGGATTCATTTAGTGGGGAGTTAGCTCAATCTGTTAACTCAGTGACTTTGAACACAACAGACCAGGGTTCAATCCCCACCTAGAACAGCCCTGTTACACTTTGATGGAGGCCAATGTTGTAAAGCAGGTTTTTCAGTGAAAAACAACTTAAATTTCCGTCTATTACTTACACAATGCAGTTGTATGCTTTCAGAAGACTTTTAACATATAGTATATGAGTTGATGACTAATGATGATTTATGTGGTATTATATCCTTTCTGGAGCTTGACAGTCTCAGTCCCTATCTGCTTTCACTGTATGGGGGGAAAAAAAGCAGTACTAAAAAATATGAAAATATTTGTTTTATCATTTCAACATTTTAAGTGATTTTTGCTTGTTCAGTTTAATTAATTTAAAATGAGCTAAAGTAACCAGATAGTTCCATTGACTTCCATGGAAAATAAAAAAATACTATGGACATCAATTGGGCCCATCAACTGTTTGGTTACCCATATTCTTCAACTTTTGAGTTCAGCAGAAGAAATCATTTGGAAACCATAAATAATTTTTGTTTACAGAACTAACCTTATGAAAATGAAGTTGATTCAAGTGTGCTATACTACTTTTAAATTAAAAATATGAAAGTATACTTTCAGTCTATACTTTTTATGTACTTCTCAGAAATATACTTGATATACTTCTCAGAAATATACTTAAAATTGCACAAGCATATTTGACTTATACTGACAGAAAAGTCTAAATATATTTGGCCTTACTTGTACTCAATCTTTTGATCGAGCCATCGAGATATACTTAAAAGTATTATTAAGTATTCAACTCTTTCCCCGCTACTGACTGAATTTTCCGGCTATCCATGTGTTCACTGTTATACGGTATAGGGGCTGCTATTACTCAACTTCTGAAAGAGTACAGAATCTCTGGATCAAAACACAGGTGAAGAAGCAGAGACAAGCGATAGAAGATTGCTTACGAAAATGTAAAATAACATCAAACATTAAACAGCATATAAATCAAAACTGCCTAACGTTACCGAATTAAATGTCAACCCCATATCATACAGATATAAATTCCTTTTTAATTTGTTAATAAATTATTTAATTTAGGTTATGCTAGTTTCCATGTCAGAGTTCAAGATAAATCTTTAAATTACTACTGGAGCTGCCAGTTTGCCACCAATATTAAACAGCAAGCACAAATTATGCAAAATCGGCAGCCCTTCCGGCGCACTCATTGTCCGAATTCACTCAATTGTTTTCATCAGCTCCTACATCAAGTGGACTATTAGAGTAGCCTAATGTAGGGAATCGTGAATGACGAAATAGGGGGGCGATTTCGAACACAGCATGTTTTGATCATCGCTCTGAATCCCATCCGGACGTAGTAGACAAAATGCGATTTTGTCAGCTTTTTGTTTAAAATGTTGCTTTTTTATGAAACCTACCCACATTCAAGTGTTGATAAAAAAAGTATGCATGAAGCTATAATAAAAAAAATGGAAAGAGTAAAGTATAGTTAAAGGCATATTTCAAGTATATATATATATATATAAAGTAAAGTACTTAAAGTGCAAAAATAATATATAGAATAGTAAACTATAAGTTTGATGTTATGTTCACTTAAAGAAAACTTACAAGTAGCCTATACATGCAGTATACAACTACTAAACTAGTAGTTTACTGAGAGTATACTTCAAAGTGTACTTTCATAAATTAAAAAAAATGTGCTACAAGTATTTGGCTAGTAAACTATCAGTATACCTATAAGTTAACTTGTAGTATAGTTGCACTACAGACAAAACACTTTATGTACTCAAAGTTTACTAGTGTTACACTTAAAAGTATAATTAAAAGTATACTTTTAAAAAGTGGGCCAGTTTAGTCCCTAGTACTATTGAAACAGTACACTTACAATTATACTTTTAGTGCATTGATATTAGTATACTTACTACATACTGAAATATACTTGAACCTTACTTAACTATACTTAATAAAATGAACTTGAAGTATACTTATTTTTGGAAGGGTAACTGGGCAGTGGATCTGTTGTTCCTACAATGCTTTGCAAGGGACTGTATTAGGACAGTAAATTAATTTAAAAATAAAGTTGGAACTTTAATAAAGTTCTTCTGTAAATTAATTTGACTTAATCCAACTAAATTGTGTTGATCTAACTAAACTTATTTAATTTGAATGAAATAAAATAAAATTCGTAAAACATTTTGAAAGTTTTGCCAATCATTATTACATATTCGGGTCTTTAGCGACCCGGATCTATATGTAACTTGGATGGATCTCTACCTGTCGCGATACTATAAAACTCTCCTGGTATTAGAGTAACAATTACAGAAGAATAAAACATATTTTGTTACCTTTTGGAGCTTGGAAGGGTTCAGTTTGAGCAGATGTTTTATACCATCATCACTGTCCTCATCAGAGCTCATTTCCCAGTACTGTACATTCAGCATCTGGCTCATATTCGCGATCTCAAACATATTCTCAAAAATATTTTTTTCAACATCTTGAAAATCAATATTATGATCGCTGACAGCTTCTTCGCCAGATCCACCATCGAGTGACATTGAGACTAATATTTGATTGCGTTCAGTACAAATCGTGGAGCCATTTCATAGTTAGTCATTTAAAATTCTGATTGGAATTAAAAACTGCAAAATCGAATATATTCTCTACTTTTGGACTCATTACCGTCAGCTGCTAGAGCACAAATATTGACTCTGTCAGTCCCATGAATATTGTTCACTGTGCTCTGTCCTCTTTAAATGAAGCCATATCTCTTTGTCTCCCACACACTCACTCTCTCCTTTCAGCCTCATTCCAGCAATCTCCATCCACCTCTTCTGAAGATCTGAGGTGCCCTGCTGTTCACGGCCTGAGGGGTCTGTCTACTGGCTCAAGAGTGTCAGGCCGGCTATGAGAGCTTCCACCTTGGGCACATCACAGAGCTTGCTGCCCTGGAGACATCCATGTACATCTAATCACCCAGGCATTTTCCACCATTTCACCTATTCCATCTTTTTCCTCTCTCCTTCTTCCCCCCTCTCCCTTCATCCTTCCATCCATCGCGCTCATCCTGCAGGAAACATACAAGACTATTAATGTCAAATAGCTATTGGTGAAACATTCTTCTAACGCACCTGCAGAGCAGACTAGCTAAGGGCAAAGACTTGATTAATGTTAGTGTGTGTGTGTGTGTGTGTGCGCGCACGCGCGCGCTCATGAGAGACAGCGGGTGGGGGATCAGTTAGAGAGTAAAAGATAAAGGGCAGGACAGAGAGATACAGTGTTATGCTTTGATCGGAAAGGTCATGATTTCAGTTGCATATTATTAAAGGAGTTGAACCCACCAGAAAGAAAGAGTGCATATTTGCTATTTGGAAGTGTAGAATTTATTTTCATCTTTTCCTATTCATCTATGTTTTCTCAGGTCAAATTTCTCATTAAAGCATTTCAGAACAGAACTCCTCTACACAAAAGAATTCCATGTGTATATGAATCTCTAACAGTTCCCCTTTCTCAACACCCTCTCTTTCCTCATCTCATCTCTTGTCCCGTCTCTCCTCCCCTTTCTTTTCCAATCTCCTGTCCTTCCCTGCCCTCTCTTTCACTCTCTCTTTTCTTTGCATACATGACTGGTAATGTCCATTTCTCCTCATCATGTGTCCTTGAGCCTTTCTCCGGTCTTAATTCCTATTAACGCTCAGAATGACCTGATCACTGCCTGCCCATTGTTCCTCTGCTTTCAAATGGCATTTTAATTAAGATTCTGTCATGCACTGCAGATGAACCTTAGGCTCTGGACACTGGTCAGGCTAACTGGAACAGACTGACCGCAGCTCCGTGGCAGGGTTGAGTTCAATTTAATTTTCATCCTGCAAAATGAGAACAAAGAAAGAACTTAACAGCGTTGAAAACTGCAGAAGAAGTGGAATTGAACGACAGATGGCGATCACATTTTATTTATTTATTTCATTGAATTTTTAATTGAATTTCCCAAACAAGAGATTTGCAAACAGCATTTTCCACAAAGGTGTGTGAGGTCAAAGAGAGTTAATTTTAGAAATATTTAAGGTTACATCTATTTATTATAATTGCACAATTATTTAGTTGCCATATTTCATCTAAGTACACTCAATAGAAATGTAATTACTTACACTGACAGTTGTGTGATAAAACATTAAATATTAAGAGATAAAACTGAAATGATTTCTTAAAAAACTACTTCTGTTTAGATAGCTATTGAAGGCTGCTTATTGGGACATTGAAACTACAGTGGGGAGTACAAGTATTTGATACACTGCCGATTTTGCAGGTTTTCCCACTTACAAAGCATGTAGAAGTCTGTCATTTTTATCATAGGTACTCTTTAACTGTGAGTGACGGAATCTAAAACAAAAATCCAGAAAATCACATTGTATGATTTTTAAATAATTAATTAGCATTTTATTGCATGACATAAGTATTTGATACATCAGAAAAGCAGAACTTAATATTTGGTACAGAAACCTTTGTTTGCAATTACAGAGATCATACGTTTCCTGTAGTTCTTGACCAGGTTTGCACACACTGCAGCAGGGATTTTGGCCCACTCCTCCATACAGACCTCCAGATCCTTCAGGTTTTGGGGCTGTCGCTGGGCATTTCAGCTCCCTCCAAAGATTTTCTATTGGGTTCAGGTCTGGAGACTGGCTAGGCCACTTAGACGGTGGGCCGAGGGGAGATTTCGTGTTTTCAGACGATGGATAACCCAGTTTTTTATATGTAACCGCTACGCTTTTCAACAAAGCAAATAAAAATTGTTGCCACTCACATACTTTGTCCATTACTATAATATCGGTAACTTTCTCCAGGTTATTTTCCCGGTGAATAGAGCAGGCAGCTACGTGTGGGGTCTGACATGCGTGACGTATTTGTTGCCTTCATCCAATAGCGTGCGTGGGAAAGTGTCGCTGTTGGTTACGCGTTTGTCAACACATTGGCGCGCCCCGCGCCCAGGAAAGATTTAACTTAACTCATTTTACCCACTTATGCTACATATTCAGTCTGACACAAAATATGAATGTAGATGTAACGTTATCCATTCTTACTGTTTTTATTTTATGTAACCATCTTTTGTCATACGACGTCCGTCTGTCATTTAGTTTACAACCATTTCACAAATATCACGAAGATAAAAACGAGCACAAAGAAGAGGAGAGAAGGCAGTATTAGTTGAAGAAACTGCAAAGGAAGGTTGGTATTAAATTGTATAGACAGGCGGTGCAGTGTAGACAGTAGTATACAGGTAAGATAGTATGGTTTGCAGTAATATAAATTAAATATAAATGTGCAATGTATTAGCAGTAGCCTTATAAGAGCAGAATAGATATGGATATGCAGTATGAACAACATATACAGATATGTGCAGTGTAGTAGCAGTAACAGTATAAGAGTAGTACAAATAATATAGATAATATACAGTGTAGTAACAGTTATATAATAAAAACACCCTGCAAAAATGTACCCTTCCAATTATGGCATCATTAACATCAACAAGGCCAGACACCTGAACGCTGTGAAACTGGTATATTACCCATGTTAAGGGAACAGGTGGAACCAATATATGGAGCATGAGTTTTCCCCTGCTGAAAGTTACAAACCATTTTTCCTTAATCAGTGATGTGGGGAAGGGTGCAGAACCTAGATCTATTGTTTTGCACTTTTTTTAGTGGTAGAGGCAGAGGATGGTGAGGCAACTCCAGTAAAAACACGGGCTCTGAGGTGATCTCTACACGTCCAGCTCCTGCTCGTGTAAAAAAACAAATTGTGTTAAGGGTAGATGCACATGTAAGCTGCATGAGCTGCCATGTACAAACCTCTGTCAGTGTTTAAACTGTGACAATAAGTCACTTGAAGATGACTAGGGCACATGTGTGCATGTATGAACACGCGTGGAGAGTTTTGTGTGTGTGTGTGTGTGTGTGTGTGTGTTGGCTACTCCTGCAGAAGTAAATCTGTATGACATATTTATGTACATTATAACTCTGCTCTGTTTGATAGCTTATGTTCTTTGTTATGCAAGTTATGTACTTATAATCTTGTTTCTATTACATCCAGTTCTAACTTGAGCTCTTAGCTTTCCGGTTAGAATATTGGCTGCTTACTGACCCTTTTAAGAAACACAAAACTCACTCTTGCACTCACACTTACACACAATCTCTCTCTCACACGCACACACACACACAACAGATATGTGGTTTATGGGGACTCTGCATAGGCGTAATGGTTTTTCTAATGTACAAACTGTATAATCTATCCCCCTACACTAACCCTACCCCTAAACCTACAAATCACAGAAAACTTTTGCCATTTTTTGAATTTCAAAAAACACCATTTAGTATGTTTTAAGCCGTTTGGTTTATAAGGACACAGATGTCCTCATAAACCATGTTTACGTTGTAATACCCATGTCATTATACACATTTGTGTCCTCATAAACCACACACACACACACACACACACACACACACACACACACACTAACAGTAGGCCCTGACAGGAGGAGGACAGAGTAAAGGTACACAGGACCTACAATTTCCACACTTTTATTAGCCCCGAACATCCTGTGTATTTGGGGCTAATAAAACACAAAAAAATTTGTAGGGGGGGTGTACAGTGTGTGGTTATTGAAAATGTGTTCTGATATACATTCTTCACAGAAAATGAGCCAAGGCCAATGAGTCGGAGTTTGAAAAAATAATTAATCGTATAATTTTTCTCTTGATAAAAAATGAAAACGGGTCCTACAAACCCGAACACCATACAAGGGTTAAAACGACACTAACGAGACGCTTACATACGTTTGAACAACACAGTGTACAAAACAAACCTTTTAACGTTATATAGATATCATATTCTAATTAAATGAATACTTACAATCACAGAAAGAATGTCCTTGGAGATGGTCAATGTGCTGCCGCAGCAGCTCTGCTCGTGTCCGATAGCTGACATACGTGTAACAGCTGTTCTAAATAAGCTACATCTGATTGGTTAATAATAATCCAATGTCCGTATCTTGCCGCTCTATTGGCTCGACTGATATAGTAGGCAACCGTGTTTGCCTGCATATTTACGGGTCGTGAAATATGATTTCGGGGGAAAATGTGCAATAAATGGGAGTGGCAACACTTTTCATATCGTTGAGAATAAAACAACTGTCCCAACTTTACAAATCCAGGTTCTCCCTCCATGGAGATCATCCATTTCGAAAAGTAAAGCAGATACGGACCCTCGGCCCACCGTCTAACTCCAGGACCTTGAGATGCTTCTTACGGAGCCACTCCTTAGTTGCCCCGGCTGTGTGTTTCGGGTCGTTGTCATGCTGGAAGACCCAGCCACGACCCATCGTCAATGCTCTTACTGAGGGAAGGAGGTTGTTGGCCAAGATCTCACGATACATGGCCTCATCCATCCTCCGCCTCAATACGGTGCAGTCGCCCTGTCCCTGTTGCAGAAAAGCATCCCCAAAGAATGATGTTTCCACCTCCAAGCTTCACAGTTGGGATGGTGTTCTTGGGGTTGTACTCATCCTTCTTCTTCCTCCAAACACGGCGAGTGGAGTTTAGACCAAAAAGCTCTATTTTTGTCTCATCAGACCACATGACCTTCTCCCATTCCTCCTCTGGATCATCCAGAAGGTCATTGGCAAACTTCAGACGGCCTGGACATGCGCTGGCTTGAGCAGGGGGACCTTACATGCGCTGCAGGACTTTAATGCATGATGGCGTAGTGTGTTACAAATGGTTTTCTTTGAGACTGTGATCCCAGCTCTCTTCAGGTCATTGACCAGGTCCTGCCGTGTAGTTCTGGGCTGATCCCTCACCTTCCTCATGATCATTGATGCCCCACGAGGCGAGATCTTGCATGGTGCCCCAGACCGAGGGAGATTGACCGTCTTCTTGAACTTCTTCCATTTTCTAATAATTGCACCAACAGATGTTGCCTTCTCACCAAGCTGCTTGCCTATTGTCCTGTAGCCCATCCCAGCCTTGTGCAGGTCTACAATTTTATCCCTGATGTCCTTACACAGCTCTCTGGTCTCGGCCATTGTGGAGAGGTTGGAGTCTGTTTGATTGAGTGTGTGGACAGGTGTCTTTTATACAGGTAACGAGTTCAAACAGGTGCAGTTAATACAGGTAATGAGTGGAGAACAGGAGGACTTCTTAAATAAAAACTAACAGGCCTGTGAGAGCCGGAATTCTTACTGGTTGGTAGGTGATCAAATACTTATGTCATGCAATAAAATGCAAATTAATTATATAAAAATCATACAATGTGATTTTCTGGATTTTTGTTTTAGATTCCGTCTCTCACAGCTGAAGTGTACCTATGATATAAATTACAAACCTCTACATGCCTCGTAAGTAGGAAAACCTGCAAAATTGGCAGTGTATCAAATACTTGTTCTCCCCACTGTAGATGTCATATTGTGCATTACTTTATTAAATGCCAAATTAAGTGCATCCAAATTAAGTACAAAAACAAAACTGGTTACAATATTTCTTAATGTGAACTTTACATTTCTATTTTAGTAAGACCTTAAGAAGCAATCCTCTTATCTATAAGGCTGATCGTATTTATTCCAACATTTATGGAAATCTCATGCCATGTGGTCTAGTATGGTAAATGTCAGGCAAAAGAAACATCTTATCTAAGTTCACAGGCAGACAGCAAAGAGCAGTTCAATGAGTGCAATGATTAATATATTTCTCAACATATTTTCTTCAAAGAAAAGCAATTTCACCTTTACAGCTAAAATGTAAATGTCTGAAGGTAGCACAAGCAATCTGATGTCTAATGGTAAAAGCTGCCTTTGCTAATGTCTGTCATCCATCCGCTAATAATCACCCATTGACCTTGTGTATGAGTAAGCACTGGTCTGCCTTTTGTGCCAATTAAACTTGGCTAATTATCTACTTAGCCTTTTAGCCTTCATCTGCAGTTCAATGTTAGCCAGAAGCAACAGCAATTAGCAGCCGGCCTGAACCGGGGGAAAAAACGGAAACATTACCCATTACCCGCACTCTAACACAGGTCCATTCTTATCTACAAAGAGACAAAAACTCATAAACAGTTTAACAATTGAACATGACAGATAAACATAGTTGAGATGGCTAACAGAAAACAGGCCTAGCCAATACATTAGGAAAAACAAATGAAAACAGACACAAGGAACAAATTAAATCTATCTATCTATCTATCTATCTATCTATCTATCTATCTATCTATCTATCTATCTATCTATCTATCTATCTATCTGTCTGTCTATCTGTCTGTCTGTCTGTCTGTCTGTCTGTCTTTCTGTCTAGCTATCCATCCCTCATCTATCTATTTTAAAACATTTTAATTATACATCCTTACATTCTAATTTGAATTCCAAATCTACATCTTGTTTTCTACCTCAATATTAAAATTAATTTCAAATTAAGGAACTGAACTGGCATTTAAAAGTCCTTCTTAATTATATTCTTAATGGCACACAACTCATGTTACACAACTTACTAATGTAAGTAATTACATTTGTAATAAATATTATGGTTAAACTTTTTTTTTTTATTAGAATATAATGAAGTGATAAGACCAGGATCAAAAAAAGCATTTATTTTTTTACTTTTTTACTTTTTTATGTAAAGCTGCTTGGTTTTCACACAAATTTTTAGATTGATTGAAATAACATCTGTAAATATGATGGTGAAGAGTTTGTAAAGCAAATGCATGAAATGTTATTTCATAATTAAGGAGTGGCACAAAATGAACAGTAGAAAACAGTAACCTATCAGTTTATGCAAGAAAACAAATATTTTTAATACATAAAAAAAAATACTGCATTGAAGCCGAGAGCTGTAGCGTGCACACACACATACACAACTTTACATAACTTTAACTGATGGCCACTGTTGAATTAACTAACCGTTAAAACCAATAATGTCCCTGTGACAGCGCAAGGGATGGAAGGACGCAGAGAAGGACTCTGCACTCTGTCAGGAGAGTATAATCAACACTGACAGAGGTATCATTTCACTGGAATATCTCGCCCCCTCTCTCTCTCTCTCTTTCTTTTTCACTGACTCACTCTCTCATGCATGCATAATATGACTTCATAAAAGATTGGTGACATGAAACAGCACAGGTTTGATTGGCAATTCAGTGACTGTCAGTTCTCCACTACCAGATTCATTTAATGCAGAGAAAGAGGGAAAAATATCCATGCAGATTCTGAACCGATAGCATTTCTTTTTTTTCATATAGATGATAATATAACATAATTCTATTTACACATACCGCATGGCGGAACTCGGATGGCATTTTGATGACACATTATTTCATCTCTGAATAAAATAATAACTTTTTGTTACCATTGGCAAATTACACAGTCTATTTTTTCATAAAACGTAACCTATGAAAAAGAATCAGAATTGGAAATTATTAACTGCAGAGAACCCAAATGCACGTTTTTATAATATTCTAGATTTTCTTTTTTATTTGGCTTAGATGATAGACTCTTCCTTGACAAGAGTGATGCTTTAAAAGAAGTTTATTTGATGTCATGCTCTTTTTGAAGTAAATCTTTAAGTCCAAATGTTTTAATGGCACAGAGCTGATATCAGTTCCTTTCAAATCTATTTTGCCAGAAGAATCAGCAGGGGTACAATGAGGCTATTTAGCACCCCAGGGTAGAAAACTCAATTGATTTTTTTTCTTCTCTGAAATAAAATAGCAACAAATTCAGTATGCAACACAAACTGAACATTGTACAATTGTCATGATGCATGAGATGCAGTGACAATGTGTTGATTTTGAGGTCATTTTGTTGGCACTATAACAACAGGAACAAAAAGAACATGTTTTAGTCAAGCAGGTCAAAAATGAATTGTACTGCTTGTTCAATTTGCTTAAAAAAAAGGTTACACTTTATTTTGATGGTCCACTTTAGACATTTTAATTATAAGTAACTTTGCGAACATATCAGCTAAATCTCATTAGAGTATTTAGTTGACAACTTAAGACAACTTAATTTCATCCAGTTTGACCACTTTACTTAAACCACGTGAATGATTTAAGTTGTTTCAAACTGGCATTATAGAAAAGGAAAAGGATTTTCTCTTCCCATCATGCTTTGCACAGTGCTGGACAGGGAGAGTAAATGATTAAATAATGCATTATGCATTTTTTTTTTCAAGATAATAAAATGGTGGGTTAATGTTTAATGTTCTATTATGTTGATATTTAAAATAATTATGTTGGTATTTTATTTTATTTTATTTTATTTTATTTTTGGTTGGGTGACGTGTAGTGCATGTGCTTGGGTTGAGGGCCTTCTAATTTAAGCTGTTTTAATAAAGTAACTTAATAAAATGCGACAGATGTACCCATGATGCAACACTCAACAAGAAAAGCCTTTTAGTTTGTTAGTATGTTATTTTTGGCAGCTACATTAAAAAATATCTTACTATAAAGGAGCCGTATGTACGATTGTGGCCAAAACTGGTACTGCAATCACTTTCAAATTACTGTAGAGCGGTGTATCCCCTCCCCCTCCCCCCTGACTGGAGGTTGCCAAATAGGCTGCAGGATCCAGCAGGAACGTAGGCTGCTACGTAGCTGTGGTAACTAGAGCAGAGCTGGCAACCCCGATGCCGAAACACTACTGACTTCGTGATTGGTAGATAGGTGGAGGGTGGCGCTTCAGGCCAAAACACAAGATGACAACATCAACATCAGTTGAGGGCTGCAACTTCACTTTTTAAATGACAATATCCTGGCCGGACTACTGTTGTCAGTGATATAAGTATTTGAAATGAACATGATTTCTTAATGTCTAGTGACATATCAGGGCCATTTTATGATTAATTGAAATACATTTCTTACATACAGCTCCTTTAAATTAACTCAATTAAATCATGGACAGTTTGGTCCCATGTGATTGAAACATGTTATATCTACTCAAATACTTCAGGTAGGATGAACTTGAATCAAGTTATTTGGACATGTTTAAGCTGCGTGTGTGTGTGTGCGTGCGTGCGTTTATATTACATTGTGAGGACCAAATGTCCCAAGGATAGTAAAACCTAAGATCACCTACATTGTGGGGACTGCTGGGGGAAATGGATTGATAAACATACAATAAAGTGTGTAAACTTATGCAGTTCATTATGCAGGTCACTATTCCAAGTTTTTTTCCTCTCTCTGAAATTTGTCACTTTGGTTTTTAGTGGCATTGCATGGTAATTTTTACATTAAACATGCAAAAGTTCTAATATGATTTACCTTTTTTTAATTTTGCATTCAATCAATCTGCCTCGGACATCCAAATATCCAGTAGAGCACCAGTTATACCTTGTGCCACTGGCACAGCAACAAGGCTAAGTCATAACATACGTACAGCATGCAACTGGCCCCAGGGTTCTGGCCAGAATCCACTTAGATTTTCTTGGAAAAGCTTGCTTTAATTAGAGGACAACTCATGCTTTAATCCAAAGCCACTAACCATACACTTCTTAGATGGACAGTCTCCTTGGAACAACCTGGGGTTAAGTGCCTTGCTCAAGGCGCAGTGGTGATCATTACACTGCCCTTTTGTTCACTGAACGCCTTTGAGGGATTTTAACCTATAACCTTTTAGTAACCACCTCGGATCACTAACCAAAAGGCAACATGACCTATATTGTCATAGACTCAACATGCACTGAAAAACTTTCCAGTTTGAAATCTAATCAGAGCTTTACTGATATAACAATTTCAAACGGCAATCAATGTCAACGGTCCAGCGAAACACAATTCAGTAATGCACTAGAGAGACACTAAATAGTCCTAATTGTTTAAAAAGTGTTCATTTTAGTTAAAATGTTAAAACTGTGTTAAAAACAAAACGAAACAACACTGGAAATTTAACCATAAGCTTAATAAGTCTCTCTTTGTTGACTAAAAGGATGAGCTGTGTTTAGCAAGAATGCACATCCTCCGCAACTGAGGATGAACAAGGATTATATTTCTCCATTTATAACAGAAATTGACCATGACAGAGAACCTACCGAGGGAGATATATGTTTGACGTAGATTGATGGATGTTCTCCTACACTGTTGCCCTGCTTTAAGAATTTACTCATTCATAGATGCCGACAATACTGGGTGGTTTCACACAGGCAATGCACCAATGCAATTCAGAAGCATGAATGTGAAAATGAAACATTCATATTCATGACTAGAAATAACTAGTTCCAGAAAAATGTGACGCCCATCGGTATGATGCTGCCTTTGCAGCAGATAATGGATGTCTGTATAATAAACTGTGTTAATTAGGCTGATTATAGCAACTTGATAAAATTAATTAACTGACCAATTAGATCCACTCAACTAATGCATCTCGGTTAGAGAATAGAGCCTCGTATACCTCTGAAGAGATATATATGTATTATAAAAGCTGTCAGTATGGTATTAATCAAGACGACAAGAAAGACTTTGCTTATTAATAAAATTCAGAGCGCCATTTATTGCACTGAGGATTTGTGGGTATAGCTTTAGAAAAATGCTCTGTCATTCTTAGATCATTCTCAAATCAGCTTTTTACTCCAATACTCCAATTCATCATGGCTGCATCCATCACTGTCTGAGACAATAGTAATGATTCCCCTGCTTAAATGCTGCCAGCACTGAGCTGATGGATCCTCACAGCTACAAAGAAATGCCACGCTGACTTACAGATGAAAATATGTGCTGACAGGAGGCTTAAACCCAGTTTAGCTTAGTCACAGTCTACCATTCCTGAACTCCATAAATAATAGCTACAATTTCATACATCTGTCATGTCTAGGCTTGCCATTATGGCCATTATTGATTTTCTGCAGATGTTATGTCAATTATTCTGGAAAGATTTATGAAAACCGAATGTTTTTGTATAAATGCACAAATGAGGGGATTTTTCAGTGACTCTTTCTCCAGGTTACATTATCACACCAGTAGGTGGTGCCAAATTACTGTCTATATGAGTGATTCGTTGAATCATTCATTCAAACGATTCATGTGAAACAAATGAATGAATGAATCACTCAACTGATTGTTAAACATGTTGATTTTTTTTAGTGATATCTTTATAAATGAGTCATTGAATCATTCAACTGATTCTTTCAAAAACACTCATTCATTTAGGACTGAAACACTACTGTGTTGCTTAGAGCCAGAACGGTTAAAGGCCCCAATATCCTTCAAGCGAAATCGAAGAACGAACTGGTGTGATGTCATTTCGGGGGGAAAAAATCAGGCCAAACGAAGTTTATTTGAAATTTGTTTTGGGAACTGGACGCAGATTTGGCTTCGTTTAGAACTGTTTCCTTTGGCGGAGCGAAAATACACAAAGTAGTTGGGAATATTGTGTCCATGGTGTTATTTATTTTGTTTATTGAACAAGAAGATAATATCAAATCAATTGTTTATTGGACAAAGTTAATACTGAAGTAATATCACACTCATAACCCTGCTGTAAGTCTGAATATTAGAAGGCTAGGATTTACTTGTTCTCATTCAAAACATCTCACAAACAAATCAGTCCATTGTTCAAATGTAATTTGAACAGTCAGACTGAAGCATTTCCAAAGATTATAGGTTTTAATCAGAATTAAGTTTGTAAAAAAAAAAAATATATATATATATATATATATATATATATATATATATATATATTTTTTTTTTTTTTTTTTTTTTTAAATAAATTGTCTTATACCTTGGGAGCTCATTCACAGAATGGAGAGCTTCAAACAATTCATAGTAGGGCTACCATGACTGGAGTAAGCCTTGTATTAATTTACAATCGCACCAAAGTGTTTGGCATACAGTAGCTCTGGATGTGCAGACAGGTACTACCAACTCAACTAGCAGTCACGCAGTCAATCAATCACGGCTCAGGCCTGCTGCTTCTAACTGCAGCCATCCGTCATCTCAGTATCTTCCTCTTAGACAACAGTGATGGATCATCAGCGGCGCATTCTGTCAGCACCGTAAGCGACAGCCCTCAGTGGGTTGGCCCCATCCCACTGAAGGAGGTAGGATATGGGCTTGCAGTGCACAAAGAGATTTAATTGAACTGCTGTTCAACAACAGTTTAAGGTATCTGACTATAACAGGATAATTAATATGGATAATACAGACTTAAATGGCCTTGGGCAGTTATAAAATAAGACCTATTAAAGTCTTTTAGCAGAAAGACTTAAAAAATCCGCCTGGCTGGAAAGGTCACAGTCTGATTTATGAAAACTGCTGTAGGTCAATGTTATACTTCAGATCATGCCCTCAACCCCTATAGCTCACCAACTCTAAATTAGAGAACAACTTTAACTTGGATTATTGTGCCCTGCAGACCTCTGATACTGAAAATTGCACCAGTTGTTAACCAAGAAAAAAATAGCAGAACTAAATTGCATTTG
Organism: Rutilus rutilus; assembly: GCF_951802725.1. Lineage (NCBI taxonomy): Eukaryota > Metazoa > Chordata > Actinopteri > Cypriniformes > Leuciscidae > Rutilus > Rutilus rutilus. Next base: position 23,285,754 of record NC_140231.1, on the reverse strand, counting down.
GTTCCATTAACGATTCTCGCACATAATTCTTCTGCCGGTAATCTGAAATTGTTTTCTGCAACACTATTCATCGGCACGTGCATCTTAATCTACAAGTGTTGTCCGATTCCTGAACAAACAAAAACATACAGCGCAAACAAGGTACAGTCCAATTCCCCAGCAACAAATTACTCTTTTTTTTTACAAACTGATTATTTTTAGTGAATCAACACTTACAGCGAAAGCTGTGTGGTCTGATTCCTAAACAAATGAATCTTATTAGCTGATTCTTTTCAGTTAATCAAACAAATACAGCTTTAAGACTTACTGTAAATTAGTGTAGTCAATGACTGGTGGTTTATAACAGTGTAATTAAAGATGCACATTGTGTTTCATCAGTTGTATTGCTAGAAATAAATTTGTGAAATATATATCACATTTTTGTTCTTTAGCATTATTTCAGGCACATAGCCTGTTAAAGCCAATTATTGGATTGTATTTATGCTGTCTCTAAAAAAGGCTGTAAAACATGCCTCATATACCAATCCCGTAAAAAAAAATAAAAAAAAACCCGATAAAAGTCTGGCAGCAGAGTTTCCAGACGGATTCCGTTAAATTACAGCAAATAACCATTTCACAAAACAAAACATGCAAAAACCGTAAAAATACAGAATTAACTTAATTAAATTAAATAACAGTATATTGCTGTTGATAATGGCTTATTAAACCGTGGAAAAACAGATAAATTATGTCAAATTACATTAAAAAACATATAACTTTCAGATTAAACTGTACATTTAGGGTTTTATAAAGTTATTTTATAATAATGCTGTCTATCTACAGTAATTTTCTTTTAATATATAGTTTTTCTGTGTAAAATAACTATGAAGTTATGTATAAAAATGCAATGCAGGTCATTCCACCAGCAGGAAACACCAGCAGTCATTCCACCAGCAGTCAAGGTAAAGGTCAGTGAAAGTGATTTTGTGTCTCTTTGGGATGATGGCACCACAAGGCGCCGGTCACTTGCAGGACACAAGCTTCTGGAGGACACATAGATCTGAAGTAGTGAGTTTAGGTATAGGGCTACCTTTAAAGACCACTCTTGCTGCAGCATCTGGATCAGTTGCAGAGGTTTGACTGATGCTGGAAGGCCTGCCAAGAGAGCATTACAATAGTCCAGTCTGGATAGAACAAGATCTTGGACAAGGAGTTGTGTAGCTCCGATAGAAAGGGCCGGATCTTTCTGATGTTGTATAAGGCAAATCAGCAGGATCACACAGCATGTATGGCTGAAAGCATAAGCCAGGGGTCGGCAAGTAAGTTTGCCATCGGGCCAAAAAAAATGTTTGCCCACTAGATGGCGGGCCAGAACATAGTCAAAGGATAATTTAAGAAATTAAAGCCTTTCATGTAGTGTGTAACATAGCCCTAAGTGAATGAAAACATCCTGCACTGTATATAAAGTTATTGTCTTTCAAAAGTAAGAGTTGATTATGAGTTAATTAAATGAATAATTTTTCAAACGAGTCATAAGCCGTTTAGTTGTGACGTCAAGACGGAACATTAGCATATTGCCCGCCCACTTATTGCGCAGGGAGACACCAGGGAAAACTTAAACGCCCTCAAACCGGCAGCTGATTCCTGTGGATACTAGCATCATGTCGAGAAGACGCTGTGCTATACAATGTGAAGGTAAAGCCAGTTTTTTTTTTTTTTCACTGCCCAAGGACGAGCATGTGAAGAATCAGTGGTTAAAATTCATCTTTACCATGATACCACAGCAGTATAATCCTACATTTTTGCTGTGTTTCCTTTATTTTACTGACGACTGCTTCTCAAATCTCAGAGTTCAATGTAGGATTCACAAACCGCTTGCTCTTGAAAGATGGTGTTCAAAAAACTTAGGCCCAATCCCAATTCTACCCCTTACCCCTTCACTTTCCCCTACCCCTCTGTTTTGCGCGTTCCTGTGAAGGGGTAGGGTTGTCTCGATTATCTTTTGGTTGGAGGGGTGGGGGGAAGGGCCAGATAGCCCTTGAAACGAAGATTTTTCGGGACCACACTTCAAACGAAGGGGTATGAGAAATGTACCTGCATACACCGGCTACAGAGGCAACATGGCTGCTAATAATCATTTTCTTTATGTCACATTCAATATTGTGTTCATATTTACGGTCATGTTCTTCAAAGAAACGTTTGCAAAAAAATCACTGAAGTTCGTTAACGATAGTCCCGCAACATATTTTCATGTCTGATAACTGGTGAATGTAATTGCGGCAGGGAATTGGCTTATCTTTTACCATACTTCTGCTATGAACGCATTGTTTTCTTGTGGTTATATATGAACACGATATAAACGAACAGTGCTTACACAGTTTCGTGCTTTTTGCAACATGATCAACCAGTCTTGTATGTTCTTTATCAAACAGGGACACCTGAGGAAACCCGGAGGCTCATTCGTTTTCGCGCTGACAACGAGCAACGTTTCCTGAAGTCCAAAAATACTTAGGCATCGAAGATAACGTCATGTCCATTGTTTTCTGTGAACTTCAGAAGAAAAATGCAAAAAAATAGCTGTAACCCACCCAATTTAGATTACTACAGCTGACGACGGCATCTTGGAAGTTTGTGATAAACATTGGCGCATCTCCTGTGACGAGGCGCTAGCGACAACGTATAATGACGTGTAACGATGTAGTAGTGGTGTCCCATTTCTTAGGGGAATATTTTCACCCCTACGCCTTGCCACTCTGTTTCAAGGGGCAAGGGTAAGGGGTAGGCGAAGGGGTATAAAATAGAATTGGGATTGGGCCTTAGTTTTGAGTTTTATATTGTGTAGGTCTCCTGTTGTAGGAGACTCCAAAACAACATTACCCTGGAAATCCAGAGTTCTCACGAGAGCACAAAGTTGAATTTGCTCATTAATCTTTCAGATTTAGGTCTGGATTTCCAGGCTAAAACAACATTAGGAAAATTTTAAATAGCATAATAGAGGCACTTTAATTAATGAAAAATGCAATTGCCTGTGTCAGACTGTTACAGTGTCTTTTGTAACTGGTAGTGAGCTGTTACTCTGTTAAATCCTGTAGTAGGACAGTCATAAACAAAAGACACATTTGTGTGGCGGTGTCTTGGGTTTACACTGGAAAAATTAATAAAGCAGTAGTGACTAGGGATGAGTCACGATTGTCAAATATTCGATTAGGTTGTGCGATCATTGTCTAAAAAAATCCCCAGCTGCTGTAGTGACCGCAGTAGTGAATGTGCCTATAGAGAGAAATGGACATTTCTCGGATAACATAGGCAGAGAGTAGTCTGTTTCTTTTCGTGTTTAATTGTTTTATTTAAAAGACCTTTCAAGCTTTCTGTATGTATATATATATATATATTTATATTTCTCGTGTCTGTGAGGCAGCTTATACGCTGAGATTCGGTTCATTTATGAGACGAGCTCCAGTTCACGTGCAGTCCAAGTTATCGCGCCGGCGCCTCCATGTCCTGCTTATCGTCTGCTATATTTGCTTCTTATTTAAATCCAGGCAATTGGTTGATGAAACATTGATTACAATTAAGATACAATTTATACCAAATGAATTTCACTTTAAAGAAGGCTTTCTACAAAACAAAACTTAATGAAGTGGTCAAAATCATGTCTGACCCACATGTCTCCTGATATATTGCGGCATCTTGCAACACAGACCCAAGCGTGCCGCACAAGCCCTGAAAAGTGAAGCCAAACCGTCTCAATCGCCCCCCGGTGACTGGTCCTAGTATAGGTCATAAACCCTCCCTCCCCGTGTTATTCAACGGGACTTGAGACCAACTAAACAATTTAATTACACTTCAAATATCTTTTTACCGAAGGTGGTTTCTGTCATTTACTGTAGTTTTTATCACGCTGATGTAAATTCAAGTGTTTGTTTTTAAAATAAGTTTGTTTTTAGTTAGTTATTTGATGCTATAAAAACGGTGGTGTGACGTCATGATTGACAGTTGTGATTGACAGGTTGTCTGAGCGAAGTAGTCACTGAAGCACCAACAGACTTTTTTTCGGGATCTTCTGAGGACTGAGGAGATTGGAGCTTTAAATTTAATATAAAAATTTCTCTAATTAATTATTTCACACCGAGAGTGAGGGCGGGGCCTTGATTTTGCGGCTTTACTTCCTGCTCACTACTGCGCAGGTCTGGTCCCGAAATCGCTACTGCGCAGACTCAAACCCCAAGATGTCAGCACCATATCGGGACACTGGCGGCTTCAGTTCTCACCAATGGAAGAGTGCGAAGGGGCGTCGTCCATATTTTTTTACAGTCTATGCACAGACCGCCTTGCTAAAACACACATATGTGGGAGATGCGGAATGGATAAAAAATAACTCACAAAATAAAAGAGGACTTGAATAAGCCCATTAATGGCATGTTTGAGTCATCCACTTAACAAACTATGTTTGCTACACAATGGAGCCTAACTTATTGTAATAATTATTTGACGTAGTCTTCTTTTACACTGCTTTTTTTATTATTGTTTGCGTGCTGGAGGTACGCTATTACGTCATGTGCAGAGTGATGTTAACATTTAAGCTATAGCTGGTGAGAGAAAATGGCACTATCAAATATTCTAAAGACGAAAGTTGAGAAGAATGGAAAGACAACTATGCGTTCATCCTACCTAGTTTTGTGAATGCAAAGCCGGTGTGTCTTATCTGCAACAAAGTTAGACATTGCATTGCATGATGGCTATTTTAGAGGTGTGTCTAGCGATCCACAGACCCTTTTTTGAATGTCTATCAGAACTTTTCAAATGAAAAGCTCTCAATTCATCTCAAAATATAACATTGCTGCAAAAACGTTCTCATACTTTTATTATGAAAGCAAAATCACTAAAGACGAAGTGATTGTGAGTAACTTTTGCTGTCATGACAAATCTATGCAGCCGCTATCAAAATAATCTGACCAGATATTATTGCTGGCGGGCCAGTTTTGGCCTGCAGGCCGTCTGTTGCTGACCCCTGCCATAAGCAGTTATGTCTTGCCAAGGTTGAGTTGAAGGTGAAGGTCATTCATCCAGCAAGAATTTTCCATCAGGTAGGCTGAGATGTGAGCAGCAACCGTCAGATCATCTGGCTGGAATGAAAGGTAGAGGTGTGTCATTAGGATAGTAGTGATAGGCAAAGCCATGTTTATGAACTTCATAATGACAATTTATTTGTGCATTTGTTTGTTTATTTAATTACAAAAAAGGCCAAGGACACAAAAGTGCCTGTAGTTGGAGAATCACCCACATACAGTAGGCTATATTATTTGTTGTATAGTCTTTTAATCTTGTCTTGCAAATAGATGCTCATTTTGATCATCATTCCATTGTTTTATTCTCCCCTAATTTCATGTATATTTTAAGTCTTTTATGAATATTTTTACAAATCTGCGTTGTTGCACATTCAGGGCTTTGTGTGTGTGTGTGTGTGTGTGTGTGTGTGTATGTGTGCGTGACTGTGTGCGCGCGCAATGATGCAAATTCAAATTAGCCGCCATTCAGTTACCGTTGTTTAATCCTGTCCACAACGGTTAGCTGATCTGTCGAGTAAGTTTGGATCTGTATCAAGGGCAAGCGGGAGATTTGAATTCAGTCTACGCTTGTGAAGTGGATTTTGAGATCAACAGTGGTTTAAAGCAATCGTATTCGTCAAGAGCAGCTGGCTGGCCCATGAGCTGATTCTGAACACATAAGTTATAATCTGTAATAAACAGAAACAATCTTTCCACCATAAACCGTCATTTCCACCACTAGTAAAAAAAAATAAATTTTTTTAAAAGAACATGTGGACGTGGATCTAAGTGTATTTTAAATCAAGTATTAATAGTTCATTACTTACAATATATGTTTGAGTGACTTATAATAAACATAGCCCTGAGCAAAAATGAAATGCTGTAGGCAAAAATCCCAACTCGTGGCAACTCGTGGCATTTAGCAACTTTAAATAAAAATGCATTAAGATTAGATTAGATTAGATTCAACTTTATTGTCATTACACAAGTACAGGTACAAGGCAACGAAATGCAGTTTAGGTCTAACCAGAAGTGCAATAGCAGCAAGTGCAGGATATACAGTGGTTCCATAAGTGCAGAACATGGATATGTACTGAATAAATATAGAGTTGAATACTATTATAAACAAAAATTTACAGATAGATTGTCCTATGAATATAATATACAGATAACTATTACTGTGAACAGAGTTTACAGCTAGATATGTACTGAATATAATAATATACAGATGGCTATTACTATAAACAGAATGTTTACAGATAGATATGTACTGAATATAATATACAGATGGCTGTTACTATAAACAGAATTTTACAGATAGATATGTACTATGAATATATATACAGATGGCTGTTACTATAAACAGAATGTGAGCATAATATACAGATGGCTATTACTATAAACAGAATTTAACAAATAGATATATGTATAAGTTAGGCTAATGAGCAGTATAACAATGGATTTAAAGTAGTGCAAATAAAGTTTGGACAGAAGCTATCCGAGTGAAAGTGCAGTGGAAAGTAATTGCATATTACAGTTAAGGTACGATATTGCAATGTATACAGTATATAAACAGTCGGTACTGTAATAAACAGTCGGCAGTGCAAATTGAGCATATTCCAGTCAAGGTAGTAGTGCAAGATGCATATGTAAACAGTTGTTACTGTAATAACAGTCAGCAGTGCAAATGAACATTATAGTATTGCAAATAACAAAATGGAGGCAGGTGTGAGGAGGGAGAGGAGAGTCAATCAGTATATGAGGGGAGTGGGATCAATGAGGGTTAGAGTTTAATAAAGAGACAGCTCTGGGGAAAAAACTGTTCTTTAGTCTGCTGGTCCTGGTCCGGAGGCACCTGAAACGCCTGCCGGAGGGCAGGAGAGAAAACAGTCTGTGGGCTGGGTGAGAGGAGTCCTTAAGGATGCTGCGAGCTCGATGCAGACAGCGTTTCCTCTGGATGTGCTCGATGGCAGGTAGTGGAGTCCCAGTGATGCGCTGGGCGGTTTTCACCACCCGCTGCACATTAAAGGCACAATATGTAACTTTTTTGCTTTAAAATAGCAAAAATCACTATATCAATGTTATATATATTTTTTTTTTTGTTGTGTACTTACATTATCCCGACTGTTTCCAACAACTTTCAAACCAGGAGAAATTTGTAATTTAATTACAATGTCCCGTTTCTTTATGTCGTTGTCAATGGCGTCATATCCGCATTGTCCCTGATTTCCGCTCGTAATGCCATAGCAACCAGAGCTATGAACCAGAGCCCTTTGATAGTAACCAAAGCGACAGATGTGGACAACTGTGTAGTTCGCAATGTCTATTTGCACACTGTTGTTGTTTCGTTCAAACATTATAGACCATGGCAAGCAGACTTTGGATAAAAAAGAGAACTAAAACGAGAATCAATATCAGCGCAGTGTTTTCGAGATGCCTACTGCCCATAGACAGTATATAAACGAGAGCTCCACGTCCGAGACTTTGACCGCTCCTACATGTACTTTATTAAACAGGTGAGCACATTATATAGTTCAACAATGTTATTCTAATGTTGATCTAGCTTACTGCTAGTCTCATACAGACAAACTAACACATAAATTTCAACACATTCAAATGCAGTTTAGTGTGCTAGTGTAATGTTAGACTAAGTGAAACAGCACTGCGTTACCTCACAAGTTTAATTTGTCTAATAAACTGACCTGTGAGTTGTAATTCTGCACTTGCGTGTAGTTCGGTAGAATGAAATATCCATATTCCTTTTATACCCGCGGGACTCGCGTCGCGTGTGGAGCTGATAGCTGTCTCTTAGCAATCCCGACCTGCTTCATATCACAGTCATGAAAAAAACATAGATGTATTCAGTCATCCATAAACATTATTAGATCGGTCGGCTTGACGTTGACGACAAGATCCATAATTCTTAGCAAATGTTGCGTCATCAAACTACGCCTTTGTTATTGTAAAGAGGTTAGCGACCCCTAGCGGCGAAAAATTTACATACTGTACGTTTAAGTTCATGAAGTATTAAGATTTATTTTGTTACATGATTAGGTAGCCACTGATGTTGTTGACTGATACATAATCTTATATAATCAGTTTTACAATATTATATTGTAATAAAATACATAAATTGAAAAGTGGTGGAAATGATATCTTTGAAAGCGCTCTTCAGAAAAACTGTTAAAAATAATAATATTCCATGGAATTCTAAAACTGCCCACTGTGTTAGACAAATTAATGACGCTAGGAAGATTGTTTTAAGTGTGTTTTAAAAGAGTGAATTTTCCATAAGCTCACAGTGCCAAAAGTGCTCCTAGTTGGAGAATCACCCATGTACTGTATGTACTAATACTATTATTTAACCTTTAAAAAACTCACTTTAACCCCCACATGCTTAATGATCTTCAAGGAAAATGACTGCTCATTTCTGCAGTTACACCTTTTCTTTGTTTTCTAATTTCACAGAAAGAATCTGTAAAATATTACTTAATATTTTATGTAAAATTACACATAAAAATACAGACAATTTCCTTTTAAAAGCTTAAAATTGATGTAAAACCAAAATACAAGCAATTACCTGTAAATGTAATAGTGGACCTTTAAATATCTGTAAATTAAGGCATTTCACTGTATAATGACAAAACTGTAAGATTCTGTAAAACAAACACACAAAAAAACAGACCATTACCTGTAAAATTACACTTTTTTTTAACAGTGAAGACTATTCACACACCAGAAAGACCATGTTTGACCAGTATCACATAAATTATACTGGTCAATATCTCTAAATTGTAGCCTACCTTAAACTGACACTCTCAGAATAGATAATTTTTCAAATTAATAATCAGGGTTTGAAATTAACGTTTTTACTCACCAGTCAATTTGGCTACAAAAATTTTAAGTTACCAGCCTCAGAACTTCTACTATAGCCAGAACAAAATAATCAGAAATAAAACAGATCATCAAAGTGACAGTTTTTAAGTTGTAAAATTTACAGGTTGTTCTATAAATACATTTACATTTTTAATGTATTTTTAAAGAATTATTCTGGCAACCACAGCTGCCATTATTTTTTCTTTAAAAACAGGAATTTTTTGTCTTTTTTTTTAGCAGGGTGATGTGTTTTAAGACATGATATTCATGCCAGCCATGCACTGTGTGATAAAGGAGAGGTAGAAGACCACAGAGCAGGGGAGAAATGTTCATTTTCGAGCTGTTAGACAGACACGGCTTCTGTTCACTTTAGTGCGAGGAGTCAAGCCATAGTCTGTAAGCAAATGCAATTAAATCCTCTTATACCAGCCACTGTTTCTAATCCTTCCATCTTCCTTAACATCCAGATGAAAGAGTGATACAAGCCATCTTGTTGTTCCCCTCTCTCTCTTTCCCTCAACATCCTTGTGTAATCTGACAGTGAAAATTAACTAAATGAAAGTTGTACTTATATCCCTTTAGCCTTTGCTTCGTGTGGGCTGAAGGCACAGATGGATTCGATTTTATTAGCTGTGTTTAAGTGAGCTTTTCTCTATCCTTTCGTCCCTAGAGCTCTGCCTGGATCTGATTCCGTCTGTCAGGAAGACTTATGCCCAACATGCTGCGTGCTTTGCCTGCGAAATGTGAGGTATCTGTGATTGAAAAGCAATTTTTATTATAATGATGTGCCTAAGATTAACATTGATCTGTTTACAAGACCTTTATTGAATAAGTAGGCATGACAGTCAGCAAGACAAGGGAGATGTGCATCAGCCAAAATCCCATGAAATTCTCAGAGAGGATCCAGAAGTTGCACTTTCATGGAAGGGCCAGTTAAATCATTGACATTCTCCATCCAGGCTTAAATCATTCAAAGTTTTCCCATCTCCATTGGAGGAATTCTCAGGGTATCTGGAATCAATAGCGCTCAATGATTCCTACAGAAGTGCAGTATTGTTGAAATTCATTGTTTTTTCCCTACAAGGATCCCAGATTTATTTTATTCAGAGCCAGTACACTCAGAACTAAGAGACCACCTAAGTAGGTATAGAATATAGGATCTTGTTTGTAAGCAGACTTCCTGGCAGAGTTCATTGCTTCCTCTGCAAAACCCATTCTCAGTCGGCATGCTTGACAACAGTCCAGTTGCTATTGCATTGTATTCCATATTGTAATTTACATTCAATTTGTTTGCTATTGTAAAATGAGCAGTGTGGGGGTGAATTCATTAGTTCTGACACTTTTAGATGCAAAAACCTGTGCTTTATTAATTTACTGCACACGAATCACGACCCAGTTTCACCATATGCCACTTGGGTGAACGTGATTTCACCAAGTAGAACATGTTCCTGAATAAACACCCTTGTTGATCCTGGAACCTTCCAATTTGAGATTTGAGACCAATTTGAGGGATAGGTTTATAGTTAATGTCAAATTTAAAGACCCCCTGTGGTGAAAATTCAGTTTTTAATGTTGTTTCTATGTCTATGTGGTGTTTTTAATTCTATGCTAACCATGTGCAGATTCATAAGTCAACACCATTGCTAAGTATTTTCAGAGGTGTCAAGTAACGAAGTACAAATACTTCGTTACCTTACTTAAGTAGAAATTTGGGGTATCTATACTTTACTGGAGTAATTATTTTTCAGACGACTTTTTACTTCTACTCCTTACATTTTCACGCAACTATCTGTACTGTGTACTCCTTACATTTTAAAAATAGCCTCGTTACTCATATTTAATTTCGGCTTGTTTTCATTCCGGCTTGTCGTCGTTAAAAAAAAAATTGGCCAATTACACAAACGGTTTAGATCTGAGTCCCGCCTCCTGAATACACATCGCTAAACTGATTGGCGTTGTGTTTTCTCTCTAACTTGTGAGAGGCTGTAGTCACATTTGGTTGTGCGAAGCGCCAAAACTCCTCCGAAGGAAACCTAGATGCGGTAAGCGAGGGAGAAATCGGGGCAAATCGCATCAAATATTGATTTAGAGAGAGAGAGAGAGAGAGCATTAATTGCATTTTTTTCCTTACATTACTTTTCCTTTTATACTTTAAGTAGTTTTGAAACAAGTACTTTTAAACTTTTACTTGAGTAAAAAGCTTGAGTTGATACTTCAACTTCTACAGAAGTCTTTTTAAACCCTAGTATCTATACTTCTACCTGAGTAATGAATGTGAATACTTTTGACACCTCTGAGTATTTTCTCCTTAAAACTGCAGTGAACCAAAGACAGTCTCAAAAAGGTGGTTTGAAATCACCATTGTTCTCTGTCACAAATATGTTCCCATCAATCCCGTCAACGTGCGGGGCAGGCTTTAGCATCATATCATTTCATATATCATAATTATTCTGTGAAGCAGGCAAGTCTCGAGAAGCCGGTTATATTTTGCTGTTGATATGAAAAATCTGGTACATTTTGCAATATAGCGGGTGACTTATATTCTGATGTTATGATGAACTATATGCCTTTTTCCACTGACATTCTGAGTTGCTGATTGTTAGAAGGCAGCTGTCTGACTCTGAGGTGGCAAATGGGAACATGGTTTGTGTAACATTAACAACACATTATTAGCTGTTTGATAACATAGTCAATCAAAAGGCTGCCAATCGTATTAATTACCATTATGTGTCCGACGTTGTAGAGAGCGATACATAAAATACATAAAACCATTCTGATACATCTATTTTTAGACGACCCTGTATAATTCATTTTTCCACTTCTTCTGAATCAGTTTCTGGTTCAAACATATATGGCTGGATTAAACCAGTATTGCCACTTGCCATTGTGTAGCATTTACTACAGTAAAGTTGACCGAGTGGATCAGGTAGTCCCAGCTGTTGTGATGCGGGACTAATTTGCATATTGATGGATCCGCATATACTAAATGAGGCAAGGTAGTAGAGTTACATTAAAGCTATTTTAAAGGATGAAGAAATTATTTTCTCAGGAAAATATATTTAAACAACATTTAAATATGTAATTTTGGTGATCAAATTTGAGTTTTAAGGGATAAAACTTTTGACTGGGGGACTTTAAGCGTACAACAAGAGTTAGGTGCTTCTGCACCCATCTTATTCACCTGTCATTTCCCTTTGATTTTATGGATACGTTATGGGTAGTGTAAGTGTCACCATTATGTTCAGTTTAATTCAGTTCAAGGACTTTTAGTTTGTATTTCTTCAGTTCATGCCTTTGATTTCACCACTCTTTAGTTACCATGGTCACGTCATTATTAGTTCATTTGTTCCAGCTGTGTTTTATTAATTACATTTTAGTTCACTATATAATTGTACCCCTGTCTTCACTTTTTGTCTGGTCACGTTCACACTTAGTGGTGTTAACTAACGCCTGTTTGCAGAGTATATTTGCTGTTAAACTTTGTTGAGAACTTTATTCATCTAAGGGTTAGGAGTGGGACTATGTTTTTGGACAGGAATGTTGATTCAGGAACATGTCAACATACTGCTTGTGCTGATATAATGCCATGCGTGTCAATGTGATTATTTTCAGTTCAAACATGCCTCGTTTCTATGTAAATTATTTTTGTTCTAAATTGTGCCTACACATATATATAGGCTGGTGGAAATCACAGAAAGTTTAAGTCGGCATGAAACAGAAGTCACAATAGTCTTTCTTTCCTTATTGTGACATATATTCGAGTGAAAAGGCTTCTTAAACAAGAAAAAATGTAGGGCGGGACTTGGTTTTGTCCATCGGGAATTGATTGGATGGTTGTGGTTTGCTATTGCTGTGATCTAATGTGAGTGACAGGTTGTCCCGCCCTCATGTAAACATCATCAAAGAAGAGAAGAGATTATGTTGCAAGAGGGAGGAGAAGTTATTTTGGTTAAAGATTACGAGGACACACGATTTAAAAAAAGAAGAAGATATACACAGATAAATAATCTATAATAAATACAGCGATATTCCATAAAACACAAATTGTCAATTTTGATTTTATAGTGACATTAAGGTTAGACAGTAAATTGAATTTGGTTTAAGAGACAACTGTATACCTCATGGCATCAGTAATTCATTAATTCATTAATTCATACAAATGAATTTGATTCAAGAAATGAAGTTACACTGTGACATGTAAAGTCTAAAGTGACAGATATAAAGTAATACAAAGTAGCAATTTCGAGTCATTAAGTCACATTGTGAAATATAAAAATCCAAATTGTGAGATACAGTCAAAGCTATGAGATATAAAGCTGCAGTTGTGGTATATAAAGTCGCCACCTTTGTAGATACAACAGTTACCTTTTTTATACTCTGAGGTGGAAACAGGCTCAATATAACAAGAACAAACAAAAAAACACAATCGGTGGCCGCAATTGCTTTTTTGTGAACTCCACCTTATATGTTTCAGTTTAGAATAAGCCAAATCTCCGGTAGTTGATGAATTGGGAAGGTATCATTATATACACTCTTATGTGTGTGATTTAAACCATATCCTAATATAAGAAAAATGTGCACTAAAGAGAGTTCTTATGAGGTGTTTAAACAAACAATTTCTCTTCAAAGGAAATATTCATTGTTGTTATTTTTTATTGTTTTCTCTCTCTTTACACCAACCTAATGTACTGTAGGTGTGTGAAATGAAAGTAGAAAAACACATTGCTCTATATAATAACATTTCCTCTCTCTGTATTGTGGCGAAACGCACAAGAACTATGAAATATGATACAGCTTGCAAATAAACGTCTACAGTCTTATAGCTCACATGAACAACACAACAGCACTTTTTGTAACCCCCTCCCCATCTTTTCCCCAATTCAGCCCCAGAGCTGACAACATTCCAGATGTCTCCAGTAGGACCACTTTAAGCAGAAACACAATAACCTGTGGCATTTCGAGGAGATCAAACGCAGCCCGCTTCAGAGTGCTGCACACCAAAAGAGTGCCCTCAGAACACAACCCTTCCCACGTCTCAGAACCGCTCTGTCTGACCATCATTACACATCATCCAAAGCCACTCTGTAGTGTGAGGTTAGAGGTGAGGATGAGTCAGGTGTGAGATGAGGAAGAGCAGGTGGGGGGTGGGGGGTGGGGGGTGGGATGTTAAGTGTGGTCTCGACTGCAAGAAGCTAGGCGCAGTGTATTTTGAAAGAATACAGATGGCAAGATTTAAAAACGAACAAAAAAAATGATATATATTATATATCTTAGAATCATAAAATAAAAATACGTGCAAGGAAACCCATGGTGTGGAGAGAGAATGTGTTATGAGAATTGCATTAAAAAAAACGTGCTCTTTCACGGCGCACGCCACTCATTCGTGTGACAGTAAGCACGCTCCGTCGAGGTGCAAGAATGCTTGTTAATTGGCCCGTGAATCAGATTGGTTTATCCTTGGAGCCAGATAAGGGATCCATAATTTATCTGAGACAAAAAAAGAGCAAAAGAAATGTAATTATTTTCCTGTTCAGTAGAGCATGTGGAGATGAGGAGGACTGTGATGATTATTGAATTCTCACCGTTTTCTATTACACGCTGTATCCGCAGCGGAACTGTGGGGAGCTGGTGAGAGTTCTGTGGCTCCCCGCGAAGTTCATCCATTCGACTGCGTTGAGGGAGCGTCGCGCTGCAGTTTTATTGGCGTCGGTCGTGTTTGTCTTCCTATGGGAACAGCTGGGGCGGATGCGAGATCGGGACTGTGAAAAGAGCAGCTGGAGGAGAACTATGATGTGTACTTGATTCCCTACTGGGACGCCCTGAAAGCAGGAGAGAAGTTCATGGTGCACACAAATGGATGTAATCTAGAGATCCAGGGTGTGTGTAATCAAATTAAAATTAAATAAATAAACAAAATAAAGAATGAATAGGTCTTTTGTAGTAACAGTGATTTTTTTTTTTTTTCTAATTCTGCACAAATTATTTGACTACTAAAAACACTACTCGGTGTGTATGTATGCCTGCATGCAGGGCCGTAGCTAGGGCAAGGGCGGACTTAGTGATTTAAGAGCCCCAAGCAAATTTCAGGTATGAGATCCCAGCTTGAAATCGCAATCCCGTGCCCCCATTGATCACACATACCCCCCACCCCCGAAAGTCAGGGACGACGAGAATCATCACCACCTTTTTGCGACGACCCTGTATGCATGTATGTATGTGTATGTGTAGGATATTATGTAACATATATTATCATATATAAATTTAGATATAAACTTCCATTCAAATGTTTGGGAACTATAAGACATTTTTAAGGTTTTAGAAAGAAGCCTCTTAAGCTCACCAAGTTTGCATTTATTTATTTAAAAATATTACAATTTAAAACGACTTATCTATTTTGAGCCATAACTCCAGTCTCCAGTGTCACATGATCCTTCAGAAATCATTCTAAAATGCAAAATCTGGTGCTCAAGAAATATTTCCTATTATTATCAATGTTGAAAACAGTTGTACTGTTTTGTGGATATTTTTTCTTTTTCTTCAGGGAACAGCATTTATTTTAAATAGAAATATTTTTTTATATTATAAATGCATGTCTTTATTGTTACTTTTGATCAATTTAATGCATCCTTGTAGAATAAAAGTAATATATACTGACCCCAAACTTTTGAACGGCACATATTCATTCATTCGTTCCTTCGTTCATTCACTCATTCATTCATTCATTCGTACGGAAAAAAACTAAAATCAATGGAAAAAACAAAAAACAATTAATGAAACTGATCGAAAAGCCCATGTAGTTAATAATCTATAAGACAGAGGATGAGTGACAGCAAAACATCTAAATGACAGGATGGTAGGGTAAAAATGAAAACGCATAAAAAGAAAAGAAAGCTAGAACTCTCACCTCCATCTGTGAGACTGTGCCTAATCTTTGACTCAATTGCAGCTCTAATAACAAGGTGGAGGAGATTACTCTCTTCCACCCTCAAAAACTCTTCCATTTCACCCCCTCGCTCAAGCCATGATTACTGTCTCCAAGGCAACAGTTCCAGAATGTCTCCATGGCAGTGACAGTGTCCTCTCTGGACTTTATGTCCACACTGTTGTCAGAGAGAAAGTGCATTCTCTACTTTGGGAGAGAAAGGCCCCCTTGGTACCAGAAGTAGTTTTAGAGCTGTTGGCCTCCACCTTCTAGTCCCCTATTGTCCCAGAAAAAGAGAGAAGGAGCAATAGAGAGAGGGAGAGATCACCCGGAAGGCAGGTAGAAAGAAGGACACCTTGCATTGCTGTAATTGAATCACTACTCATCAGTGGCGCTGTGGTGATTTTCTTGGCCAGGACTGATTCTAGGGTCACACTGAGATATTACTGCATGCACACACAGATACACATTGTGTTTTCATGTTTTATGGGGACTTTCCATAGACACAAATGATTTTTTTTTTCGTTTTACTGTAGAAACTGTATATTTTATCCCCTTACACTAACCCTACCCCTAAACCTACCCATCACAGAAAACCTTCTGTACTTTTACATTTTCAAAAAAACATCACGTAGTATAATTATGATATATATATATATAAAATATATAAATATATAATTATTATTTTTTTTTTCATCTACTGAATTTTTCGTCAACGATACCAGGGACACCGAAACACCGGGGAACATGAAATTTGGTGGGCATGTAGCCCCACTAGACTTTTACGGAAAAATTTCGTTTTGGGCCACTCCCCCCCCCCCCCCCCCCCCCGCACTGGGCCCCCCCAAACCCAAAAAATGCAGTTTTTCCTAAATAACTACCTGAACCGTGGCACCGAGGATGACATTTTTATGGTATGTTGGTCTTAAGGGCCCACATAAACCTAGCCCATAATCACTCATTTGTGATTTGTGCCCCTCCCATAAAAAATGAAAATGCAATATTATTCTGCTTTAATCGCCCCTATCTTCAGTTGAGATGTTCAGAACTGCACCATATTTCATGTGTATGATTAACTTGACATCCTCTGGGGGTATGCTAAGTTTCGTAGAATTTCATCCATGGGGGGTATAAAATAAATTCATTTATGTGCACATTTAGTGACTGTACACTCATCGGCCTGTAGATGGTGCTGTTGAGCGAAGGGTTGCTGGTTTAGGATGAAACTGTCACACACACACATGCAGGAATACAAACAAACGCAAGCATGCACACACACTGACATCCACACGCACAGACACACACACACAAACACACATGTACGCACGCACGCATACATACACGCACAGACACACACATACACAAACACACACACATACACACACACACACACACATACACATACACACACACATAGACAGACATGCACATACTACTACTTTTTTTAGGTATCAGCCATATACCCAATTTACCAATACCCAATGTGTTATGCTTGGGCAGTATACTAATGAGGTGGGTGGGACATGTTTCATGCCATGTTAGATCACATCCTGAGAGTCTACGCTTTCAGAAAATATATAGTTTATATAGTTGAATCAGTTTTCTCTTCATGGTACAGACCAAAATGTATTATGTGTACACTTTCTTCACCTAAATCCATAAAATCCCATTAATTTCAATGGGACATTTACTTAAGTGTTCTACTAGGTACAGTGGGAATGAGTTTAATTTTGTTTGTTTTTTGTTTAAAAAGCTGTTTGTTGTTACCAATGTAGCATGAAAAAGACTTGCTTGAACACAATAAGTGTGTTTTTGAAACTCATTTTTATAATACATTATGTAGGGAAAACCACTGTTATGAATGTGACATTTTCACATTACGGATGTTAAGTGTCTAAACTAATGGCTTTTGATATAAAACTTAAATAGTAATAGCAAATAATTACAAAACTCTAAATTATCCATGATCCACAGGAATACTCCAGACAGTCTTTTAAAATATACAACTTATATACATAAACACGCAATACAGCCAAATTGCTCCACGTCATTTATTTTAGTGGAAAGCCAGTGCAGGCCTGAGCGGCGGTCATATTTTGTACCGCCATGCGGTACATCTAGTTTATAAGCTGGTTTCCTCATAGAGACCAAAAGATGTCCCCACAAGGACAAGTATTTCGGATATTGCCATCTTTGTGGGGACATTTTGTCTCCATAATGTTGGCTTTACCACACACACACACAGAGAGAGAGAGAGATTATTAATTTCACATACAGCCCTTCTCTCCCTGTCTGAAGGCCTGTTCACACCAAGAGTGACGACTATAACAGTAACTATATTTGCGTGCACATCAGCGAAAGATAACGTTTATTGTAAGAACTTGCAGCAGTTATATCGTTGGTTGCTTTAAATGCTCAAGCTGGTTAGGTAGATTCTGATTGGCTGTCAATGTTTGTATCATTCATTAGATAAAGTGATTATCAAAGTGATTTCAAAGATATCAAAGGTGTGGACTTTGTGTGTGGATATTATTGTTGATAGTTGTGGCTTTTCCACCATCAGGCCTAACGGTTCTAAGAATGGTTCCAGTTATTTTTCCACAGTTATTTACATCTCATATCGCCTGTAAACTCTTGCGTTACCAAGGCAAAGAGTGACGCATTTGTATTACATTCCAAAGAGTGGCCGTTATCAGCCCTACAGTGGAAAATGAAACCAGTACTGCCGGATTGGCACGGAATGGAACGGTTAAGCAAGATTTGACCCGACGGTGGAAAAGCTGCAATTGTCCTTGTTGTGAATATAATACAGTATGAGTTATGAGTTATGTTATGAGTAAAATATAGTAAAGACATTTTTTCCATATGTTTTTCACTGAATTAACACAATTAAAAGATACTAAAACATTTTAAAGTCGGCATAAAAAAAGAAGTTGCGATCATCTGTTCTTCTCTATTGTGATGTATATCTGAGTTAAACGGCTTCTAGAACAAGAAAAAAATGTAAGGCGGGACTTGCTTTTGTCCATCGGGAATTGATTGTATCGTTGGATCATTGTGGTTTGCTATTGCTGTGATCTCATGTGAATGACAGGTTGTCCCACCCTTGCGCCAGTAAACACATCATCAGAGAAGAGAAGAGATGTCGTTGCTAGAGGGAAAGGAAGTCCATATTACATAAAACATCCTTTTAACTCACTCATACCCAAGATGTGAGGTAAAATAAGCGTTATGAAACTACCCTGACACCATTCCCTTAACCATGTGCATCAGAAGATTAGATTCTTTCTTCAAATACCTTTTATGACTTAAAGGGATAGTTCACTTTGAAATTAAATTTTGGTATGTTTTAGCTTACCTCAAGGGCATCCAAGATGTAGGTGTCTTTGTTTCCGCAGTAGTTTCAATTTTGATATTTTTAGGTCAAACCGTTCTTGTCTGTCAGTCATATAATGCAGGTCTATGGTCACCACCTCAAAGAGCATGCACAGAGAAGTCCAAATTAAACAATTCCCCATCGTAAGTACACACTGATGGCCTAAGACACGAAACGAGCAGTTTGTGTGAGAAAACGAACAGTATTTATAGCGTTTTTACCCTGTACACAACCACGTCCAAGTGATCTGAGGGCGCGCGCGCTTCCTGGTGTGTGACGTGTGCGCGCGTTCTGGCTTAGTCTGCGCAAGCGCCGTGGTTGTGTACAAGAGGTAAAAACGATATAAATACTGTTCGTTTTCTCACACAAACCTCTCGTTTCGTGTCTTAGGCCAACTTACGATGGGGAATTGTTTAATTTGGACTTCTCTGTGCATGCTCTTTGAGGTGGTGACCATAGACCTGCATTATATGACTGACAGACAAGAACGGTTTGACCTAAAAATATCAAAATTGAAACTACTGCGGAAACAAAGACACCTACATCTTGGATCCCCTTGAGGTAAGCTAAAACATACCAAATTTGTATTTCAAAGTGAACTATCCCTTTAATGTTTTATCGCGTTGCATCAGAGCACTGTGTAACAGTACTTGTCTAAAAAAAAATCACAATGTTACTTAAATATATTGTCTAGGATAAAACATGTACCAAAAGAGACTCAAGCAATCCCTACGATATCCTTCAGCAATGACCCAGACTCCACACCCACAATATACAGTATTGTACTGAATGCACGATGAGTCTGCAGATTTTGCTGTTTCAGCTTCAAGTCCTTTTTTTTTCTTTTGGTTGTAAAAAGAGAGAGAGATCAATATTCCCAATGCAGCAGCAACAGAAAGAAAGGAGTTAGTGTTTGCAAAGGCTGGCGTCTGGAAAAGTGACCTGAAAACAACTGACTGTTGGAGATACAATGACCCGGCCGTCTCCCTTTGATGACACAACAGAAGCTGCACCACAAACGTAGGCAAGATATTGTGCTGTTCCAGACACTGGTCTCCTCAAATGGGATAGGATGCTGATATTCTCCTGCATATAGAGCAGTCCAGCTATGGATTTAAAAAAAAGACAAGGTTCAAAGAGAACTGAAGGATAAAAAGACGTGAGAGAGTGCAAGTTTGCAATTGGTTAGAGGAGACAAACATAGAGCTGGCGTGGCACACACTTAAGATACACTTCAGAAAATTGCTAGTCATAGACACACGCGTGTGCACGTGAAGAAGTCGTGCTGGGCCCCTGCTGATTTGTTCGTTGTATACATACCAACTGTAAATCACACACAGGCACTTAAAGCCATTATGCTGCATAATTGCTTTGCCCATTCTAATCCTCAGTCACTAATCAATGGCGTCATTCTCCCAGATGCCCCATGCTGTTCTCATGGCAACCCGGTGACCAATCGTTTACACACATGGCACTGACACAAATCCCGCACAAATTATTTAAACCTACTATCGATATAGCAAATGGCCATTGACAATGGAATTATACACAGATGAACACTAACACACATACTTACACACCGTGCGATTACCTACTGTCTTGCTGCTTTGGAATAGTTTGTATCATGACATTTCAAAAAATAAATACTGAATATAATAGTTTTGGATGGATGGATGGATGAAAGATGGAAAGGAAGGAAGGATGGAAGGATGATGGATGGAAAAGAAGGATGGATATATGGATGAAAGAAAGGAAGGATGGATGGAAAGGATGGATGGATAAAAAGAAAGAAAGAAAGTATGGATGGATGGATGGATGGATGGATGGATGGATGGATGGATGGATGGATGAAAGAAACCAAAGACTTGTTTCACACACTAAACCACAGAACTAGAAATCACATCTGAATACAATACCACCAAAGATCAAGTGCAGTTTACTGATGAATTAATTCCTACTTCTCATTGCTTTCACAATTCGTTTAATGGGCCACTTGTGGACCCCTGTGATGGACAAACTCCTGTCTTGCACCTTTCCACTGAAAAATGCTGTTTGTTCTGCTATAAACACTCAAATATATCAAAACTGTAGTGGAATCAATAATTTTTTGTGTAAGGTGCAACAACCACTATCTTTGCAAGAAAACCAACACACACACACACACACACACACACACACACACACACACACACACACACACACACAAAACCTGTGCCAGGTGCTCTGTATGAACAAGTTTGGTTTATTTCATCTTAGCCAATAAAGTAGAACGCTATAATCCAGAAAACCTCCTGCTGTTAGACTAATTGAGTTCAATAAGCAGTCAATGTATCCATCCCTCTTTCCCTCTCTCTCTCTCCATCTCCTTCTGTCCCATTTATTTCCTCTCACTTTCGTTGTTGTCCTTTTTCATATGCTGTGGATTCATCTTTCTTTCTTAAGGACTCTTTAAGAATAAATTTTGATCTGAGTTTTGTGGTGTTTAGTTATGCTTTGTTGTGCAAAATTCAAAATTTGATGTCCAAAATGATGTCGATCTTCCACTCTGATCCATATGTTAACTTACTATGATGAAATATATAAAGTAAATACTAATTCCATTTAATTTCTATTCCCCAAAGTTTTTGAAAACCTCTTTTTCCTTTGAAAACCTTTACATTATTTTTACTGAATTTCTTTGAGTTTCAGTTCATTTTGATTCTATCTCCTTGCTATCTTCAGCTTGCAATTCTACTTCCTGTTTGCTACCGTCTCGATTCAATTCTGAACGGCACACATGCTAATGTACGCGTAACAGTTGACAAAATATTTTTAGCAGATATTTATATATATTTATTTAAATATAGCTATTCAGACATTGGGCCCTATTTTAACGATCTGAAACGCAAGTATCAAGCGCAAAACGCAAGTAACTTTGTGGGCGGGACTCTTGCGCCCGACACAAATCTAAAATGGGTTGGTCTGAAGTAGCTTCATTATTCATAGGTGTGGTTTGGGCGTAACGTGAAATAAACCAATCAGAGCGTTATCTCACATTCCCTTTAAGAGCAGGCGCGCTTGTTCTATAGCGGATTCCTATTATAACGGCGGATTTGCCAGGCGCACGCCAGGAGCGGTTCACAGCCGAGGAGACCGACGTCCTCGTCAGGGCCGTAAAACACAGAGAAGTGACGTTGGGGATGGAGAAACACACCCAAATTAACTTCGGTTACACAGGCGTGTGATAATTTGGGTAAATGTGTAAGCTAGATGTATGCCTTTATAATAAACTGTCTATCTATCTATCTATCTATCTATCTATCTATCTATCGTAATAATGTATGATTTGCAAAAATGAAAACTGCTGCTTCTGCTTCACGCTACATTGATTATGGCCAAGCATGCGCCCTTAAAATAGCATATGAATAACATGCGCAACGCGCCACTGACTTTAAACTAGTTTTTTTCGGTCAGTGGCGGAATTGTTTTCTAAACCTGCAAAATAGCATGAGGGAACGTTTGCGCCGGAACACGCCTCCTCTTTGCGCTGAACCGCCCCGGGAAGCGCAAGTGTATTTCTTAGTTAACCGACGTGCGTCTGTGGAGGGAAAAGTCCGCTGTGCGCGGGTGCAAAATAGGAGTGATACATGCGTCGGTGTACAAAGTCAATTGCGCTGGATGCAAGATAGGGCCCATGATGTCTATGTGTAGGCCAAACCAGAAGAAAATTTGCTAACCTGGTCTAACCTTTGTGCTAACCAGCACAAAAAGTCTTAATTCGACAGTTTATTAGACATAACAGTAGATTACCATTTTGACAGTTTCAGAATTAACATTTGCAATGTTGTAGAACACAACTTAAAAGTCTCTTCAAGTAACCACAGACCTTATAGTATAAAGAAAAAACCTCTATTCTAAAAACCCATTGCAAATTCTAACAATAGAATTTTTAGCTACATAATAAGTGTGACAGCACAGAAGAAGAAAAAATCTGCATTCATCAAGCAAGCTTTAAATCATGCATACTATTGTAGCTAATGATTCACACCAAAGTCCAGTATGGCATTTTTCTTCAGCTCATTTAAGTTCTCTACGATGTTCCTTAATCAAGACCTGAGGAAAAGAGATAGTGAGAGAATGAGAGAGAGAGAGAGAGAGAGAGAGCAGGTGCGCATTAGCGTGAAACCCGAAACCTGCCCACAACTCCCAATTAAACGCTTGATGGTCATTATGCATTCAGGTGATGAGAACCTTCACACTTGAATCTGGCTTTCGTGTTCCCTCATATCCTCTGCTTTCCCCACATGCATATTAATCATCGGATTTAAATCGTGAGACCTTATTTGTCTCTAATGGACTGCACAATGCATCTGTCATTATTTATGTTATTTCCTTCCTCCCCTCCTCCTCTTTCCTTCCCGCGTTCTTTTGGCAGGTAGTGAGCTGACACAGGAGTGTGTAATTAACTCAGTGAGGCTGTAGAAAGCAGTGTGATCTGTCACCAGCCGGGCTCCGTCAGCGTAACACAGCTTTACACCACCTGACTGCTTCTCATTAGGTGAGATGTGTGTGTGTGTGTGTGTGTGTGTGTGTGTGTGTGTGTGTGTGTGTGTGTGTGTGTGTGTGTGTGTGTGTGTGTGTGTGTGTGTGCCTGATCCTGATCCACACCCTTAAACCTCCTCTTCATTGATTTCAGTAGGAACACCTTATCTGCAGTCCAAGGTTCAAGTGGCCTTCACATGATGATACCCATTAGCTAACATGAGAGACATCAGAACACATAATTCATGCATTACATGCGACATGCTTAAAGGGATTGTTCAACCATAAAAAGAACAATTTCACCGCCGTGTTGTTCCAAAAATGTAGAATGTTCTTTTTTTCATGAAGCACATATTTTGAATTCTAGAAAGGTCACTCTTTTCCATGCAATTACAACGAATGGGAACCAAAGCCATCAAGTTCCAAAAAAGGAGGTGAGAGCATCAGATAAGTGGTGCATATGGCTTATTATGCACTATATTACAAGTCCATAAGAACAGCTAGAATTTAAATAAACTTTACATGCACTGAGCTGTTGACCTCCATGACCAGATCCTAGAGTCAGTGCATTCAAAAACCAAATCATTCACACAAATTTGGTAAACTGGATCGATTACAAATATCTTACTCAAAATAATGATTTGTTTATGAATCAGACTTTATTCTCAAAAACTGCAGGGTTATAAAACTAAAATTAGCTCAAATTAAATTAAATTAAACCTAACATTAAAAATAAGACTAAATTGATTGATTTGTAATCATAAATAAAATAAATAAAAATTAAACCAGACTAAAATAGTGATTGAAAAAAAAATTAAAATAGTAATCAACAAAACATTTTTTTTATATATATTCAAAGTTTAGTAGATATTCATTTATATTTTTATAAATATTATTATCAAAAACTAAAATACATAAAGAAATGGATTTGTCTGAAACTAAACTGTAAAACTACTGTTGAATCGAACTAAAACTAAACTTAAATGTAAAGCAAATTTGAAAGTGGCTAAAACTGAATTTGAAACCAAACAATATCATGAATATACTTTATAATGCATATCATATAATTTATATTTTAATCATACAGTGCACAAGTCATTTGGATGCAATAAGAGCACTAATATGTCTATAATTTATCTTATGAATGGGTTATCTGAATTTTCTCTTTTGATTTGATTAGGATACATCCTGGGTTTTTTAAAATGGTATTGGGTGTGGATTTAATGTTTTGGTTACACATCGAAATATGTCACAGAAGTCTGAAGTGCAAAAAATGTCCCACATTAGGGCAATTCACCCTATATATATATATATATATATATAATTTTTTTTTTTAAGTACATTTTTTAACTGGAAATTCTTTAAAATAAATCAATAAAAAGTAACCTCTTGTGTCCCAAAGACGAAAGAAGGTCATACGAGTTTAAACTAAAATGTGGTGAGTAAATGATGACAGTATTTTTATTTTTGGGTGCACTGTCCCTCCAAACCCCCATTCCTTTCATTTGACTAGCAACACTCTCCCATTTGCAGTCTGAGATGCGAGTGATTGTCGCATGATGATACTCATTAGCTAACATGAGAGACATCAGAGCACATAATTCATGCATTACACGCCACCGGCTTAAGGCTACTTATGCCTGACTAATACATGGAAAGAAAGATCTTTGTGTTTCTCATTTCATACTTAGGATTGGATCTGCAGTAAATTGCATCCACCTTACACAGAAAATGGAGAGAGGGAGGGAAAGGAAGTGAAGGAGCACCAGAGAATTCTGCTGAGACCACATTTAGTGATGCTGAAAGTCTAATTACAGTGGGCAGCTGCTCCTAATAGGGTTTACACAGCAGCATGCTGAGTACAGGTAGAGAGGTCAGGCTCCCCAAGCCTCTGGAGGACAACGAAGAGGAACGGACGGCATGGTGAGATGTAGATCCTAGAGTAGAACAACAGTTTCCCTCAGTTTTACAAACATCTACACGCGGGCTGGTTATAGCCTGGTGGTTAGGGGTTTGGGTTGGTGGGGCGAGGAGTATACAGGTTTGATATCCGTATAGGGGCGACTCATAAAGTGGAGTTATTGGTATGTTCTATCACCATTGCGGCCTTGATCCAGACAACTCCAAAAGGGAATAGTGCCTGCAATTAGAAAACTGTAAATTGCAATGCTGTAAGGAATAATGTACATCCAGCTGGTTGTTATCTCAGAATAAACCCCCAACAGGGTGATGAGGATCAGCCTGAAGGGGGTTCATTCTGAGATAACAACAGGTTGGATGTGCATTATCCTGCTTATTACAGGGCTACTTGCCACATAAGTAAATAATTAGACACGAAATATTGATCCGAGTTTAAATATTTTATTAGGTCCTTAAACACAAAGGTTCCGCGGAGAGAGCCGCTGCTAGCGCGGCAAGTTCAAACTAGACAGACTTCTAAGAGATACGGTTTACAGTCATTCCACTTATTACACAGCATTTCACCACATAAATAATTATGGAGATAAGAGATATTGATTTCAGATTAAACTGTTTTAAAATCATACCTTTTTGTATCTTATAATCCAACAGTGTACAAAACAATAGTCACAAAATGGCAGCAGCTGCATTTGTATGAAACAAGAGAGAGCGAGTTCACAATACTGGAAGGCATAATTAAATAACTGTACACAAAATATTAATTTGACTGAGTTTTAATATTTTATTAGCTATTAGCTATATTCTATTAGCACCAAATGCAAAACATCCTCGAAGAAAAAACATTCCTAGCAAGCGTATAGCACTGCTGACTTCAGTAACTCGGATGAGCCTGTGTTATCTGTTTTCAGCGGATGTTATCTATAAGATACCTCTGGTATCTTTTATACAGTATATATACTGTGTGTGTGTGTGTGTGTGTGTGTCCTGTAAGCTCACAGTATAGTCCGCATAATAAAACACACTCCCTGATTAAATAAAACCAAGCTTCTTGTAATAAAACCAAACCCGTGAGCTTCTTGTTCAACCTGAGGTAAAATGATTAGTTTTGGGAGTCTGTCACCTAATACACATGTGAACCAAACCACATGCTAACATGTTCGGATCATACCAGCTGTTGTACTTCGTAGAAATCTACACAGCGGTCTCTTACGGCTGGCAGATCGAATTACGGCTCGACAGAACAACACAAGCTAAGTGTGTCGAGAGTCTCCCCAGTCAGCATGTGCTCGGATTAATATGCATGAAAATTGAAACACTTACACTCAATAATCATTTAAGCACCAGACTAGGCTTGAAACAGCCAAATCCACTGGAATTCATGCATGTCACGGACAAAGTAAATCTCTCTACAGGGTTTTTTTCTTATAGAGCCCAGAAAAAAAGTGAAGAATTGACAATATTTTCCCGATTACCACTGCAGGGGTATTTTAATATCCTTCTTTAAAGGTGTACAAATGTATTTCTGGATGAAATACGCTTAAGTGGAGTCTCAGAGCAACGGCAGGGTTAAAGATGTCACATTAGGCTGGTTAGAAGTTCTAAGATCCTTTTGAACTTCATATCTATACATATATATACATATCAAGGTATAATTCCCCCACGTTCCTTTTGGGCGATCTATCAGGATGTTCAGATTTCCCTTTCAAGTTAGACACTAAAGGCAGACTCTTCCTCTGACTGAAAGTCGTATGATCTGTCCCTTCCACAACTCTGTCTGAAATCGCATACACTCTTGAGTAGGTATTATTTTGAATAAGTAATTACTTTATGACGTAATTACTATATGAATGTGAAGTATGAATCTGTAGGTATACATTCACCATGGTGTCGTTATCATGTGACCTACCAGCGTCAGTTACGTCGCTTCACTGCCATTCACTAAACCTCTCCCGTGGTCTCATGGGATAGTAAAGTGTCCATCATATACACACTTCAAAATCTCGCTGGGAGTAGTAAGTCATCTGGGTACTTTTTGCCCACTTTTTTACGAGAACATTTTACGATGACATACTTCTTTTGTCACATACTGTTTTTCGCCTACTATATAGGGAAGTGTGAGATTTCGGATGCAGCCCAAACCTTGCATTCAGTGTTAAAAAGCTGATGAGTTGAATCATTTGTGTTAGATAGAGAAGACATACAAGGGCTGTTTCTCAATTCCAAGAACGCAAAGAGGAGACTTGCGTTCTCGTGAAAGAACGAACTCGAAAGGACACAGAACACACCCTGGTGAGAATGGAGATGTGCTGCGATCTTGTTGCTCAACTCTATGATAAGTAGCGTCCAATGCACAACAAAAACAACATCACATCACAAACAAATGCCATGACCTATTAAAACATTTATTTCACATTATTATAGACATTAATTTCATAGTATTTTATATCGGTTTAATTTACTATGTGTATATTTGTAAAAATGAGTAGGCCTATGAATGTTTAATGTTACGCCTTGTCAATGTTAAGATTCTTTTTAATATGCTAATTAAAATACCTCAGGCTTTCTCCGTGTCTTTATCACTTTATTAAAATTAGGCTAAACAAAACATCAAATGTTTACTTTCATGAGTTGGCACGCATTTCCAAGCTTGCAGTGGAATCTCTTAAGAGAGAAAAAAGTTTAAAGCTTGCAGGCTTCCGTACCGTCTTTTGGGATTTCTATCAGTTCAGTCTGCATTCGATGCATCCTCGATATCAGTAACACATCGGGGGAATTTTCATGCGTCCTCTGTGCTTGCATTCTTGAGTACTGGAATTGAACTCTGAAGGTTGATGATGATGTAGTACGAGAACATAAGGATTCTAGAACATTCTATTGACAAAAGACACAAACACTCCATTATATTCTAATAGGAAAGTTTTTATATTCAATATTCAATGTTTTTATGTATATTTATGTATAAAAACAATGTATATGTTTTTATATTCAATATTATATATTCAATAAAATATTATATTCAATTCAACTCCCATTTATTTGTATAGCACTTTTCACAATACATATTGTTTCAAAGCAGCTTAAAAAATAAATAAAAAAATTATTACATGAGCTAAGCTGCAATAGCAATATAGTTTCAAGGCCATTTCACACCAAGGACATGTATGAAAAGCATGTATTTTTAAGCAAAACAATGCATGCAAATTTGACGTTGTAGGCATCTGTGATTACCTATTGTTTTCGAATTTGTTGATTCTCTTATTTGTTTTTGATGCCCAGCAATTCATTCATCTGAACATATTTCTAGGCAATGGCAAATATTTGCCATCAGTGCTGGAGTGAATTAGCCTGGCTAACGTCAGACTTCTTTCTCTTTGAGACGTGGTCTGGGAACCACATGTTCATTTTCTCGTATTTGAGGCGTGGTTTACGAATGCCCAGAGCCGTTTATTGGGCGCTGCAAATGTCTATCAAATGCGCCTGTACGTAGCTCATAGCCAATCGTTTCAATTATACCAGATGATGTATGTAGAGCGACAGATATTCAACGAAGAAGACGACGATGGGTCAGAGACACCAGAGTCCTGCACGGGTCCGATTTTGTAAATCCGCACCCGCCCGTACCCGCAGTGCTTAAAACAGCACCCGACCAGTTTTCCGACAGCAGCACTAATTAAAATCTTCACCCGACCCGCTTAAAATAGAACCGACACCCAACCCGCACCCGAAATAAAATCAGTTTAGACAATCACATTATAGACACACTTACAAAAATGTTTATTGCCAAGTCATACAGAAGTTATTACACGACAATTAACACAAGGACAACTTCAGCCGAAGCTGTCAAAAGGCCGATACATGAAGAACATGGCTAACGTTACCACAAAACTGAGTAGCCTTATAACATTTTACCAATCGAACAGACGTGGCTACAACACTATATGCCACGCAATTTCGTCTAGCCTACATCTGACCATTTTGGGTTCAAACACGCCCTGCACACCACACATACTTAACAGTGTTAAATATGAAAAATACCGTTCGATAGAACTGCTTTAATTGTTACCACAGTTTCTGCGTGCTTCCTCGGGGATGAAGTTCCACATTTGCGGCTATCCAACACGAAAATGTTTGCAGCAAAGCCTTTCACAATATTTTCTTCAGATAACTCCAAATTTCTCCCACACACTGGACTTGATTTTTGATGACGTATTGTTGACAACTTTACAATCTCCACTAGCTATTATTTTCTTCAACTCCTCAGCATCCATCTCGACGACTGCAAGCAGATCGCGTGCGCGGTTATGTCGTCATCATCTTGCTGCTCCCTCCCCATTCTGTGATTGGTTCCCTAGCTGAGGCGAAAATCTGGTCCATGGTATCCAGGCTGCCTAGCATTCCCCAGCATGGGGAAACCCAGGCTAGGAGTGAATAGCTTTGGTGCAAAAATCTTTGCTATTATTTTATACTTTTCTGTCAGTTATTCAGACTATGCTTTTTTTTTTTTTCAGCAGTCTGTTCTGGCCATCTACTATCTGCTAATCCATACACTTATTTCCCAAGCATAATGAGAACATTTAAGGCTAAAAGGGCTTTTGGATTTGCATGGTTCTTAATTGAAATGAGATTTGCTGAGGTCTTGGAAAATGCAAGCCCATCACAGAATGTAAATTTGTTTTAGAGCACAGGGACCAATGCTTGACTTAAAGACCTGGTGTAAAACAAACAGACTTACACACAGAAATACACAGAGGGGCTTGTTTTTTTTAAACAAACATCACAGAAGCGACCTTGGAACACCTTAGGACCGTGTAGCTGCATGCAGAACTGAGACAGACCGTCTCAGTAGGAAGGTGTAGGACCATAAGATGTTCGTCCAATCATTTCAGAGGGCAACAATATGATGTCCTACCTGCCTGTCAACATATTTTTTTCCATACCTTCGCGAACCCTGCTTGTGCAGACATCACAGGTCACCAGTGCATTTCATGCTATGCAGAGTTAGACAGATGTTAGTCGCCAAGCACCGAAACCAAAACAGCAGCCACCTTTTACAGTACCTCCTGAACCAAAACAATGAGCTTATGCTACGTTCACGCATAACTACTGTAATTTAGAAGAGATGGAAACCTGTGACCTTATAATCAGAGTGGTTTGTGACTCGAATTTATGCGTTTAAATGGCAAGTCATATAAAGCCATGGCTTTGGAGACCATGGCTCTAAAGAAAGGGTGGGATATCATGCTTTCAAAATAGCTCGCTATTGCTATCCTCTCCGAAAATCGCCTACCCAACCTTTAAATTGATTTTCAGGTGCATCTTTTTGCACGTTTTTTCTAACCCTATTAAATGTATGTCATGTTTTATGTCAAATTAGGTATCATAGTAGGTGGTGGCAAGTCACTGTCCTAATGAATGTCACATCAACAGTAAAATCATTTGTATATCAGTGTTGATATTATTATCAACATTAAAAACATGAGGCAGTCCATCCAGGATTTCACGATTTTTGTGTGTGATTTTTGCGATCAAAATGACTGATTTTGTGGTGGTAATTTCCAGAAATTTGTGAAAAGATTTGCGATTTTTATATTTTATAATTAGGTATCACATTTACCATAATAGTATGTCAGATGCACAATAGTCATACAAGACACAAATCACAAACAAAATGCATAAAGCTTGTTTATTTTGGTCTAATCAAATTCTCATCAAATTAACTTTTAAAACAACCTATGGGCAATTTTTCTACCTGACCTATGTAAATATTAACAGCAGGTGTAGTAATTTATACTGTAGAACTTTGTGTAAATCCTGAGTTGAGGGGTCCTGAGCTGCAGAAGGCAACCAGTTACTTATAGTGCAGCGTTTTGCATGGCGTCCCCACTGCATAGACTATAGCTACGCAATACGAAGTGACCGTTCGAAAGGGAACTACTCAGTTACTATCGTAACCTCAGTTCCCTGAGAGTAGGGAACGAGTATTGCGTTGCCGGCCGCACTATAGTAACCTGGCAAGTTGTCGCTTCAGTCATTAAACCTGCTAAAACGGCTTTTTTGGGGGACTAATATCATAGACAGTAAAAGAATAATACAGGCTAAGGCCGCGCCCGCGCCATTGGATGTGCAGTTGCCGCAGCACAGCCAATGAGTGAGCCAGACACTCACTGCGCTAGCTGTGCAGCTGCAAAATGTGTTTTACATTTTCGGCTTCAGTAAATCGAGGAAAAGGAGTTTGCCCTTTTCCCGCAACATCTGTATCCACGTAAAAATGCATTGAAACTATAATTAAACTAGAGATATTTCAATTGGGTGATTATAATTTAATGTTTTGTGAGGTTTTTCATTATTGTGATTATTTTGCGGTTAAATTAGGAATTATGCAGGATCGCAAAAAATTTCGACATTTTGTTGATTTTGCGTTGTATGCAGCGATCGCGGAATCGCGAAAAACTGGAGGGACTGATGAGGAACTCACACAGGGTATGTTTCCATATCAAAGAGAGTTTGAGTCTTAATTCCATCTACAGTATATGAACAGTCTGTGTCTATATTTGTGCTAAATCCCCACTTTTACAAAGGTACATTGTCAAGAACAGTAGCATGATTTGCTAAGGCAGCATAGTCATCACGCAACCTACAGGTTCATATCAGTATCATACGCACACTGCTTGTGTAGATGCAGTCAGTTTTGACTGCAAATGTTAATGTAATATCCTGGGATGTCATGTATTTGACCTTTTACGGCACTACCATTTTCCTGTTTTTACATTAGAAGCAGAATTTTGCCTATTAGAAATGCATGCTTGATTTTGTTATTTATAAGGGGAGATAGAATTAATTGAGCAACAAAACTCAGCATTTTGTTTGTGTACCCCCTCTGTCACGTCACCAAGATTGGGAACCACTGATTTAGTGCATTGCTATGTGTTTACCATTGCATTGCTATGCAGTTGTAGTTGCAGTAGAGTGTTTTGAGTGCATTGCTATGCAGTTGTAGTTGCAGCAAGAGTGTTTTAAGTGCATTGCTATGCAGTTGTAGTTGCAGTAAGAGTGTTTTGAGTGCATTGCTATGCAGTTTTAGGTGGTTCTCTGCGTGGCTGCTTATTGGTCCAATTCAAGAGAGCTCACCAAGTCTCAATGATATTCGGGACATTTGATGTGGCTCAGGTCCCTCCTTCGGTTTCTTCGAAGAGAAAAAAAAAATTAAAATTTTTTATTTGCCAGTCAAAAATCATTGGGAAAAGTCAGATTGCTTATAAAAATAACACTCTCCTCAACTTTATGTCTGAAAAACAGTAACCACACAGGATGAATAAAGTTTTTCACTTTGGCTTTTAAAAAAAAGCACAAAATATAGGCAAGCTCTGCCGTTTTTGAAAGCCGCAAACTGAGTAAAAATGGAAGGTAAACACAAGAAAAGCAAGGAGAGGTTGGCACATTGTGGCAACAGACAGAATATGACAGTAAAAAAAAAAGAAAAAAAACGAATGATGCTGGAATGACAAACAGTGAAAACTGTATGTTAAAAAATAAAACCCACACTAACAAGCCAAAATAAAACACACACACACACAAAATAAACCTTTCCCTTCCCACCATCCCTTATCTCTATTTAAAAACGCATACATTTTCGGCTTATTAGTTTTGTCCGCAGTGGTGCATTAGGCAGCGTGTCGGCCATGAAGCACCGTGTGAGGCTCAGCCTGCTCCCCGGGGATCTTTCTATTTACTGATACTATCGGTAGAGTGCTCTGCGGAGGACACAACCTCCACCACCACCCTGCTTACGGATGCCTGGTCACGGTGCAAAGATAGACTTCCTCACTTCTCTTGCTTCTGAACTAGTGCTGCTTCTCTTTTTGGGGGGCCTGAAGCAAGTACAGATAGGCTGACTGACAATGAGGCAAACATTACATGAGACAGTAGCTACTTCTGCTGCCTGACTCAATCGTGTTGAAAGTGACAGTGAATTGGTTCAGAAGAGGATGTAAAACCACAGCGGATGTATTTCTGAGTCATGAGAACACTCAAGAATTTGTCAAAGTCTGCTAATAAAGAAAAACACATGCGCCTACACACAGCACCAAGGACACCCAAGCTCAGGAACTCGCCCTTCAAGTACGTTTCATTCCAAAGTTTATCATAGGAAAAGCGACTCTGGGGGTTTTGTTCAACAGCCTGTTCCCTTCATCTCCGCTTGAGCTGGAATCATTAAACACGTCCACTGGACAGTGAGAAGAACACACATGGCTTGTTTGTCAATTTCAGAGGGAACAGAGGCAAATCTGAGATTAATGAAGAGAGGCTCACAGAGAGCCTTTGAAGTCGCTAAGCCGGCGAAGGCACTCGGCAAACACTCTATTGTACACTATTGAATGAGTTGTATGAGGTCGACGTAAGTAGAGCATCTCTTCTCGATGAAGAGGAGAATTCTCTCAAAGCTCATGATGGTAATACTTCTGTGGAATGCGTTTGACTATTGACGAGGGTGGAGGGAGAGAATAAACTAATGGAAGAGAGAGAGAAAGGACGTTTTTGTACTGCAGTAAGGGAAAGGTAAGCAAGCAATGCTTACGTGCACACATCTGCAACATTGCTTGCATGCACCAGATGTGGTCAGATCAGTGTCTTTAAATAATAATAAAAACTACAAAACCATAATTTATGTAATAAGTTGAAAACAGTGATGAACAGCAGCAAATATTTTGTAAAACTGTTCTTATAAATCTGTGCATTTAAACAAAGCAAACCTATTCATTAAAATCAATGGCAGTGAGAGGGCAATCCCAGAATGCACTTCAGGCACACTGATCCAAGATGGTGGAGAATGCGGGAGATCCACTTTTGATATTGTCAATCAAAATAGTTTGAATCTAATTGAAAACGGATGTAATCAAATTAATGGACTTACTGTAACGCATTGTTAGCTTAACAACATACTTATGTCAAATGGCATTGGAATAAATTGTAACTTTAAAATAAACATTAATGACTCATCCAGCAATACACCAATCAAAATATTTTTTTAATCGTCCCTTTGAATGCCGTCCAGTACCCAGTACCAGTACCAGTAAAATGAACATGATGAATCGAGATCGTTTTGAATTATTACTTTAACTAAAAATGATCAGCATTTTAGAGCATCTCAGTTCACAGTGAAGCGAACTTATGTCTGCATGTGTGAATTTAACATGCGTTCATTCATTCCACATTCTGAGACGCATTTGCAAACCTGTTTTTACAGAAACCTAATACACTAATACAAACACATTTTTATTAAAATGTGACATGTACATTCTAATTTATATTCATATCTGAATACACATTAGCAGCTGACCTGTTAAGCATTACATAATCTAAGCATTGCATAATCTGTAATGAAAACTTTGCACTCTATATAATGTGAATGAAGCTCTGTTGAATGAGCCGCAGTACAATGATTGAAGTTTGTGGTTTCCAGTTAGCCATTTTGACCTGTGAATGATTTGACCTGTGATGTTCTCCTCTTTCATTTTGCGCTAAAACTCCTGTCAGACAGCCCAAAGGTGCTGTCACCTCTTCAGCTAGACAAGAGAGAACCACTTACAGTCAACAAATGAAAAGAGATGTAACAGGCAAAGAGAAATCTATACATGGCTTTAGGCTATGCTTTTATACATTTATGTATTCTGCCTCTTTCTCCCTTTCCCTCTGTCTTTATTCTTTTCACAAAAGCTTGTAAAAAGGCTGATGGAGAAGGAACGCCAAGTGACACTGGTTGAGGGGCAGTTTGGGATTCCTGGTGCCTGGGGACAGCTGTGTATGAAGGTTAAAAATGCAGAGCCAAGCTTGGAAACAAGGTCAGGGGGAGTGTAAACAGGGAGCGCTTCAGGGCAATGGACAATAAAGACAGACAGACACATCCAGTATGGAGTGATGGAGGAGAGTATGTTTCAGATGAAATTAAACTGGGTGAGGGATTTCAAAAGGGGCGGATGGTTTTACAAGGGGATCGATTCAGTGGTTGTGTATGGGGCTTCGTTCACGAGCTCATGCCTGGAAACAGGTTTATTATATAGTATGCATCATATTGTAGTGCATGTTCATGTAATGGATATAACAGAAAGAATAAAGGGCAAAGGGAAAGATGGGAATTATGGGAAAGATGCAATCACCCATATAGGAATTAAGAAAACAAGGACGAGGATAGAAAGGTAACTCAGCAACAAAAAAAAAAATTCTCAGTATACTGTATTTTCAAGATAAGTCCATAAGTCCTTAAGACACTAACAGTTAACAGGCGTTAGACAATTAAGGTAATGGTCACAATAAATAAGGACACTAAGGAGACCTTTCTACTGACTCGGAAAAAAACACCAGGAGAAAGATGCCTAGGGTCCGTGATCACCTGTGTGAACATGCCATAGTCCTGCTGGAGGCATGAAGACTGCAGATGTGAACAGAGCAATAAACTAGCAAACAGCAATGTCTGTAATAAGAAGCCAGTTGTACAGGGAGACAGGAAGGACACCTGATTTCCCTTGCGGTGGCAAACCAACCCCGTGTAACCATATGCCCCCCATATGCCACCACTACATAGAATGAGTTTCCATGGCTGAGCAGCTGCACGCAAGCCTCACATCACCAAGTACAATGCCATGTGTCGGATGGACTGGTGTAAAGCACACTGCCACTGGACTCTGGATCAGTGGAAGCGTGTTCTGTGGAGTGAGGATCTGAGTTTGGCAGATTTCAGAAGAATGTTACCTGCCTGACCGCACTGTGCCAACTGTAAAGTATGGTGGAGGAGGGATAATGGTATGCAGCTGTTTCAGGGGTTCTCTTACTTCAATTGAAGGAAAATCTAAATGCTTCACTATACCAAGACATTTTGAACAATGCTATGCTTCCAACTTTATGGGAACAGTTTGGGGAAGGCCCTTTTCTATTCCAGCATG
Source organism: Rutilus rutilus (assembly GCF_951802725.1). Lineage (NCBI taxonomy): Eukaryota > Metazoa > Chordata > Actinopteri > Cypriniformes > Leuciscidae > Rutilus > Rutilus rutilus. The sequence goes on along the minus strand of NC_140231.1, from coordinate 23,249,175 downwards.
GCTGTGCCACGGTGCACAAAGCAATGCCCATGAAGACATGGTTGGGTGAGTTTGGTGTGGAAGAACTTGACTGGCCTGACCTCAACTCCATCAAACACCTTTGGGATGAACTTGCATGAAGATTGCAAGCCAGGCCTTTTCATCCAACATCAGTCCCTGACCTCACAAATGCTCTACTGGATGAATGCATGGGCAGAATTTCCCACAGAGACTTGAAAAAAAATCTTGGAAAGCCTTTCCAGACAAGTGGGAGCAGTTATAGCAGCAAAATGAGGGACCAACTACACATTAATGTCTATGTATTTACAATGCTACAATTTTCTGTCATAATCATTTGTTAACTAACAAGTATTCATTACTTCAATGAGATAATTGTTTCTGCCCTAAAATATTACACTGTTTAAATTAATCCATGCCTTAAAATATTACATTATTCAAATCAATAAATTTTTAGCCAACTGTGATTTGTACATTTCTGAAATACATGACTTAGACAGTTACCTCTGATAACAGATCACTCTAAATTGTAATGCATTTTCTGTAAAGCTGCTTTGAAATGATGTGTTTTGTCAGAAGCGCTAAAAAATAAATGTGAACTGGTGAATGTGATGTCATTACTCTCCATGTTGGAGTAATGGTCAGGTGTCCCAATACTTTTGTATTTTCTTTTTTGTGTAAAGCCACTAAAACAGTATGTGACGTCACTGCTCAACCATCCATTCATTTATGCATCTGTCTATCTGCCCAGGGGGTCATTCTGATGCATCACTTTTGTTCTTCTTTTTATTCTAAAACAGAATTCTCTTATTCAAGCAGCCAGCTTTGCTACACAAAGTCGTTCTCTCTCGATGCAGCGAAGTGCAGTTCGTGTGTAGCTTTAGACTGCCAGAGGGTCTAGTGCTATTAATTAACTTCCGTTTATTGATATATGGTTTCCTCTTGAGAGAAAACAATGCATTCATCTCGCCTCCCTCCCATCTCTTTCAATTCCTCGCTCTCTTGCTATCTCACTCTTTCTTGTGCACACTCGCATTCACAGGCGTGCAGGATAAGGACCGGTAACAGCCGTTTGAAATCGCTTTTCTTTACAAAGCAGGTGAAACAAGCATTAATTCTGAAACAACAGGCATTGTTCTGTTATTGACCACTTACCTAACAAAGAGCTTAGACTGCCATTGTTGAGTTATTGAAAAGGTAAAACGACAACTGTGACATTTTCTGAACCATATTTAGAGAGTCCTTCTATATACAGTGAAAATTCATTATTTACTCACCATGAGTGAGTCCCTTAATGGAACAAACAAATGATTAGAAGATAATAATAATAATAATAATAATAATAACAAACAATAATAATTTAACCCAGTTAAATGTTATCTTTAACAAATCTCAAAATGAATATTCATATCCATACTGTTTATTATAATATTGTGATGTCTAAATTCACCTGTGGCATTTAAAAAAAAAAAAAATTAAATATAGATTTTATTTTTTCATTTAGACAAAATAGTATAAAAAGGTACATAGAATCAGCCACTTATCAGTTAAAGGCCATTCATTTATTCATGGACTTATCTGTAAAAAAAAATAAATAAATAAATAAATAATAATAATAATAATATATGTGCATCATTATTTCCAATACAACAACAGCTCACAGTGAATATACAGTAGCTAAATGTGGTCAAACCAATAAACCACACAATATATTTGTGTGAGGAACAGTCCAAATTGTACAAGTTTTTGTTTCACTCATAAATGCGTTACATTACAGACGTAAAATAGGTTTTGAATAATGTACAACATTAAGTATGAATAAAGGTAAAAATCCATGAAATATAATAGTCCTATAAATGTTTTAAACAGCCTGACCTTAAAATATTAACACTACAATATAAAGTGGTCCATCACAGCTTCAACACAAAACCCCTATCACATGTATGCTTTCTATGCGGGATAAGGCCGAATTTCTGTATTTTGAATGAAAGGTGAGGGGAAAACAATAGGACAAAGAGAAAGAGCCTCTGTCAGTCACACTCAATAACCATTCAACAATGCTCAGATGCAAAGCACTGCATTGGCCGAGCATCATTTAAAAATCAATGTGTAGAGAGCATCAGGCTCTCGAGAGAAGTCTCTTATTACATTGTTCTTTCCCTCTCAGGAGAGACGCGTCTCTCTAACACAATCCTTGCAAACATTCATCTTCTCTCCTGCTGGCATTATGATGTCATTACATTCCACAGAGGTCACGCTAAGGCCATGTTGAACGACTGTATTCATTGACCGGGGCGCTCTTCAGGGCTTCAGCAAAACATTAGTGAGCTGTTGACCCTTGACCCATCTTCTTCTAAACAATGGACAATCGGCCTTTGTCTGTTTACATATACGCAGAAGTAATTTACTGCTGTATGGACAAGTGCCAGTTCTTTTTTCCATCCTTTTTTAATTAACTATTGCATGTGGAGCAGTTTATAATGAATTCACTTCATCAAGTGCAAAGATGTGAAAAACATATTGTTCATACAAGCACACTCTAGGCCTCATGGCTTTAATAGACATAACAGTTTGTTGAGAGAAATGTCAGGGATATTTTCATAAGAGGTGAAAAGAGAGAGATAGAGAGACTGAAAGAGAGAGATTGAGAGAACGAAGGGGATGAAACGCTACGATATAGAGCAAAGAGTGGGAGGGGAAGTCCATGCAAATTGGCGGTAATGCAGTCGTAAGCTTGTGCTGGCTTATCACTGGTGCATGTCCAATTTTCTGACTCAAAGCGAGACGCAGAACAGATGATTTCCTGTTTGTTTTACAGCTTCATACTGTTAAAATATTGATTGCCCATTCACGACGAGAGCACACACACACACACACAATCAAAGGCATGGTGTGTTGAAATTGTTTAATTCCTAATGCTGGTTAAAATAATATTAACATGCTGATATCTGTTTTGAAAAGAATCACTTATTTGTGAATGTGATTTGAATATCTAAAATAATCAAAAACATTTTTCTAATTTGTATCTTAAAAACGACCTTGTTATCCTGTTATCCTCCTTAAATGCTAATTATAGCCTAAAAAATTCTTATCAGAAGTTATCATACCATTTTTTTTTATACTATTTATTAATAAATGTTAACTCATCATAAGAATGAGTAAACGATGATAGAATTGTCATTTTTGGGTGTAATGTCCCTTTAAGTCACGATCCAGAAAATCAATGACCTTGGGTTACAGCCAGGTTGTGATGATGTTACCAGCAGTTCTTAATATCCATTCAGCACTCATCTTTGCAATGCATCCTCCAATGATAGAATTGATGTTTGTCTTTACAGAACAGCAAACAAACAAGCATAATCTCCCATATCAGCCAACACGAAAAATAAATAGAATTTGGCAGCTAAATCCATGACCAGTATCGTCTCTATTGAAAGAGGGGATAAATATTAGTCTGGCAAAGGGAAATTGCTGTGTGACACTTTTAATAACATAGCTCTGAATTTAAAGCCTAGTGAATTTTGGTCTATAAATAAACACCTGCAAACACACACAAAGATATATTCACAACAAGACAAAACAGACAAACATCCAGGTATTAATATATGCAGTAAAGACACAATATATTAATAAGATCACTACCAAACAAGCCAAGTAAACATGCTTTACAGTTAGTAGTCATCATACAATCAAGAATTTGTTCTCATCTTTACTTCTAGAAAATACACATTCACTAAGAATAAATAGTGGCAGATGCCATTTGAACCCCAATAACATACATAATTTGCATTTGACTAGCAACTTATACTATTGCATATAAATAGCAAAATATCTAATATTATAAATAAATTGTGTGTGCGTGCGCGTGTATATGCGTGTGTGAGTGTGTGTGGTAAAAAGATAAATAAAAAATGTATAATTAAAAAGTATTAAAATTGTTCTATTTTGGGGGATTTTTTCAATTAATTCATTTTAATCTTTTTGCCTTTTAATTAGTCTGTTAATTAATAGAGAGGTTCAAAGTGGAGACAGGAAAATATGTTAAATGTGCAATTAAGTACCATTTAGATTTTGTAAACAACTTCTTGTAAACAACACATTTTTGCCTTGTATTTAATTACTCTATATCTTCATATCAATCTCGACCTTGCAGAGAATCCAACACTGCCTCTGTTTTGGTGCGGCTGATAATTCCACAAGAGTTTCGAACCCCTTTCTGACTGAAGAACCTCTAATGGTCTGGGCCCGGTTTCCCGATAACGCTCACTCTTAGCCTGCTAAGAAGACTCGAAAGATATATCTTACCAAATTTGTTTATTTTCCTAAGTGTGTTCCCCGAACTATACCTTAGGAAGCCGCTTAAGATATACCTTCTTACGTGGGACGTGACCAGGCGCTGTCCGTGCCAATGGTGCTGAATTGTTTGAAATCGATGGCTCGAGAATCAATTATTCTCTCGTGCAGGGGCTGTTTATGTGAAAAAGCGGTCATCTTTATAAAAGAAGCACTTCAGAAATAGTTGAAATTTCAATTTATTATGATTATTGGATATTATAAAAAATAATTCAAACTATAATAGCCTATAAAAGCGTAGCCTACATATTTTAAAATTGTAACATATAGCCTATTGCTGCCACAATAACCTTTTCAAAAATTTACGTGCCACCTTTTCTTTCCCATTTTTGTTCGCTGAGGTGGAGCTGCGATGAAATATTGTTCTTGTGTAAATACTTTCCAGCATTTCAGTAATAAAAGTTTACATCTTGCGTACGGTGCTCGGCAGTGATCAAAAAGGATTTAAACCGTGAATTTTGAATCTCTTGTAAACTCGGAGATGTGGATTCAGACGGCAATTAAATTACCACACGACCTGTTTGTCAAAAAACAGAAGGTACTAATTTGTCCAGGGATTTTTACGCGGATTGGGTGAGAAAAACACTGATATTATGGATTCGGACGGCACTAAAATCACCGACTTACCCCTGTAAATGTTTAAAATACCGGACGAGCCCATGAGAAACAATATTAGCGTCCGAATAGGACTTAACTGACAGTAGCCTATGCTTTCACTGGCCTTTAAAAGAGCGTTTTAATTCAATTAATAATATTGTATAATAATATAATTAAAAATCTAACAACAATCAGTGTAATGACAATTTTATTCTTTGCATGAAAACACTTGAATTAGCCTAATTTAATACTGTCTGGGTGTATTAAAACTTCAGAATTATATTCATTTAGACCTGCAACAACGCTAAGAGAGAGCTACGAATGGTCCAGACCAACCTTACGAAAGTGTGACTTACAAAAGATATACTTAGCGTACGAACGTTCCGGGAACCGTCCCATAAGGTTAAGAGAGAGGTTAAGGAATAGGTTAAGAACTACTTAGAGATAAGAACGCTTTGGGAAACCGGGCCCTGTTTGCAGGACCAGGACCATTCCTTCAGTGAGAGGCGAAGGCCTAATAAACTTTCCTCGCACTGACTTTCCTTCTAAACAGATTATACAGTACAAATACATCACTTCATTATTGTTACTAGTTGAAAAAATATATTCATAGTCATTTAAAAATTAGTCGAGTACAATGCTGTGTTGAAGAAGAGTTTGTGAGAAAAATATATTTATAAAAGGTATATTCACCGCAGGGAATCTGAATTAAAAAGTGTTTTTGAACAAAGCGACAGAGGGAACAATTCAGTGTCTCGTTCATAAAAGGCAGTTGGTGGTTTTGTTCATGAAGAATCTAGATAATTCATTACTATATAGTAGTCGAAAATCAGTATGTGAAAACAGAATCATGTCAGAAATCACAGTATTTAAAACAGCATGTATATATGTTTCCGGTGAGATTCTGAAGTGTGAATCCAAAGGACACTTCACTATCCCGTGAGGCCACAGAAGAGGAGTTGTGAATGACAAAACCTAGCGAGTATGCAGTGTTTTTGACTAATGATTCAGTGACTCACTCATAAAGATCTACTGGCATAACAATGTAACTGCTCAAATAAATAAATAAAATGAATAAAATTTGAGAACTGGAACTAATTGTTATTCTAAATAAATAAATAAATAGATGGATGGATGGACCAGAACTAATGGGTAAATAAACAAACAAACATTCGAGGACCAGAACTAACATGTTAAAGTAAAGTCAAATAAAATGCTTACATAAGCTTTTAAAAATACTGTGAATTTACAGGGTTGCAATAGAAACAAGAAACATTATAATGTCAACCTGACCAAGACTTCCTTCTGCAGCAAATAACAAATACCATCTCATAAAATGGATTCACACACTCTGAATTCATTTTTCTCCCTATATTTTTTGTTGTTGCTCTGGTGACATTTCCGTCAAAATCAAACTGTAAAGCAATTATGCAGATCTGCGGAAGTCATCCTTCGGTAAAGACATTTATGAAGTTGTTTGTGCATTTTTGAGAAGAATACAAAGCTTCCAGTCGTTCCTGAGAGGTGCACTTTGCTTTTTAAAAGCTGATGGCTCAGTCTCAAATCTATGAGAAAGAAATGTGTCCTTCGCTCACAACAACTGCAGTGTTTCTGCTGAACTAAACAACACATGTAATTTATGTACTTTTACACATTCTCCGCCCCATGGTCAGACTGTGTGTGTGTGTGTGTGTGTGTGTGTGTGTGTGTGTGTGTGTGTGTGTGTGTGTGTGTGTGTCTTCACGGAAAAAATGGCTTTTCTCTCTGTCCCTATCTATGGCTAATGGAACATGTAGAATGAGAGTCATTAAGCGAAGCCGTGGACTATGGCAACACCTAGTCTATGGCTCCTCGATGAGATGGCCTCGTCTATCACTGCTCAGCCAGGGCCACTCACACAAGGTCAGTTTGTACTAATGACGCGTGACCACTGCCTGCCAAAGAGAGAGAAAGCGAGAGACAAGAGCAGAAAGACAGAGTTTATGATATGAAAGCCAGATGTAATGGAGAGAAATGAGAAGGTTAAACCAAAATTACAGAAGGATGGAAGGATTATTAGATTCATCAATGGATCAATTATCCATGAGGTCTTCATAAGTGCTGGTGGAAGTGACAACCTGTCTAGAGGTCGGAGGTCAGTTGTGAGGAGAGTAGACACTCACCCTGCCCCATGAAATTGCTCGATGAACACAGTTTTCCAACTGAAATAGGCTGTTGATCTTGATTTTAGTCTTAATGGTGTCTTTAAGCCTATGACCCCAAAAAACTGAAAACATAATGCAGGGAGTTCAACCTGTTTTTAAAATTACGACTAAATCCTGTACATTGATTGACCCTTTTACTTGTATAGAATTTTTTCTCTCAACACAAAATATAAAAACGACATCATCACAAACCAAAATGAGTAATTCATTGAGCAAAAAATCCACAGAAAAAGCATAATGGTCATTTTGATATGTGGAATATCAAGGAATTTTACTAAAAGAACCAAACACCCCCCCCCACCCCTTTTATGCATTCTAGGGTTAATGTGTGTGCTTTGTAGGGCGAGAATATGTTGGATTATTAAAGGGATTGTTCACACAAAAATAAAAATCCTGTCGTCACTTACTCACCCTCACGTTGTTCTAAACCTGTATGAGTTTCTTTGTTCTGTTACTGTAAACCCAAAAGAAGATATTTTTAGGAATGTTCGTAAACAAACAGAAGCTGGTCACCATTGACTTCCATAGTAAAAAAAAAAATACTTTGCAAGTCAATGAGGACCTGAAGACTAAAATTTCATCTTTTAATATAATTTTATTATTTAATATTATGTATCTGTATTATTATTATTCTTTATTAGTATTCATAATCAGTTGTATTATCTTATGGAGTTTAAAATGCATGAGTTAGACTATAGATAGCATGAGTCCATGTGTGAGGATCACATGTCAGACACAGGGAGGGGAGCTGGGAGAGAGTAACATGTTCCCCTGATGATGATACATCAAATGTGTTGGCATATTCTTTACAAGGAAAGGAATGTTTTGATGAAAATGTACTACAAATGTATACACCGAGGGATAGTTTCTTAATATGGAAAGTGGATTGCAATGTGTAAGCATGAGGTATGTGTTCCATTTTAAACATAAGCAGCATGTTTTTCTATTACATGGAAGTTGTAAGTCCCTCAGTGGTGTATATAAGGTCAATCTTACTGTACTACTGCAGAGAAACACCGGGAACACATAGACCTGGCACGAATACAACTTCTTCTCCAGTTTCTCTCCTATGCTGACACATGTGAAGAATAAAATATTTGTATTGGCAAGATAACTGCACTGTAAAAAATGATCGTGATTTTAAAGGTCAAAGACTGTAAAAATGCTACAGTGAAAAACTGTTAATTGGTTAAGAGAAAGTTTCCTTACTATATACGGTAAACAACTGTGATAGATCTAACGGTACATTTAATGTAATTTTACTGTAAAATACCGTTAAATTTACAGTTTTTGGAAGTGAAAAAGAACAAGTCATTGTATAATTTACATTGAAAAAACGTAAATTGACATTCCCACAATTCCCTGCGTGACACTACACATTTGATGTATTTTTGTTGAAATAACTGTTTCTTCTTTTCATAGTTTTTTCTAATCCGTTATGACATTAGGGTTTTATGTTACATTTAATGTTGTTAAATTAATGTTTATTGCATTTTTAAAATTTCACCTGTGTTACCATGATGGTGTTTAGTGTTTGTATGAATGAGACTGTGCAGCTTATTTATTAGTATTAACTTTTTTCTGAAAGAGCTGTTTGTGATGATCTTTAATTCATCATGGGATTTTCATCTCTACTGTGATTAGTGGTTGTCAGTATATAACTATGGTACAAAACAGATATAAATACTTCAAAAGGTCAGTAAATTAACATTATATCAGATAATTAAATACGGTTTATTACTGTAAGTTTAAGTAAAGTCTGTAAAATCTAAAATGTTGCTACCGTATTTTTTACGGTACATTTCTGGCAACCACAGCTGCCGGTATTTTACCATAAATGTAACAGATTTTTTTTTTTTTACAGTGTGGTGTCCGATCCCGTGAATCAAATAATAACGGGGAAAAGGCTTAATTCCAAGTATACAGGACCAGAAGGTTTTTGTTTAACAACATTCTTCAAAATATCTTCTTTTTTTGTTCAAAAGAATAAAGAAACTAACACAAGTTTAGAACAATGTGAGGGTGAGTAAATAATGACAGAACTTTATTTTACTTGTTTCTTTTGGGTAAACTAAAATCCATTTAACTTGTATGCGTGACACACACATCATTGCAACAGATTGTAGCCAGGTTGATCTTTTCATACTGCTCCCGAATTCAGTCACTCATATTAACCAGCTGTCTACTACACTGCAAAAACGAATTAAAATAGCAACTCGATCAGCTGCACATGATGTCATGATTGAACAGTATTGTGATGTAATTGCAAAGCATTGCCTACATTTTGAGGAAAAACGCACTGCTGTCTCTGTCTTTTATAGCGTTTCCTTCCTCACAGCATTATTCCTAATCACAGTTTGATCTCCCAAAAGACTTCTGCCTCTCTTGGCGCGTGCACACGCGTGCGAACGAGCCACTGATCTGCAATGTGTTTCACGCCTCCTTACGAGTCGAAAATGAGCACACTTTTTTTGCGCAATTATTTTCCTGAGGAGCGGAACACAGTGGCGCGAGCGCAAGACGTGAAACAAAACAAGTCCTTGCTGAATTGAATGGCAATTATGAAAAACTGCCTTAATTACGGGGACTAGCTCACCGGGAGATATTTTGAGGGAGGTCTAGGTCTACAAAGCAACAGATTTTCACTCGTTATTCTGCATAAAGCACCGTCGCCGTGGGTCCTTTAACGCTGGAAGCACAGCTGGTGAAGGGTGAGAGATGCTTTGAGAGGAAAACAGAGACAGTTTTACATATGCGCAAGCTAATTGTGTGATTATAGAGTGTCTATAGATTTCTCTGTGAATGGCCTACTAGTCCAAGCTCCATTCGATGTATTGTAAACATACCTCTGGCATACAAACAATGGCATATGTCGTTCAGCCGAGCACGTGTCTGAACATCAGCGCGCAGCACTGCTTTTAATTCATAGTCATTTGGTGTAATTAGCTAAACACAGCACGCGCAGGTTGCTGTTGGGATGATTGCAAGCATACTGTCAAATGAATAAGGCTTTCGTAGGAAACCCAAGGGGGTGATATGACAGGTGTCTGCCATTATATAAAAGAAAAAAATGTCAATCTAATAAGAATGAAATGAGTAATTTGTTCTAAACAGTTAAACCTTCTGATTCTGTGAAAGGGATTAGCACTTACTTTGGGTTTTTATACTACATTCATACATTTCATGTGATTTGGTGATCCTGGGGTATTTTAGTATTACAAATTATAAGTACATTTAGTATAGTTCCTTTAAAAAGCATATAGGGAACAAACAAGAGCAGATTTCAGGACCACAGACAGCGCCATGGGTGACTGCATTATCTGTATTTTTGGTATATGGCGTAGTATTATTAAAGTTATGATATTTTTTATTATATAAATAAATGAATTATATAAATTGATGTTATACAGGTGAGGATTTGCATGGTCTTTGTAAAATGTCAAGTTTGTGTAGACTTGTTTATCTGTTTGTTGTTGCTTGGAGCATTTTGCAATGACCTGGATGACTGAGAATTTTTTTTTAAACAACATCCAACATCCATTTATTTGACATAAAATTAAACCAACAAATGGATAAACAAGTAATCTAATTCTAATTAATCTATCTTCTAATTTTCCTCCTAAACTAGGATAGATAGATAGATAGATAGATAGATAGATAGATAGATAGATAGATAGATAGATAGATAGATAGATAGTGTATTTTGTACACTATTCATTGAAAGTGGCACTTGAATTTCATTTTTGCTGATATTCACTTCTTTTCTCTGAATGAAAAAAAAAGGTTTGGTATTCAAAAGACCAATCAGTTTACACCTTGTCAGTACACATCTTAGAGACAACTATGCAGACAAACCACTACATATATACGCAGACAGTCAGACAGATAGAAACTGACACCCGCACACAGAAACGTCACAGATCAGCAGCAACTGAGCGGTGAAGGAATAATTGCATGCATGTAAACATATGCAGAGCGAGAGAGAGGACAATCATCAGACGGGTTTGATAAAGGTGGCGAGATAACCTTTTCCTTCCCTGCTTCGCATGGATGAACACGGAAAATAAGAAAATCTCAATTATAACCAGTAAAGAAAGACAGAAAAATACACCAAAAAAAAGCAATAGAAAAACGAAGGATGCAAAGGAGATGAGAAAAAAGGCAAACAGATACTACAGGCAAACAAAAAAAAGGATGCAAATTGAAATTCAGGTTCAGATTATGCTCTGAAGTCAAGAAGAGAAGAAGGCAGGAAGCGGAGGCTAATCTGAATAAATCACATTAACCGAGTTCATAAGATCATGCTCTTCAATCCCGCAACAACAACCTATATAAAAATGCACATCTGCCATCGCTGGTGATAGATGCAAGCAGAAATGGTTTTGAAAAGGATCCATTATAAAACTGTTTATGTAACATCAACTAAAGTTTGACTCAAAAAATGGGTGGCAGTTTTGATAACTGTTTGATAGTTGCAGACAGCAGGAGATAAAAAATATGTTAAATGCAAATAATACAAATGCAACCAACCATATAATCTTGGATAATTAAGATAAGTAGCAAAATAAACAGGCTTATCAACTTTTAATAGAGAAAACTGTTTATTTATATATTATTAAGTCGTTTTTTTTTTTTTTTTTTAGCATTTATTTATTGTTTTAATTTAGTATATTATTATGTAACAGTTGGGAACCACTGGTCTTCACAACTTTGTCTATGCAACCTTTAGTTTCCAAGCACATATCAAGGTATTTCTAAACTACATGACTAACTGAAAGGCTTATTGATGTGGGCCATGACACACTATTATCCATGTCAAAATCACTGAAGAAATGTTGGACTGAAATGTGAAATATTATTTTGATGGTATATCTAGGGTTAGGTATGAGTCAGCAGTAATTCTATAGCAACAAAAAGACTCCATAACACCCAGAATCCTCATTTTGTTCTTTTCTTTTTCTTTTTTTTTTTTGCCAGGAAATCACAAAGCAACTGAGGAACATAGTGCAGGTGGTGTCATTCCTCAAAGAGGAACATCTCATTATTGTTCTAGAATGTTCTCACCCACCGATCTGCTGCACTTTTCTCCTGTCCTGGGGGGACAAACAGGGGAAAAGAAGTGGAAAACATTAAAAACAAGGGATAAGTCAATAAACCAAGACAGCTGAATGGCTTTAGCATGATAAGCACGGCAAAAAAAATTAGTTTTAAGAAGTTCAGTCAATGTGATTCATTATTTAACAAATATATGAAAATAAATAAGTGATAAAATGAAATTATTAAACTCCCTGACCCATACATGAATTCAGTAATTAGAGATGTTCCTATCATCTGAGCATTAATAATGACAATAAATGCAATGCCTTTGAATCATCTTCATTTGATTTGATGATCAAGTAATCACCAGTAATTAATATGATGCTTTTTGCTGAACTAATCAGCATATCAGATTGACAGCCTTAATTATAATTATACACATGCACAGCATAAAGGTCTATTTGATGATGAACACTTATGAGATGGTCTAACATCAGAAATAGTGCTGTGTGGGTGTAAGATTATTAGTAGCATCAATAATGTGATTAAGACAGAATAAACTCATATCTGAAGCTGATTTGCGGCACAAGGTAAAACAGCAGCACAAAAAATTGGTTGCTGAAGAGTTTAAGTCATAGTAGAGCACAATTTCTGTTTGAGGTTTCAAAGAAAAATGTTAATTTGAAATAGTTCCCTGAGATAGTTCTTTTTGTTATGTGATTTGAGAGTATGTAACTTTTTCAGTCATTGCTTATGTAATTAGCATTTTAAAAGGCAGTCTATTCTATAAGGTTTCTACAACCGTCGAGTACAACACATTGAATTTGCATTTACTGACAATAGAATTATGTTTCAATCAAGCCTTCGACTTTCACAAACAAATGAATGTCCCTTTACTTTGGAAAAGAAACCTCATCACCCCCTTTTCTCCTCCCTTTCTTTCTCATTTCTTCTCATTCAAAGTTCTCTCCTGACATTGTTTTACAGAGTGACCGAGAGTGTCAGTCTCTCCTGGCTCAATCTGTTCTGACTAGGAACACTCTGGCTCAAACCTCTCATTTGTCAATGCAGAAGTGTTTTTTTTATTTTTCACTTCTAAGTTCTTTCATTCTTTTCCACACTGCTTGAGGACAACCTTATGCACCCAATACTACACTACTAGGAACTAATACAAAAACTATTTCTGCCCGGCACGACAGGGAGAGGTTGAAAGGTGGAAAGGTGTTCGGAGTCAAGGAAATATAACCCAGAGTGGTGAAGGGTGAGATTGGAAAGTGTGACCCTGGTGGGCCACATCAGCTATAGCTCTGGAATCTCGCACAGATATGGGCATGTACGAGCAGGGAACAAAGAGTGACAAAAGTGAACAGCAAATCATTGTGGAATTTAAACTAAGTCACATTGTACAAGACACAAATGTTCACAAGCAGAGTAGAAGACCAGGGCGGTTTGAGGGTCAGTGAATATTCAGAGCGCAGTCCCGACATCAGTCCATGTGTTTGTAGGCATGCTTTTATGAAATACAGGTATATGATTGACAGGAACATGAGACTTTCAGTATTACTGGAGATTAAACTGAAGCCTCAGTCTCAGCCTAATACACGCTTAAAGAAAGGTTTACTGATACTGTTAACAGCAACTTTGACTGAAAAAATGCAGTATATTTGATCCAAGTTTAATATGCATTTAATATGAGCAGTAGCTACCCTTACGAAAAATACGTTTATTCAAGTGTTCTATTAGTATTTTTCTAATTTTCATTACTTTTTTGTTTAAAATGTTGTCTTTCTTTATGAAACTTACCGACATTCAAGTGTTGATTAAAAAAGGATGCATGAAGCTAATAAAATAAAACGTATAAGTTCACTTGTAGTACAGATGCATTACAAATGAGAAACCTAGTTGTGTACTTAGTTTACTACTCTTACACTTATAGTACTAAACGTATACATTTATATACCAAAATTGGGCCAATTTAGTCCCAAGCAGTATCGAAATAGTAAGTTTACTACAAGTACACATTGATATTAGTATACTTACTACATAAAGTATACTTAAAAATATACTTGAACATATATAATTAACAATACTTGAGGATACTTCATAAAATTAACTTGAAAGGGTAATGATGTATGAGTGTGTGTGTGTGTGTGTGTGTGTGTGTGTGTGTGTGTGTGTGTGTGTGTGTGTGTGTGTGTGTGTGTGTGTGTGTGTGTGTGTGTGTGTGTGTGTGTGTGTGTGTGTGTGTGTGTGTGTGTGTGTGTGTGTGTGTGTGTGTGTGTGTGTGTGTTTCTATTTTTGGGGGTTTTGATTCCCTAATATCCTGAATTCTTTGAGCACAGCTTTTTATACTTCTCCAAAATTTCATTTCTTAAATGCTTGCTGCTGGATCTGAATTGACAGAAACTCTGAACAAAAAGGCACAAGACGTTTCTTCAACTCTTCTCAGCGTTATCTGCAGAACAGGCGGTTGTTCCATAATTTAAATAAATGCTTCCACTTAGTTGCCGAATACCAATGCCAAAAGTCAAAAACTTGGCTTTTGAAACTACATCTGAAGTATAGAGCAGACTGAGTGACTTAACAAAAATTCCAGACATAAAAGCTTAGCGGGAAAGACCAGGTGTTTTAGCTTAACTTAAAACCTTTTGTGGTTTAACAACTGGAAGACCAGAAGACATTTTACATTCTTAGTCAACAGTCTCTCTTTTTTTCCCTCTACTAATTCATCGCACTTAAGAACTGCAGAACATCTCTGATAACTTAAAAACAGAACAATTGTTATCTGAATATATATTAACACAATAACCTTTTAATTGCACCATGTTTCAAATGACTCTGCAGTGAAGTTTGTGTTCAGAACTCTCTTCCACATTCTCCATGTCTGGTTGTGGTCCTGGTGGAGCGCTTGGTAATTAGCTAATCTGCCTAGTTGTGATTACGTGTGCTGGAACAGAAAGAGGAGAGGGCGGGAGGGTGCGCTGACAGATTAGGGAAAAGTTGTGCGTGAAAAAAAAGTTACTTTTCCAGCCCATGCTGGGAACACAACACTGGAAGATTAATTAAACTCAACTGCCATCCCATCAGGTTAATTAGGGTTAAGGTATAATTAGGACACAATTAAAAAACTGGCACACACTGAGGTCCTTCCATAATCTGGCAATATCTGAGCGTATGTGAGAACACATTTGCATATTTGCATATTAAGTGTTAGAGGCCTCATTGCATATGAATGATCCGACCTTGCCATTAGATCCCATAAGAGGACTGTTGATGGTTTCACTTCAGCCTATACAGCGGAAGGTATGAGAGACAGCAATCTTTCCACTAAACAAGCCTGTGGGGTGCGACTAACGCTCCAACCTCCCGCAGTAAAGCTTCCCGGTGGCAATTTCATCTGTGATTTAAAATGAACATCGCCTTCACATGAATAATGCCACCTTATGGGCTACAAATATTTGTATTGGACATAGTTTGATAAAAATGTGCTTTCAGGCACCAAATATACAAACCAAACATCCTGAGAGTTTTATGAGCATTATATCAAACTTTTGAAAAATAAATGAATAAATACAATGATAAATTGAATTATAATAAAACAAACAATATATATATATATATATATATATATATATATATATATATAGTAATAAAACAAAACAAAATACAATACAATACAATAATAAAATTATCACGGTTCATGAATTCACTGGCTCGTTCTCGCTCTGTGTGTATGTGTGTGCGTGTGGGTGTGGCCGCTGATTACCACTCAGCTGATTATCAACGCCAGCTGTCACTCATCATCTGTGTCTATTTATACTCATTGTCATTCGTCTTGTGTTTGTCAGATCATTGGGTTAGTTCCTGTGTGCTTGTCTGTTCTCCGGGCCGATTTCCTGAGTCCCCAGTGGATTTCCTGTCGGATTTACTGATCGCTCTGCCTGTCTTCTCTGAGGATTATCCGATGTTGTTCCCGTCCTGGTTCTGCGGTGGTTTGGATTTCCCGATCGCTCCTCTCACCTTCACAGAGGATCTGGGTTGCCCATTGAGTCCCTGCGCTGCCAAGGCTCAGATTGTTCCAGGCACCACATCTACATCTGACCCTGTTTAACTACTCTCACCTGTGTTTCTCAATAAATGTTTGTTGTCACTCACAATTGAATCCTCTGTTTTATTCTACGTGACAGAACAATCTGACCATCATGGATTCAGCGAGTACACCGGATTTGACACAATTTGTGTCCTGAAGCATGGATCAGCAGGAGGAACAGATGACTGTCACAAGCCGTGCAAGCCTTGGTAGCGCAGGTGTCTGAGCTCACCCAACAGCTCCAACATCTAAGCGGTCCCACTGCGGTCCCACTGCGCCACCCCCTGCGCCTTTTCCCCCCGCTCCTACATCGCTTTACCACCAACCTGAGCTACGTATGCCTACCCCGGAGGCATATTCTGGTGAGCCCAACTTCTGCAGACCATTTATCAACAAGTGCTCTTTGTTCTTCTCGCTCCAGCCAAAGATGTTCACTTCTGAACAGTCTAAGGTGGCTTTTTTACTAACACTGTTGACAGGACACGCGGCTCAGTGAGGGACGGCGGTGTGGGAGAACCACCACCCATGCAGCGCTTCGTTCCAGGCACTATCCGACGAGCTGAGGAGGGTCTTTGATCCTGCTGTGACTTGAGGCGGCCCGTATACTCGCGGATCTTCGTTAGGGGAATAGACCGGTGTCAGACTATTCTATCGAATTTAGGACTTTAGCAACAGAGTGCCAATGCAACAAAGAGGCGCAGTGGGACATGTTCCTGCATGGGCTGGCTGACCGTATTGAAAGAGAGATTTATACGCTGGACCTACCCAGGAACTTGGACGGACTCATCGAGTTGGCTTTACGGGTTGACGCTCACTTACACCGATTGGAGCAACGAACGCACCAGACCTCGGTTTCTGCGAGACTCGAGAGTCACCCGTCTACCAGCAGTGATACGGTCAGCCCCGTCTTCCATCACGAGCCCATGCAGGTGGGAAGGAGAGGCAAAGGGAGGAGAGGCAAAGACGGAGAACCAGAGGACTATGTTTATATTGCGGAGGCACAGGACATTTTCTGAACGACTGTCTGATAAAATATCAAGCCCAATAGTAAGTATGAGGCTAGTATCTGGCGGGTATCTAGTATCTCTCTGTGGCTAAGCCCTCATCTTCCACCCTCCTTCTGGTAAGACTGCAATGGTTGACCCATTTCCACCACTGCCTGGCCTTATTGGACTCGGGGGCCGAAGGTAATTTTATGGACATGAATCTTGCCCAGCTACTTCAAATTGCCATCACTTCTCTCACACGCCAGATTACTGTTAATGCACTCAACGGACAAGAACTCCCTAACATCCATCTCTGCACTGAACTAATAACACTCATCACTTCTGGTAACCATTCGGAGGAGATCTCCTTTCTGCTTATGGACTCTCCACTCATCCCCATAGTACTCGGCCATCCCTGGATAGTGAAACATAGTCCCAGGGTGGACTGGGGCCACAGTTCAGTCTCGGCCTGGAGTAATGAGTGTTACGCGTCCTGTCTTGTGTCTGCTTGTTCGTCTGAGTCTGGTTCTGTTTTGCAGGAGGAGCCTGTGCATTTGTCAAACGTGCCCGCAGAGTACCGCGACCTGAAGGAAGTGTTCAGTAAGTCCTGTGCTGCTTCTCTGCCTCTGCACCGTCCCCATGACTGTGCTATAGAGTTACTGCCAGGTACGTCTCCGCCTAAGGGCAAGTTATACTCACTTTTGGCTCAAGAAAGGGAGGCCATGGAGAAATACATTTCTGATTCTCTAGCAACTGGATTCATTCGCCCTTCCTCTTCTCCAGTGGGGGCGGGGTTCTTTTTTTGTGGGTAAGAAGGTCTCTGCGACCTTGTATTGATAACAGACAGCTGAACAATATCACGGTAAAGAATACTTATCCTTTGCCGTTGATGTCTTTAGCCTTCGAGAGGTTACAGGGAGCATCCATCTTCACAAAACTGGAATTACGCAATGCTTATCATTTGGTTCGCATAAAGGAGGGGGATGAGTGGAAGACCGCGTTTAAAACCCCCAGGGGCCATTTTGAATATTTGGTCATGCCTTTTTGGTCAAACTCCCCTGGGGTCTTCCAGGCACTCATTAATGATGTGCTGAGAGACATGGTAAATCAGTTAATTTATGTCAATCTGGATGACATACTGATATTTTCATCTTCTCTCCAGCAACACGTTCAGCACGTCAGACGAGTGCTCCAGAGGTTGCTAGAGAATGGGCTTTTTGTCAAGGCGGGGAAATGCGAATTTCATGCACAGTCTGTTCCTTTCCTAGGTTACTTCATCTTGTCCGAGGGAATGCACATGGATCCCAAAAAGGTTAAGGCTGTGGTGGATTGGCCAAGTCCAGATTCCCATAAGGCCCTACAGAGGTTTCTGGGGTTTGCCAATTTTTACCGACGTTTTATTTGCAATTTCAGCCAGCCGTTCCTCTGACTGCCTTGACCTCCTCCAGGACGACGTTCAGGTGGTCCGGTGCAGCCGAAACTGCATTCTCCAACCTCAAGAGCCGCTTTGTTTCGGCTCCCATTCTCATAGCCCCTAATCCATCACGTCAGAGGTGGGGGTAGGTGCGGTTCTTTCCCAGCGCTCTTCCTCGGATGACAAGATGCATCCTTGCATGTTTTTCTCCCATCGTTTATCGTCCGCCGAACGTAACTATGACATTGGTAACAGAGTTGTTGGCTGTCAAGCTAGCATTGGAAGAATGGCGTCATTGGTTAGAAGGGTCGGGGGTACCTTTTATCGTCTGAACCGACCACAAGAACTTGGAATATATCAGATTCGCCAAAAGACTCAACTCCAGGCAGGCTCGGTGGGCTCTTTTTTTTCGTCCGTTTTGATTTTTCTTTCTCATACTGCCCGGGTTCTAAAAACATCAAACCCAATGCTTTGTCTCACGTCTTTGACCGTTCCGAACGCCCATCCACTCCCGAGTGCATTTTACCTGAGAGACTCATTGTTTCCACACTCACATGGGATATCGAGTCGAAGGTCAAATCGGCCTTAGAAGGGGTAACGCCTCCGCCCGGTTGCCCATCGAGTCGGTTATTCGTGCCGGGGGGACTGCGGCCTGACATCATTCGATGGGGTCATTGTTCCAAAGTAGCTTGTCATCCAGGAGTAAACCGTACCAGTTTTTTGGTTAAGCAACGATTCTGGTGGCCAGCTATGGCCCACGACATTCAGGGTTTTGTTTTGGCCTGCTCGTTTTGTGCCACTGGTAAGACTTCCAATCAACCCCCAGATGGGTTACTCCAACTGCTGTCTGTCCTTTCGAGACTTTGGTCTCATATAGCGCTAGATTTTATCACCGCCCTCCCGGAGCAAGACCGTCGTTTTGACTGTTGTGGACCGGTTCTCGAAGGTGGCTCATTTCATTCCCTTGCCTAAATTACCTTCTGCCAAGGAGACAGCGGTGGCTGTCGTAGATCACGTCTTTCATTTATATGGCCTCCCGATGGACATGGTTTCCAACAGGGGGCCCCAATTTGTGTCCAAATTCTGGCGAGAGTTTTGTAAACTACTGGGGGCGACTGTCAGTCTGTCTTTTGGGTTTCATCCCCAAAGCAATAGTCAAACAGAGAGGGCCAACCAAGACTTAGAGAGAGTGTTGCGGTGTTTGGTATCCAAGAATCCTTCCTCCTCGAGTCAGCAACTCTCAATGGTTGAGTACGCACATAACTCGTTACCAGTGTCATCCACGGGCCTCACTCCATTTGAATGTAGTTTAGGTTACCAGCCACCTATTTTTCCTAGTCTGGAATCCGAAGTCGCAGTCCCCTCCGCTTACGCCTTCGTCCAGAGGTGCCGCCGCACGTGGAACAGAGCCCACCAAGGCTAAGGCTGGGTTGCCAATTGAGTCCCTGCGCTGCCAAGGCTCAGACTGTTCCAGGCACCACATCTACATCTGACCCTGTTTGACTATACTCTCACCTGTGTTTCTCAAGAAATGTTTGTTGTCACTCGCAATTGAATCCTCTGTTTTATTCTACATGACAAATGAACTGAAATAAAATACAAAATATAATCAAAACAAAACAAAATACAAATAAAATCAAAACTTAAACAATAAAATAAAATATAAATAATAAACTAAACAAAATAAAGTAATAAAATAAAAGACAAAAGCAAAATAAAGAAAAGAAAATAAAAAATATATAATATAATAAAACAAAATACAAATAAATAATACAATTAACAATAAAATAATATTAAAAAACAAAATACAAATAAAAACAAAACAAAAATAAAATAAAAGAATAAAAAATAAATCAGCCATATAAAATCAGAAGCGTGATGACGAAACAAATACTTTTTGAAAAAATATGTATGGGAGAAAAATCCATCGTGAGAGAGGATTCCCATTCTTCCCAGCATACAAATATGACCGCCGAATCACCCTGCTGGACTGTAATATCAGAGCACTATGAAAAAGAGTCGGTTAGACTGACCTCTTGCTCAGATGATTTTCAGCTGGGTTTTCAAGAAACCTCCATAAAGCTCTTATAGAGCCCAGGCAGAGAAAATATTACTCTGGGCCATTAGAGCGCTCTAAAGCTGACGAGACTTACACATGTAGCGTTCTGACCTGACACAGGCCTCCCTCCAAACAAATTGCCCCCAATTTGGTGCCACCAAATGCGACCCTCGGATGTTCTTGTGACAAATTGGAATTGATTTGTGCCTTGGCTATGACTTCAGGGGGTCACGACCCCCCGGCTGCTAAAAAGCATTCCTGTCATTAACATTCTGGACGCCCACCTCACTGCCACGGCGACGAGAATTTCAAGGCATGAATAAAATCAATCACTATTTTTCTTTTTCTTTCTTCCTCTCCACGCCCTCCAGATAACTACACACACAAACAGGCAAGCAAACACTTTCTATTTTGGTGTCCTCTCTGCATTTCAATACACAGTGCAGGCATTTTAATGGAAAAACATTATTCCATATGTAAAACTCACATGAGGAATGTAAAATACGTATACTGATAAACAGATGGCCAGCTCCGAGCAAAGAAATATGAGGCTTTTTCAGAGATGTAGGCCTATTTTCTTTTTTTTTTCTTTTTTTTTTACTCAGCATATATGGAAAGGGTGTCATTCTATTATGCAGTATCTTTTGAACTCTGTAACTTAAGACTTTCAGAAATATGCTTTTGTCAAACTTTTGCCACTTACATTTTCTTAATTACTGCTTGCAATATTTACACAAAGACAATTACATGAACAGGATGGAACCCATTCAGCAGTAGCTGAAGTTAGCTACTGCTGAATGATTGACACTTAGCTTACATAAGGATGTTCATTTTGATGTATTTATTAAATGCTTTCTGAATTTTGATATTATCATTTCTGCAATCAAACAGGGTGTGGTGGTTTAGAATGAGACAAACCAAGTAATCTCACAAAACATCCCAGAATTCACCAAATCCAATGCTTTAAGAGCTTTTCTTAATAAAAAATTGTCTTCTTTCATGTTAGAAGTCATTTAAAACAATGGCTATAAAAATGCTCACAATTTATTGAACAATATATATATATATATATATATATATACAAATTAATTAATTAAAATAATAAATAAATATTTGGTTCACTTTATTGTGATAAACTAAGACAATAAAAGGTATAATCAAATAAAAAAGTAAAGTAAAATAAAATGGAAAAAAATTAATTGTACACTTTATTGTGATAAACTAAGTTAATAAAGTAAAGTAAAGTAAAGTAAATCGTTCACTTTATTGTAAAAAAAACTAAGTTAATAACATGAACTAAGTTAATAAAATTAAAGTAAAAAGTAAAGTAAATTAAAAAAATTAAATAAAATTAATTAATTGTTCAGTTTATTGTGATAAACTAATTTAGTAAAGTAGAAATCAGCACCACTAAATCAGAAACTGATGACAAAGCAAATTACTTAAAAAAGGAGGTAAAAAAAGAATGACTTTTAATAACATGTTTTCTGACTTACTGACACTATTAAAGACATACAGTACAATGGATATGTGTCTGTGACTCTGCGTTGTAAGATACTGCAGGAATGAACTTAACAACATGTGGCCAGAATAAGTCGATGCTAATGGCTCAATATGAAATTAGCCATCCCGGCAGGACGTTTCTGCAGATGGTATGAATCTCAGTCCATCGGGTTCAGCTTCAGTGGATATCAATATCAGTCAGAGGCTGAAAGCGGCCATGTGCTCGGTGTTATTTACAGTGAGCGAGATTATATCTGTGATACGAGGCAGTGATCGGAGAAATGGACTGAAGGAGAGCCACTGATTTCTGTGTAATCAGTGATTTTACAGTCCATTAACTCTGGCCATCTGAGACCGTGACTGGACATCTGCACAATGACTTGGGTGTTTTCTGGCTCCCTGTCTGAACGGACGCATGATCATGCATGCCATTGTGAATGTCAGGTTTGAATAAACATTCAAATGGCCCAATTTTACACTACACAATTAATTAATTTTAAGAAGATGACTAGTGACTAGTTTTATTATTTGAATGAATAGAAACACATTGCTCATAGTTCTCATTGGAGATGTGACAGTCATGTTATTTGATGAGTTTCTGGTGTTGAGGGCAACAAAACAGTTGAAGTGACTAAATGTTTTGAAGATAAGAAACATCTGTGAAGATGGAGGAGTCACAACCCTAGAGACGAGAGCATCCTATCATAACAGTCATCGTGACGGGGCATTCAAGGTGACGCCAAGTTGTTATGGTGACAAGCACTGAGAGTTTGAGCACTTCTCAACTTCTCATATCTTCTGTGTGGGAGCATGTGTTATCTCACGCATTTGTGAAAGTGTGTGTTCACAATAAGTCATCTGCTCTAAGTGCTAACTCTCTTTCATCATTTATTTTTCTCCAACCCCAATCCCACACAAATAAGTCCTTTGACACGCACAAACCTTTGTCCAACTCCCCTGTCCAATGAGAGCCAATTAAGCTTACCTCACCTGGGTGTTTGAATGCACCCAACCATGTCATTTGAGTTTCCAAGAAAACCATGTCATTTTCTTTGGGTCCTTTCCTTGGGATGCGTTAAGCAAGTTTGTTTTGCCAATTGTATTGTTTGAATTCGTTTATTTGAATTGTGGGGAATGTATAAAGAAATAAAGAAATATATATATGGGGGAAAAAGGTAAGAAAACTGAAAAAAGGGCCAGATTCACAACAATTACGTCTTAAAGGGATAGTTCTGGAAGGACTAGCAATATGGTCTGTGAAGTTTAATTGATCATCAATCACAACTCTAAGGTTCCTGGCTGACCTTGATGGAGTTATGGATGACGAACCCAGTCCCTGAGGGAGGGATGCTCCTGAACAAACAGGTCCAGAGACAAGGATGAGTCCCACAGCTGCCCCAGTGCAGGTTCTGATAACTCTAATGCACCACGCATAATGTTCTAAGATTCGGTGTGCATGTCGGGCAGTCCACGTGGCTCCAGCATAAGTGTACTTGCGGGGAGGAGTGGGGTGGTACTGGTACAGGGCTGTGGGAATCCTGATAAGGGACTGGATAAACGTAATGAGGTTGTGGGAGTGTGAATTTTTGCTTACTTTAAACAGGGAAAGCGATTCTAAGCATAGCCCAACACCACCTTGGTTATTTGCTCCAGCAGCTGTGGCCTGGAATAATAATCAGGAGGTTTGTCTCGCAGTCAGAGGACACTGTCAGTGTGTGTATGTCACTCTAATCTGTCCGTGTGTGCTTGGTTAGTCATGAGGCCAATATTACTTTTGCCTTATCTGTGGTCCAAACCGAACCAAATCTTTATGGACGTTATGGAATGTCGGAGGAATGTGTGTATGTGTGTGTGTGTGTGTGCATTTATGCTTTAATGTTGCAATAAGTCATTCAATCACCACAGCCGGCAAAAGCGACATGGAGCTTAAACCTAACTATCCCTCTAGCAGACTAATGAAGAAAAGCAAGCATGCATACACTCACACAACCCTTTCGATCAACAGCTACGGTCCAAAACACACTTTATAGTTAAGTGATTAAGCAAGATGCTCTATCCAGAGTGAAATAATGTCAGATTCAGCTAAAGAAAAAAAAGATTTTCCATCAAAATTATTTTTATAAATCAATAGTTGGAGTCTGACAACACATTTGTTGGCCTTTACATGGTCAGTGAGTTTTTTTTTTTAATTGATCAAGCCTCCAAAACAAACAAACAAAAGTAGTATTCTGCAATATTTTGGACTTCACCACTCCAGTTCAAAATATAGATGTGCTGTTTCATTTAAAAATCTTCTCAAAAATTGTTTTCCCTCAAGCCAAAACTTCAGACTTGGTGTGAAAAGACCTTGAGGTTGCTGTAGTCAACAGAAGCCAAGTATCAAAAAGCTATTTGCTAGAAATAGAGTCCTGTTCTTTATCCAGCTACCTCTCCAGATGATCTACAACCAAACCAATCATCTTTACCTCTAAAATCTACATAAAATGGAAATTCACCCTGTCTATGCAATATTGATCTTATTGCATGTTTCATTTATAAAATCTATTTTTGAGCTTGTAATTTTGAATCGAAAAATGTAACTATGCTGGACTTGTCCAATCATTTCCTACATAAACTCCATTGCTATGTCTGTTATATTGGGATCTGTCGCTAATTCTGTTATATTATGATTTTAAAAAACAAGCAATACTAGTTTTAGGGAGTAGATTGACACATTAAATGTCCAAACTCCTCTTTACCATTCAATAACAGCATACACGGACTGTTAACATCCAAAAGGACAAAAATGCACCATAAAAGTAGTCTGTATGATTATAATAATATATGAATATGAATAAAATTTATAATTCAATTCAATTCAATTCAAATTTATTTGTATAGCGCTTTTCACAATACACACTAGCGTCCCGAGGTAACAACAGAAAAGCAGATGGGAAATAATTAGCATAGCTGCCGTTCATAATATTAATGCATTCGATCTGATTCAACTGTAGTATAAAAGGTAAGTATTATGTGAATGCTTGGCTAAAGAGATGCGTCTTTAATCTAGTTTTAAACTGGGACAGCGAGTCTGAGCCTCGAACAATATCAGGAAGGCCATTCCAGAGTTTAGGAGCTAAATGTGAAAACACCCTCCCTCCTTTAGTGGACTTAGATATCCTAGGAATGACCAGAAGCCTCGAATTTAGTGATCTTAAAGAGCGCAATGGATTGTAGGGCGATAGAAGTTCCGTTAAATACCCAGGAGCTAAACCATTTAGGGCTTTATAGGTCAGTAGTAATACTTTGTAATTGATACGGAACTTAATAGGTAACCATGTGTAGAGATAACTACACTGAGAGATATATATAAGAGATATATAACAATATAATCAATAAACAGGAATACAAAAACAAAACAGTCAAGTAAAAGCTTTTCTGAAATATATATTAGATTACAGTTAAATATACTTCAAGTAGGTTATCTCAACATATACATTAAAAGCAATACAACAAATTCTACCATGATACATGTTACAATTAAAAAATATACAACATAATGTTTTTCTTGCCATTATGGAAATGAGATGTATTTAATCGTGATGTCACAATGCAAAATATTAAGTGTTAACAGTGCTAAAATAGGCTTTTTTCAAATATAATTTTTTTATATAAACATTTTCTATGACTTGTGCACTACGGTATATTCCTTCTGAAGCCATATAATAGTTTTGTGTGAGACTGAAATGTAAGTAACTCAAATTCCCCATCCATAGCTCTCACATCTCACATCTCATTTGAATTCTGCTCAAAAATCCAAAATACATGTACAGTACAAAAACCTGAAAAAGAGTTCTTCATACACACTGGTAAGAGATCATATTTCAAGTCCACTAACTATAATGAATCCAAAATAATAATAAATAAATAAATAAAAATCCTGAAAATGAAACCCTCTGGCTAGGAATATATATTCGTTTTGGAACTGTAAGCTGGTGTCCACTCACCGAAGACCTTGCTGTGAGCCAATTCATCCATGTCTGACAGACATGTAGCTCAGAAATCTCTTAACAAAAATGTTCTCACGGAGAGGTTCATGGAGTGGGATACAGAGAAACTTGTGGATTAGGTTTTCCCAGGAAAACCTGGAGGGCAAACGCACTAACAACCTTACACCAGAAGAATGCTAAATATATCAGAGCGAGTTTTACACTCTCTCTCGTGTAAAGAATTTAGAGAAATTTTTTATGTATAATTGTTTTACCTTATACAGTGAGGAAAATAAGTATTTGAACACCCTGCTATTTTGCAAGTTCTCCCACTTAGAAATCATGGAGGGGTCTGAAATTGTCATCGTAGGTGCATGTCCACTGTGAGAGACATAATCTAAAAAAAAAAAATCCAGAAATCACAATGTATGATTTTTTAACTATTTATTTGTATGATACAGCTGCAAATAAGTATTTGAACACCTGAGAAAATCAATGTTAATATTTGGTACAGTAGCCTTTGTTTGCAATTACAGAGGTCAAATGTTTCCTGTAGTTTTTCACCAGGTTTGCACACACTGCAGGAGGGATTTTGGCCCACTCCTCCACACAGATCTTCTCTAGATCAGTCAGGTTTCTGGGCTGTCGCTGAGAAACACGGAGTTTGAGCTCCCTCCAAAGATTCTCTATTGGGTTTAGGTCTGGAGACTGGCTAGGCCACGCCAGAACCTTGATATGCTTCTTACAGAGCCACTCCTTGGTTATCCTGGCTGTGTGCTTCGGGTCATTGTCATGTTGGAAGACCCAGCCTCGACCCATCTTCAATGCTCTAACTGAGGGAAGGAGGTTGTTCCCCAAAATCTCGCAATACATGGCCCCGGTCATCCTCTCCTTAATACAGTGCAGTCGCCCTGTCCCATGTGCAGAAAAACACCCCCAAAGCTATTTTGGTCTCATCTGACCACATGACTTTCTCCCATGACTCCTCTGGATCATCCAAATGGTCATTGGCAAACTTAAGACGGGCCTTGACATGTGCTGGTTTAAGCAGGGGAACCTTCCGTGCCATGCATGATTTCAAACCATGACGTCTTAGTGTATTACCAACAGTAACCTTGGAAACGGTGGTCCCAGCTCTTTTCAGGTCATTGACCAGCTCCTCCCGTGTAGTTCTGGGCTGATTTCTCACCTTTCTTAGGATCATTGAGACCCCACGAGGTGAGATCTTGCATGGAGCCCCAGTCCGAGGGAGATTGACAGTCATGTTTAGCTTCTTCCATTTTCTAATGATTGCTCCAACAGAGGACCTTTTTTCACCAAGCTGCTTGGCAATTTCCCCGTAGCCCTTTCCAGCCTTGTGGAGGTGTACAATTTTGTCTCTAGTGTCTTTGGACAGCTCTTTGGTCTTGGCCATGTTAGTAGTTGGATTCTTACTGATTGTATGGGGTGGACAGGTGTCTTTATGCAGCTAACGACCTCAAACAGGTGCATCTAATTTAGGATAATAAATGGAGTGGAGGTGGACATTTTAAAGGCAGACTAACAGGCCTTTGAGGGTCAGAATTCTAGCTGATAGACAGGTGTTCAAATACTTATTTGCAGCTGTATCATACAAATAAATAGTTAAAAAATCATATATTGTGATTTCTGGATTTTTTTTTTAGATTATGTCTCTCACAGTGGACATGCACCTACAATGACAATTTCAGACCCCTCCATGATTTCCAAGTGGGAGAACTTGCAAAATAGCAGGGTGTTCAAATACTTATTTTTCTCACTGTAGATATACGTACTTTACGATTAACGCTCTTAAATACCAGAACCTACAAAGGTGGGCAACATGACTGGCAGTTATAAGATAAGAAATTTGTGAGTGAGTGAGTGAGTGAGTGAGTGAGTGAGTTTATATTTACTTATTATAGTATACTATATAACTCATAATAACTTATTCATTTCTATCACAAAGCTATTGTATGACAGCAAAAGACAACATTCAATAACCTACAGCTTCCGTTCTGTTGTCCTCCATTATGAACTAAAATAAAATACATTTATTTATCATATGAAAGGATAATGGGAAGATACTGAGAGGCATTTTGCATTGAGGCCTTTAGTATGTAGGGTTGGTATTCTGAGGTACATTAGCTTTTGTTCAAAGTGTCCGCTGGCTCATTGTAATTCCGGAGATGTGTAAGGCAGCGTGATTATGCTTGTATCAGGGAGAAGATGCGGAGATTAAGCAGAACCAGCCAACGGCTTTTAAAGGCTGTTCCTGTGGGCGTTCAGGAAATGTTTATGGTGGGCATGATGAAGCTCGTACAGACAGTTGAATGAGATGAATTGCTGAGAAGGAATTGACAACAGCTATGTCAGCATTGTTCATGAGGGTTTGTGTGTGTACAGAGAAGTATTACTTCAGCTTCTGAATACCCATGTACTGTATATGATGACTCATCACTAATTTTTAAAAACTGATCTGCATATTATACGGTGATGATAGACTGATGGTTCATAAAGACCTGTCTGAGCACAACATGAAGACATCATAATGAGTTCTCAGAAATTGTGCTGTCAAACTTTAAACAGTGGGATGCAGCATTTACAGCTTACAGCTATAGCTTTTTTAAATGAATATAAAATAAAAGGACAAAATTTTATTTCAATAAAAATAACTCTGAATATATTTAAGGAAAATAAAATAAAATAAAATCAGCGGAGATGGTGCAGTAAATAAACTGACAAGAGGAGGAACAGGATGAGAATATCTTGCCAGATTCAAAACTCCCATCGCCCAAAGCACTAAATCTCAAAGATCAATATGTTGCAGTACATGTGTTCATCTAGGACTTTCTAGGTTCAAGTAAAACAAAAGAAGGTTTGTCTGTGAGTGTGTTTGATCAGACTCCTGCATGTGGACACAAGAACAATTGGAAGAGTGTTAATCCATCACAAAATACCTGGAGCACATAGAAAAGAAAGAAAAAAAATGGGCAGTGGGAATAGAGAGGGTGCAAAACATGTGAGAAAGCAAAGATGTGTCAGAAAGAAACAGAATTATGAGAGAAATATATAGACAGATACACAATCACTTATAAGATGCAAGCAAGCTACTGTTATAATGAAGTAAGCAGTTAGAGAGCACGCGTCTACAAAGAAAATGAATGGCAAGATGCAAAGAGATGCGTGCTACCATTGAAAATCAACAAAGGTGTCTGCACTCAAAGTGCTTATAATTGAGCTGTCTCGTCTCAATGTGTTGCAGTGCAAACTTTGCAATTCTATGCATTCCTAAAATGTTTTCTTTTTCAATAAATCATTTTTAACAACAATGGAGAAAAGAATCAGGACATGCAAAAACTATCACCACTGATTATTGACACCAAATGTTGAAAGTTTGATAGCAAAAACAGGAAATAAAACGTAAAATGGATAGATTCCTAAACCACTGCACACTGATAAAAATGATTTTGTGGTGAAGTAAATACTACAGAAAAAAACAATGTAATTTACATGAAAAAGTTAGTTCAGGCAAGAATTTAATTATATTAGTACTCAATCCAAGCGTGTAGAAATAAAAGCGTATATATCAATGTTTAGTCAAGTAAAATTACTCAACTTTTCTGGTACTGGTGTTCCCATCATGCTCTGGGCCTTGAATAATTAATGAGGTTGATTTTTCACAGTTTTTCAGCTGTACTTACACTGTCTCATCATTGCTTTTGTTTTTAGGATTAGTAACTTGCCATTTTGTGACATTTGGAGTTTATTTTCCACTCAAAATGACACATTCAAACACAAAAACGATCCATCAAATGTTACCGTCATTGTGTATCGTCTACCAAGTATTGAGGTCTCGCATAACTTTTAACATAGAATATCTATTGTATTAATCACTTTGATGTTTTTTTATGTAGGCTAAAGCGTATAGTTTAAAAGTGTGGTTTAATTCAATGTTATATTGTTAGAGTGACATGTATTGCAAAGGAAACTTCAACTAGCATTTACATGCAAAGTAAAGATAATCAAAACTACATAATGGAAGCCTTTATGAATTTAGTAAATGTATTTGTATGTAAACAATACTTAGATTCAGACTTAATCTAGAAAATGAAAAAGGTCTTCTAAAAACTGACAAGCATTTTTTTAGTTACTGCTCATATTTAAACAAATCAAGTATCATGAAAAGTCATTACAAATAC
Organism: Rutilus rutilus; assembly: GCF_951802725.1. NCBI lineage: Eukaryota > Metazoa > Chordata > Actinopteri > Cypriniformes > Leuciscidae > Rutilus > Rutilus rutilus. The sequence goes on along the minus strand of NC_140231.1, from coordinate 23,218,768 downwards.
CAGGTAATTTTACTCACTGTTGCCCCTGAGCTGTGCGATTTGAGAACTAGATGGTTTCTCTTTGCATTTGAAAGGTTTTAAAAGTTGTGCAATGACCCTTGCCGTATTAAACCTTGAAACTGGACCTTTATCAGCTAAATAAACCGGCCTGGTCTTCAGATTATTCAATAAAACCACAGTCCTATCGATCTCCGATAACATTGTGCACCGGGGGTACTAGGCTTTTTTGTTTGTGTGTGCGTCTGTGGGGCTGCAGCTCTTCATAAATCATTCTAGGAGACAGTTGTGAGCAAGTCCTTCATCTTATGTGGTCCCTGTGTGTTTAACCCTCTAACCATGAAGGGTGCTAACCCATAGTATACAATCACACGACTGCTGCATGCACGCACACACACACACACACAACTGCAGGACTCAGAGAAGAAGATGGGATGAAATGAGCAGTTGAAGGTAGAGAAAAGACAGAAAGAATGGATGAGCGGGGACTGGGAGAGTGAGAAAAAGACCCTACAGCATAGTAATGTGAAACAAGAAATGGGCTCGGTGAAGCACTGAATCTCTTTCCAGCCAAAATGACTGAAAACTGCAGGTTCCACTTCAGATGCCCTTGCCTGTGAGTTTCACCTTCTGTTATTCTAACAATTTCCTGTTCTTACTTAAGTGTGTGCTAATTGTTTGTATTCAAAACTTGTATATAAGTAACATATTGCAGTGCAACATTTTCCAAAGTGGACAACAACTGTTTGTTTTGTACTAAAACCTCTGGATATGCAGCCAGGGTTTGTGTTTGATCATATAGATGGATTGATTAGCGGTGTGATGGGGGTGGTTAATTGGAGCCTTGGCTTTTCCGTGAACGGGGTGGGAAAGGTCATGGATGAAGTCTGCGGAGGCAAGTGGCATTTCCCAAGCTGCTCAGGTTGGTGTGATGGGGCCGAATTGAGGGAGTTTAGGAAAGGAGAGGTAGAAAAGTGAAATGAGAATGTTAGTTCTTCGTCAGCGAGGGTAAAAATGTCAGTGTGTTTCATCATCCCCTCCCTATACAGTACACACACTCATATGTGAGCTCACATAATAAGAAAGAACCGCGTAGGAGTCATAGCTGTCAAATAAGCACTCATTAAAAACTGGACAGGCATGCATGGTTGTGCTGATCAGCCAGTAATAACGGGTTACAATTCAGAATAAGGAATTATCAGTGAGAAGGAAATGTTACAAAATGTTTCACCAATGCGAACAAAGTTTTTGTACAACAAGAAAAGCTAGTTTCTCACTGTGTTTCAGCCCAGAGCACAAAATTCTGAAATAAATAGACCTTATAGCTAATAAATGTAAGTTATTATGCAGAAAAACCACACTTGGGACTTCAGAGAAATGGGGAAAAAAGTATTTGTTTAATGTCAGTAATATAAAAAAAGAAATTTTGCATATAAGGAAAAAAATAACAATACAATTTTCACCTCATTTAGTGGTCTAAAGCGTATATATATTATCTGTTATAATAAACAAATAAAATGTAATCATATTTAATGTTTACATTAATAATAATATGCAAAATACATATGAATTATAATATGAAATAAGATTAAATATTAATAAATATGTCCTTATATTTCTGCATACATTTGTGCTCTACCCCCAAAGCACTTAACCAGAGTCATTTGAGTGTAACTCCAATCTCATAAAAAGGCAAAAATCTCCCATTATTAAAGCTCCTGATAAGACGAGAGGGTCAAGCGTTTGCAAATCCATCCAAAGCTGATTGATTTTGATTTGCCTCATTCACAGCTCCATTCAAAGAGCATTGTGCTCTCTGACGTATGGATGGAATTAGACAAAGAACCTTCGTGAGAGCGAAATCATTTCATGACAAATTGCAATCGTATTCACATTAGCGTCAGGCAGAATGAAAAAAATACCAGCCTTTCTTCTGGGTTCCTAATTATCCTTCATTTTCGCAAATTCATTCTCCCTTTTTTCTTTCTCTTTGCTGCCTGTGAACCCCTTCATATCTCTTTCTCTCCACTGGGTCACGACCTCTTCATTGCAAAGTGGTTTCTGATCGGGGGCTGAAATATGTGCCTGGTGTGAGAGGAAACAGACTCGCTGTGGAGACAGGGAAGGTTTAATGTTATTCATCTCTGCATGCTATTGTAAGGTAGAATAGAGGTCTAGTACTGTGTGATTACACACATCATACCTCCACAGTGCATCTACAGAATAGGTCTACACAAATGTTTTACATGTGCCTCACTGCAAATGGTTGAAAATGTGCAACATTACGACTTGTATATCTGTACACGTATAAGGTAGCGTCACTAGTTTTAAATCATAATTTTAGTAATTCAATAATGGGTTAGCACTAATATAACATACTGTATATATCATTGCAATCAAGTCATGTGACCAGCAGTTTCTTCCGTCTGGATTCAATTAGCAATGCCCAATTCACGAATGAATCAGTTATTTTGAATGAATTAAGCCCTATTCGGACGGGATTAACTTTACAAGGGTAGATGGAGTAATGTAATTTTACCACAGGACGTCTGTAATAGTAATGGCCAGTTCACACGGGATAAGATATCGCAGTAAAACTAGCAGAAGTGGGAGGAGTAACTCGATTTGTGCATCGCCGTCACCCTCCTGTCGTCATGTGTGTATTGCGTTGCTTCCTGATATCGAGATATCACGTGCGCAAACAACCTATATTTATATATAAAACAGTTACATCCGGTCGAACGATGTATTAATTAACTTCAGATTGGATTGTGTTGGCAATAGGTACTTACTTAACGCTAAAAGATGTTTCGTGCCTCTAACAAGTGCTTTCGATCTTCTGTCCGATCTGAATGGTATGTGGAAAACACTTGAGTTTTGCCACAGACTTGTCCCAGCGTCTAGAACGCAACTGAATGCTTTTTCAAGCATCTCCATACTTGGAAAAATTACGGAAAACTACTTGTAAACAGGAAATGACGAAATATTTACGTCCATATTTACAGCTGGTCTATTCGCACAGGATTAGTATTACCTGAGGTAATTTTTCCAGACCTTTTTACTGAAGGTAAAAGTCGCCGTAATCTTTACACCTCTCCATGTTAAACTAGTCCCGTCCGAATAGGGCTTTAGTCAAACAGGGATAGAAACACGGTCTGAATCAATTCGGTCTGAAATATTTGGACAGCTCATTCACACACAAAATCATTTGGAATGGTTTCTCATTCGATAAAACAGTAACGGGACACTTCACAACACAGATAACTAAACAAGCGCAAAAATGGATTTTCATCTACAATCCACTGAAACTAAATCTGCAAATACATCTTATTATTTATTTTTTTGCAATGAAAGTCTTTAAAGTTTACTTGCATCTGAAGCTTGTGAACGAGTATGTAACATCTTCTGATCATGACTATCAAATATATTAGCAGGACATGTTTTGGTTTGTTTTTTTGCACCATGGTAGTACTATGGCATTGTTAAAGTATTTGAGTATCATGCAAATACTACTGTATACAAAATTTTGCTAATGTGACCGCTCCCTAAAAGGGCTCCTATTATACTTTTTAGTATAGGTATAGAGGCGAGGCCTGGTTAATTTGCGTTAGTAGTGTGTTGAAACCAGTGGTCGTGTTAACCAAATATTTTCTGTTAATGAGTAAAAAAAAAAAATAAGTGATGGAAAAAATCCATCAATTAGGGATGTGCCCGAAGCCAAATAATATGATCGTAAAGGAAATGACGCATTCAACTGAGCCCCTAAAGGGATTGTGATTATGATTTTATGAAATGGGAGGAAAAAATATATATCAATGCTTTTGTGTTCTCTCACAATTATATAGTTGGGTAATTATATTGTATATAATCCTCCGACATAGTCGTCTCTCCTTATTATCTTCACTTGATAAGTGAAATCTGATGCACCTACTGAATACGATAATACACTCCGCAGAATACGTTATTAATTTTCTGTGCTTTTCCAAATTCGGAATTAGGCTTTGGGTAAATCCCTATATTGTCCATCATTTTGACAGATAACACTCAGGGGTGATCTATTGTAATTAGTAGTTGTAATTTCCACCCCTGTCCAGTTGGTGGCGAGCACACATTTTCATTAGCTATTCTCTAGTATCGACATCTCGTCTTTGATCTCAGTGTGTAACGCCAGAGAACGTCTAATGAGGGGAGAAGTGCCACTCAATAAACTTCCGGTTGCAGTTCCACTCTTGTTCCATATGAGGGCACTCACATGACGAGTGCAGAATGAATGGAGGTCTATGGAGCTATACCGCTCAAAATCCACTTTTCTTAGGATATCATTTTTTGTCTAGTAATTTGAATGTTGTTTTCGAAAGGGGATGCAAAGAAATTACACATTGCTTGGTGTTAGATTTTTTTAGAGTCACTTATTTGCTTTAAAAAGTCTTTCAAAATGTCAATGACGTCAGAATGCTGACGTCATTAGCAGAATGCTAGCGTGTTATGGGCAACAACAACTCAACCTGTAAGAAATCGAAAAGAAATAAGTACTCGTTCATTCAACTTTCGATCTATAACCCATGTTGAATTTGCAAAACCTACAATCAAATCTGAGATTTCTCAACGGCAATCGGGTGAGGGAGACAAATTTAGCCGTCTAGCCCCATTGACTCCCATTCATTTTGCACTCATGGCGAGCGCCCCCAGTGGAACTCTGATTGGAACTACAACCAATAGGACTTAATAGGGCGTTGGAGTGAACATGCTTTCCGTAGACGGGCTTTGGTAATGCCTTTGTCTGGTCTGTGGCTTTAGTCACCGCTACGTACAATTGCAAAAATGTCAAGGCAACTGAGTGTGAAGCGTTTCTTCAAACGGCCAAATAGTTGTGATGTTGCTGATAAAAGAGGTGAACAAAGAGGGACTGATGCGGTGGAGGATGAAGGACAAACAACAGACAGACTGTCGTCAGCACAGGCACGTACCAGGAGGAAGGTTTGAGTTCATGCAGATAGTTGATAGAGAAAGTTGATTGAGTTTAGCTTATTAATTTTGTATGCGTTTTGTTCATATTTTAATAGCAATTGTATTTTGTAGTATTGCTCTGTTCACACTTGCCTGTTCAGGCAGACACAAAGGTCGTGTTTTAGGCCTCAGCTGTCTACTGTGTTAAAAATGCGGCAAAAAAAAAAAAAAAAAAAAGTATCTGCTTTGTGTGGTGCATGAAAAGTGATGCACAGTCTCTAGCCTATGCTCTTCCTGTAAGTTAATGATTAAAATGAAAATGCAAACAAAAACTAAAGCTATTAATTGTCTTATTAACATTAAAATGTGAACATTTAAATGATGGGTAATAATAGATTATTACGGAATTTTTAAGACCCTGTCCGTCAAAATGACGGACAATATGAAAGTATAATACAATAACTGGTTAAAACTCACAGCTATGGTAAGGGATGTGACATTTCGGAAACATGCTCGAAGCGATTGACCAATCACAACACACTGGTCCAGCTGACCAATCAGAGCACAATGCGCTTTCCTGAAAAGAGGAGCTTCATAGAAACTGGAACTAAAGTTGCTGACAGTCTGGGAAGAGAGGTGCTGCAACAATGTAAAATGTGTTTTTAAAAAAAATATATATATATAATAATAATAATAATAATGTTTTTGAACATTCAAGCATTAAAACCTATTGTAGTAGACACCAAAATCAAGACTTGGGAGCATAGGTCCCCTTTAAGCCATATTGAATTTTAGACTGTATTTCAGTTTATTATGCAGCCTAAGTAAAAACCTAGTTGTATGTGCTTATGCATATTTACAATATATTTACTGATGGCAAACACAGGTTTGAAAATGACAGGTTTCTGTATCCCTTGGTGCTTCCTGCATGTGTATGTTGTGTATCCTGGCATATGGGACCAGCAGCCCAGCTATTCCCAGCAGTCATCAGCAATATGATTCACCAAACAAGCCAATACACCACACATCAACATCTGAGTTCGTCCACCTCAGAGAGAGACAGAGAGGCTTAACAGACAGTTCTTTTGATTTTCATCATTTCAAGTGTAGATAAAACAGCTGAAAATGTTTGTGCCAAACTTTAAATTGAGGCACTTTACACCTGATGCCCCGTGTGGGTGTGTGTATATGAGTGTGATTGTGCTAGACAGAAAGGTCAAGCAATGTCTGAAGGGATGCCAGCTGTCCCTCTCCAGGTTTGATTTTCTCATAACCTACAGACACACACACACACACACACACAAAACAGAGTCATTCGCGTGCACAGACACACGCATGAACATAAATACAAATGCCTCCTGCAAAAGGTCTGACAAATGTCAGAAACCAGGTTGTGAGGTGGAAACAACAGAAAATCATAGAGTGATAGAAGTAAACGTGGGTGAGCTGGAAAGGAGGTTTGAATGTGAAAAAAAAAAGTTACCCTGGAACAATATTTCCAGCTGTGGTGTGCATATCAGTATATTTCCATTAGATTCCCAGCACTCCACCTCTTTCGACCTGTCAAGTATGTCGCATTTTTGACGGCAAGCTTTAAAGATTCAGTTTGAATGCTGTGCATTTTTTCCCGACACCGAGACATGTTTACAGCAGGTGTTGGAGTCAACCTGCTGCTTGGTTTCCTGAGTGTGTATCATGGGGAAGAAAGATAAATAAAAAAAACTGTAACACTTGTGTCTTACCTCAGACTCTTTCTTCACACACACACACACACACTTCTTCAAACTATCCTTATCACACGGCAGGCAGGGGAGGCGAACTGATGCTTGATGACGGATGATTACAAACGCTGTGTAAAAGTGATGTTTAAGTGTGTTGTGATTGACCTCTTCCTCTGAAGCATGTTCTGACTACCTGTTTGTGGCTGAATAAAAGAAAGTGTTTCTTTTCTCTCCTTATGTGGTTCATTTATTCACCTTTTTATTTGTTTTCTTCACACAACACAAATTTTGTCTCAAGCATTTCATCTTATTCATCTAACCTGCAGATTTCCTTCCCATTTCTGCTACTTTTATTTCTACCCTAGTAGGAAAAAAAAGTATACTTTGTTGTATTTCAAATATTCCCTTTTTCAATGGTACATTGCAAATAAAAAATTTTTTTACTATCTTTAAATATATTAAAAGCATCATGCTTTTACCCATTTATTCCAGTAAATTGAAAAGTTTATTTATTTGCACTTTATTTTAAATTATTTCATGTATATTTTTAACTGTGTGCTGAAAATTATCATTGTAACAATGCATTTAAAGTATAATTTCAAAATACATTATAGTATACAATAGTATATTGTACATATTTGTTTATTAATGTACATTTGTCATTGAAGACAAAGTGTGCAATTTGTAGTATTTGTAATAAGCCAAAGGTATTACTGAGCATATACTTCTTACTCAAATATAATATAATACACTTATGGTATATTGCTTGTATGTTTCGAAGACACTCGTAATGTAATGTTCTTGTAACACAAATAAAGTACACTTTAATATCACTATATAAGCATGTAATTAGTCCCTACACAGGCATATTCTTAAAGTATAAGTATACTTGAAGTTGTTCCAATTTAGCACACAAAAGTACACTAAATACACTTGTTATGCTTTACTATAAAATATACTTAGTATAAAATAGTTATTCCAAAATAGCACACTTCAAGTTAACTAATCATTAACACACTTGAAGTAGACTGAATTAGTTTGGCAGCAAGTATACTAATAGCATTATTTTATTTTTTTCACCAGGGTAGGGATGATGTAAAATCAAAATGAGGCCAAATCAAAAGCTATTCAGAAACTAATCCTATTATTTCTGTAGTATGCCGTATGTACAGAAATACCATGTGTAGGAAGTGAGTTTTCTGTATGAATATCTGGATGATCTGCTACATTTGTTGAAATGCATGAAATGTGATGCAATGCTCTGTATGCGAGCTTCAATTTACAGTGTGACAAATGAACCTAACCTGCATTATCTGCTTTGATTTTTAATATCTCCTAAATTAATTATTAGATCAGACTGCAAAATGTTAAGACATTAAAACAAAATTGTCAGCTTGACCTGGGTAGAGACTTTACTGATACGGAATGGGGTCGCATTTTAGACAAAGTACATTCATCATCGCCCTGTGCCAGACATGCTCTCATTCAATTTAAAATACTTCATAGATTACATTTCACCAATTCAAAATTAGGATCTATCCCACTATTAATCCTGCATGTAACAGATGCCTACATTCGCCAGCCACAACAGCCCATATGTTTTGGTCATGCCCGAGACTGGAGGGGTTTTGGAAAGATATCTTTAAATCTTTCAGTGACATGTATGGTGTCTTTATTGAACCTGACCCCCTGTTAGCTGTCTTCGGTACTAGCCCGGAAAATATTGTGCTTAAGGAAGGAATGTGTAAGGTAATTGCCTTTACCACTCTGTTGGCAAGACGCTTAATTCTTCTCCAGTGGAAAAAAGCTGAGCCCCCAACACATAATAGATGGATTAAAGAAGTAATGTATTACATCCAGCTTGAAAAAAATCAAATTCACTGCCAGAGGTTCAAAAAGCAAATTTTTTGAAACGTGGTCACCTTTCCTAGCGTATTTTGATGACTTGCAATTTTCAGAGGGAGGGGCCACCTAAACACCTGTACAGATGTGGACCTAGAGATTTTATTGTATTCTTTATTCTCTTTATTTGATGATCTGTTACTTGTCTGTTTCATACCCTTCCACGTCAGTTACAATTCTGGTTGAATGGACAATTTTGAGGCAAATATAAGGTGATTGATTCCTTCCTTCATTTACTTATTGATTTGTTTACTTATTTATCTGGGTTTTTTTAATCTTTTTTTATTCTTTTTTTTATTTTTATTATTGCTGTACCTACATGATATATGCACCTTATACTTTGAATATGCACACTACTGCAATGTATCTGTTTGTTGTCTTTGAGGATAGTGTATGATGTCTTCGAACTGTAAGCTATGTGTTCACGTTGAGTCGCACGAGGGAAATTAGGGAATACTGTAGGATGTTTGTTATAATGTCTCTTTTTGTTGCTATGTCTTTTTTTTTTTTTTTGCATATTTTGTTATAAAAATGGTTATAAATAAAGTACTCAAAAAAACCCAAAAACATTTAAAATCCCCAAGATGATGTCTAGCTAAATTAAAGATGCAATATAACGAGGTACTGTGTTAGCATAATATTGTTTTAAGCTTTTCTAGTGGAATAACTTTTTCACATATTAAAAAATAAAAAATAAAAAAAGGACTGAGGATGCTAAAATAATGAGTCAATTTTTTTTATAAAATCAGTAAAAAAAACAGCCAAAAATAGAAGAAAAAAATAGCCAAAAATAGAAAAAAAATTAGTCAAAAATACAATAAAAGAAAAGAAAATTTGTCTAACATAATATAAAATTGGGTGATAAATAAATAAATATATATATATATTTTTTTAAATCTGTCCATCCATTCTCTAAACCTCTTGTCCTAAGAAAACACCCTGGACAGAGTGCCAATGCCAAACATCATATCGTCATATATATCACAGCATATCATATAAAGTAAAATAACAAAAAAAATCATTATCCAAAACACTTGTCCTGACCTAGAAATACACACACACACAAAAAGCTGGACCTATGCTTTTTTTTCTACCACATATGAAATGCATTGTAGGGTTACAATCTCTCTTGCATACTGTGTTAAGGGTTCAAGAGGGGTGGACTTGAATTTGCCACAACATCAGACACACATCACCAATACCGCCACACCACTTCTCCAGTCTGCACCCATTTTTTTCCAACACTGCACTACAAATCACCCGTTTTACTGAGAGAGAAAACACTAACAACACACCTGATTCCATTTCTGGGTGGCATCAAAACAAATAAAGTTTTTATTACTGCACAGTTGCATTCATTTCAATCATTTGGTGAACAATGAAGCAGATGCTGTTTGTATATAGGAGATACAAACCCAGTGATTAAGCTCCCAGAACATACACCGAAAACATTTCTCTTCATAATCGCCTGACTCATTATACAGTATTCATTAAAACTAAACGCCTTTGGATGTGATGGTCGATGAACATAAAAAGAAACGAGTCAGTCATATTATGGCATTGTGCATCATGTTTATAGAGAATAAAAAAAAAAACACATTGTGAAAACAACAGATGATTCCTAATTGGCTACAGAGTAAATGACGTGTCAGAAACGTGAGTTTTGATCACATTCCCTGCAAAAGCCCTGACAGTTTGTAATCATAATAAAGTTTAATTGATTATGCCATCATTGTGTTTGACTTAAAATAGTTTGCTTGTCTTTGCTAAACAGTTGTGAAGCAGAAAATAAATTACATTTACAGATCAAACGGTGCCTTTTACCGGATTTGTTTTTCTTACTCCGTGTCTCTTTTTTGATGTGAAGATGTTTTCTACAGCTTTGAAGCTCAGGATTTCTATATATTTTGCAATCTTCATTCAAAGTGAGACCTGCTTATACACAGCAATTCATAATTCACAAGGTCTGAACTTTAAACAGGTTTTCAGGTCTCTCTCGAAAAACAATTATCATAATTCATAAGGGACCAACGTAGTTACATTTACGCATTTGGCAGACGCTTTTATCCAAAGCGACTTACATTGCAAGGTACACATTTACATTATTATCAGTTATTGCTTTCCCTGGGAATCAAACCCTCGACCTTGGCGTTGCAAGCACCAACGCTCTACTATTTGAGCTACTTTGTTCTGTTCAGATCCATGTAACATGGTAATGCATGTCATTAGAAATGAACAATTAGTCATTTCACCACTGAAAACTTCAACAACAAAATAGCAGCTGGCTTTTCAAGGGATTGAGAGGACAAGCCACACAGGAAAGAGGAAAAGAATGTGACTCACGGAAAAAACAACTATAGTACCTTCAAGAGATGAGCAAACTTTCATTGTAAATGACATTTTTGATGCTTAGAGAGAGCAACGTGTTCTGATCTCTACACCACCAAAACCCTCACAGACTGGGTGTGCAATTAGTTTAGAGAGATTAAAGGGAAGAGAAAGAGACAGAGAGAGAGAGACAGAGGGAGAGAGAGAGCGATAAAGTAAACTGACCACACATGAAAAGACAGATATATCACAAACAGAGAAAGATTGACAAAGATGAAAAACTGCACTGCTCTGTCAGGTCAGGTACAGGGAATCGTTTTATCAATATAGCAGTAAATAGTACAGTAAATAGTATTTAATGATAAAACGCAGTTTTGTTTTACCCTTGTCCCAGACCCATTCAATCTCAAAATATGAATACCCATCATAAACAATGATGATCTAAAAAGTGAATTAATCATTTTTACACAAATTACAACTGTCTCTTTTTTGCATCGTTCCATCATAACACTTGACCAACACTGTACCCCAAATAAAGGTTTTCAAAAGTATGTGTACTTGGTTACCAAACAGACAATAATGTCAGTGAAGAGCATGCTTAAAGGGATATTTCACCCAAAAAAAATACCCCATGATTTATTCACCCTCGAGCCATCCTAGGTGTATATGACATTCGTTTATGTTTTGAAGTCCATCAAAGTGCATCCATTCATGATAAAAGTGCTCCACGCTTTTTTAATAAAGGCCTTCTGAAGCGAAGCGATGCGTTCGTGTAAGAAAAATATCCATATTTAAAACTTTATCGACTAAAATAACTAGCTTCCCGCAGACGGCCGTACGCATCGATTTACACACGAAATTGTAACCTTTGACATGACGCATTGACGAACGCGGAAGTGAAGAGGATAGAGAAAAACAAAACACCAGTCACGAATTAGAAGTCTAAAGTCTAAGTCTCGGGGGAGCTTGAGTTTGTTGCCCAGCCCTTTTTGTTTGAACCGCGAGAGGCGTTAAAGCTTACGCTACTCCTACATCCTACGCCATACATCATCAAGTGTTACTCTTTTGGCGTAAGTCGATTTGCGCACGGCCGTCTACCGGAAGCTACTTATTTAAGTCGATAAAGTTTTAGAAGGCCTTTATTAACCTCCCAGAGCTGCGTGGAGCACTTTTATCATGGATAGATGCACTTTTATGGACTTCAAAACATAAACGGCCATTCACTGCCATTATAAAGCTTGAAAGAGCCAGGACATGTTTTTTATGTAACTCAGATTGTATTAGTCTGAAAGAAGAATGTCATATACATTTAGGATGGCTTGAGGATGAGTAAATCATGGGGTAATTTTCATTTTTGGGTGAACTATCCCTTTAAGGGCCTATTTACACCTGGTCAGTTCATGCATTTTCTTTGATCAGATAGCTATCCGATCGTGAAAAGACTGTGTAAATGCCCTTTTGAGACAGATTTAAATCCGATTACTTAGACCACTTCAGGAGGTGGTTTGAGATGCATTCCAGATATAACTGGATAAGTGTAAACGCATCTGGTTGTTGAAACCACATATGTAAATTTTACTCCTCCCAAAATGTAAAAAAAAAAAATAATAATAATAATAATTGTTTATATATATATATATATATATATATATATATATATATATATATATATATATATATAAAAATATACTGTATATATATATATATATATATATATATATATATTATATATATATATATATATATATATTAAACGTCTGAAAGATGTTATAGGTTCTATGACATGTTATTATAGCCAGATATGGCAGCACTACTTCAACAATTCAACAACAATTTGCGCAATTTGCAATGGATGCAGACAAAATGATAATACAAGCTTTTGCTTTCCGCACCATCTTTAAAGGTCAGCAACATTGGTCACTTAAGGTGGAGAAAAAAAAGAGGAGAGCCTTGTTGCAGCGTCGGCATTGAAAAGAGTCATGTGATCGCATTAATCATTCGCCACTGTTGCTTTTTCAATGACGTACGACTCGCATTGATAGGGGAATATCCAATCTGTCCGCTTACATGACAGAGGCTAATGCACATATCCAATTCCTTTCAAAATATGAATGAGGCCTGAAACCGATCTGAGAATATCGGAATCCATGTGCTTTTTTTTTCCTGCTTACACGTTCGTGGGTCATATTCGATCTGTGCCACATGGGAGGAAAAACAATTTTCTGAATTGTGTCAATTCAACCATGTAATGTAAATGCAGCCTAAATGATCTTACCAATGCTTATGTCGCTCTCTCTCCTATTGCGGTCTTTGATCTTAAAATTAGATGATGATAAAGTGTCTATTTACACCAAGTGCAAATAGCCCACCTTGTTGGCAGAGGCTATTTACACTAACTCCACCCACCATTGTCTGAGATAATGAGACTGATAAAATTGCAAAAGAAATCTCGCTGATTACAAAAGAAGTGATGTTAAAGGTTGTATCAGCGATTTCAGGCCCAAAAAAGGCCCAAACATAAATGATCACATTCATCTAATCTTTCCTAACGATCCACTAGCTGCCCGCCCCATAAGCAGGCCGTCAAAAAAACGCGTCTCTGTAGGCAGCCTAGGCTCTGAGATCTGCACACAAAAACAATTGGTTTCACCAACCACTCAGAACCAAAATAAATAGTGTTCCAACCAATCACCGACAGGGGGAGGGTGTTGTGAGGTTTCTCCGACTTCGCGTGCAGCCGTGCACGAGCGCAAAACCTCACAACACCCAGCCCCTTTCGGTGATTGGTTGGAACACTATTTATTTTGGTTTTGAGTGGTTGGTGAAACCAATTGTTGAGACGCGTTTTTTTGACGGCCTGCTTATGGGGCGGGCAGCTAGCGGATCGTTAGGAAAGATTAGATGAATGTGATCATTTATGTTTGGGCCTTTTTTGGGCCTGAAATCGCTGATACAACCTTTAAGAGTAGATTAAATACAAAGTTAACGCAAAGACACGAATAGACGCAAATTCGCGCCGGGCGACGCGAATGACGAAAATTGGAACACGTGATATTCGCCTCAATCGCATCTTCCACGCAAGCTGAAAAATGTCAACTCAAGTGGAAAATTTGCATTATGCAAGCCAATCAGCTAAGCACTCATTACATCCGTTGGATCCGTTACTTTTACATTTCTATGAACTTGTTAGCACTAGCATTAGCCAAAGTTAGCTCAACCCGGCATTCCAGGTGTCGACACCGGGAAATTTCTCTGGATGTTTTTATTTGCACGAGTGACGCGAAAAACAAGAAACGTCCCACAAGTAATCTAGAGCGAGTAACGCAATGCGAATATTCACTTCGCTTTTGGTGTGCAAACACAATAAGGGAAGTGGCGTATCTGTTTGGCGCAAACACATTCTTCTCCCTTTTTCCATTTCATATCAGCTTGTATAGGTGTTTATTTTAAGTTTAATTTTTTTTAAGTGGAAATAAAGTGCCTAACAGGCATTTAATAGTGGGAATAATGTGTTTATTGAGTAGGGTTGGGGTAGATGTAGGAGAGGGCTTTAGGAGTAGGGATTAGAGTTCTCAACGGGTCGGGTCGGCCCGACAAACCCGACGGGACCCGCGGGTTCGGGCCGGGTTCGGGTCGAAAATATAATCAAATGACTCGGGTCGGGTCGGACCTCGGGCTTAATCTTTTCCAGTCAGTGAAAAAAAAAAAACATTTATTAATCATCGCTGCTGTTCACCGTAAAGAAAGTCTGGCTGCTGCGTGTAACGTGCATCATGGAGAGGGGCGGGGGCAGACCTGACGCCGCTGCGTGCACGCCTTTAGCCTGGAGAAGAAGATGGAGTTGGTGAAAAGTAAACTTGCCTCAGGTGAATTCACCGTCGCTACTACAGCCTATTTATATATTTAAAGTTTATTGTTTCAGTTGTTTGTATTGTTAAAAGGCGTGAACATTAAAGGTTGATTTGAATTTCCGTCTGCTGGTCATGATAATAATACGTGTATGAGAAAAAAAAATTCCGACGCGACGTCGGGCCGCGGGCCGGGTTCGGGCAGATAATTCATGTTGATGTGTCGGGTTACATCGGGTCCGGGCTTTAAAAGCCACGGGCCGGGTCGGGTCGGGTTGTTATTTTCAGGCCCGTTGAGAACTCTAGTAGGGATAAGTAACGTCCCAATTAGGCAGCATCCATTTATGATTTTAATAAATATAATCATATACGCTGAATATGCTGTTATTATTGCATACTGTTTTATAATATACTATAATACACTGAGGTACAAATAGTATCAGTGACTTTTTGCAACAGAATAAATAGCATCTAACAACATTTACACTAGCATTCAAATATAAAGAATAAGATGCTGACATGTATATAAGAAACATGCAGCCTGCATGCCTACAGTCCATCTGGGAATTTCTAAGTACTCCTCATCCTGTGGTAACAGATCTGGCAACAAAACTAAATTACCCCCCAAGAGTAAACATCTCTGTGAAACTAACATGACTGTGAATATGTGCTCACAGTGTGATAATGAGTTGCAAGTTCTCCTTAAAGCAATCAAGACCCAAAGGTGAATTACGAGTATTTGTTGAAGAGTCAACGGAGGAGAACGTACAGTACATTTCAACAGTATAAAACGTCATCACCAGTTCAACTGATGGAAATATTTTCCATCATTAAAAAAATGATACACACGCCGTACCATCAATAATATGAGAGCATGACACTCATCATGTGGCAACTTAGCCACTGGAATCTCACAACTCCTCCGACACACGTCGTCCCATGTTGATCCAATACAGATGATTGCGAGGAAAGGTCCCTCACATGTGTTTCTCATCCAGCCTGATTCACAGCTCCTCCTGTCCTTTCCTTCTCTTTGCCCATTCATCTCAGCATCTTATTCTTTATGGGAAGCATTCAGTAATGAAAATATAATGATGTCTGTCGCTTGAGAACGCCATATTTCACTCATCATGAGGCCTTGGCACGTGGCTGCTCAGTAATGGCTCTAAATAGCAGAGATTGACAGAGCTTGACGCTTTTGTTTGATAGCTCCCATCTCAGCCGGATGAGATACAGGATTCATTTGACGGACCAGTTAGCAGCTCTGACTCAAGCTTGAAAATGTAATAGTAAAACACACTTCGTTCAATATACTTTGGTAAACATAAGGAACACAATGTACACTAGTACACAATTAACTCAAAAAACAAATTAAAAATGTTAATAGTCCTAGAGCCTATGCATATTAAGCAAGGACAAACTCTCTTTAATTGGAATAAAGAGACTATATAAGGTTTTAGTAGGGTTTCATCACAGTGGATGAATCGCAATTTGCATACTAATAATATTTCATTATATTACCGTTTTTTTTTTTTTTTATCAAATAACTGCAGCCTTGCATGAATTATTGAAACCTTTCAAAAATATCAAAATATACTGACCCCAAACCTTTGAACTAGTGTATAAATGCACAAAGCAATGTCCATTTAGAAATGGTTTAATGATGTGAAAAAACTTGACCTGACTTGATCTGCATTAAGTCTAGGGCTGCATCCGATACTGCATTCTTCCCTGTAGCAGGTAAAAAACAGTATGTGACAAAAGAAGTATGCGATGAATCAGAAAGCCAACAGCAAGCCAGACTCAATCACCCAACATCAGTGCCTGTCACTGCCTGACCTCATTTACACTTGTGTCTGAACGTTCCAACATCTAAGCCTCCTCAGAAAAAAAAAGGAAGCTGTTACAGCAGCAAAGAAAGGGACCAACTACTTTGGTTTATGGTTTGGACATTAAATGTTCAAGTAATGTTGTAAAAACCTTACCACCATCAGCACACAGTACAAAAGTACTCGCGTTTCGTAATTATGGCTCAGGAGGAACTGTTCCGATGACAGCCCTAGTGAGATAGTCTGACAGAGAGAGGAGAAAATATAATCCAAAGAGGATAAACTTCGGGCTGCTCTCATTCTGTCGGCATTCTAAACGCCTGGAATGAAGTGGCTGGACTGTTTGATTTTGTGCTGCTGGTAATTACACTCATGATAGGTGGCAGCTGAAATCTTAATTGCATTCAGGCTTTACAACCACAACAGTGTGGCCTGATGAAAAGCAGACGTCTGTTCCCTTGATCAACGAACCCCATTAACGCTGGGAACTTTCTTCTGTTGTAAAATCGGACTCCTTGAAGACAGATCTCAATTGAAGCCTCGTCCTTTACGATTGAGGACCACAGCCCGGCAGAGTTTAGCTTCAAACCTAATCCAGCTAATCAAGTCCGTCAGGCTTATTTGAAAACTACAGGTATGTGTGTTGGAGCAACTAAACTCTCCAGGAGTTTTGCATCCCTGTCTTACAGTCAGAATAACACTATGTAATTGGTGATTTTTACACATGGAATAAGTATATTTGGTGTCGCTCTTCTGCGTTCAGTCCTTAAAGACATCTCATTAGCATGCATGGGCAATATTGTGAGAATTAAATCCAATTAACAGTCTTTTATTTGCTATGAACATGACAACCATCCTGGTGTTTCTGCACCACAATACAGAAAGTGATGAATTTCCAGCTGAGATGAAAGGCAACCGAAAGCACGGGATCAGGTTCCTGATTGGTTTTCTGATAATTATTCAGAGGCAAAGTGTTTGTAAGACCTACTTAACTTCTACTATTGAGACATCTCACTTCAGCGTCACACACACACACACAGTTTTCACAAGTCTTATCCATATTTGTGCTGTTCTCACCAACCAGAAGCCACATGGGAAGCCTGTGTGGTTACATGCATATGTTTGAGGTTGGTACGATTTTTGTAATGTTTTTGAAAGAAGTCTCTTATGCTCACAAAGGCTGCATTTATTTTATCAAAAATAATAATAATAATAAATAGTACAATGAACAGTGAAACTTTTACTTAACTCTTTTCTATATTAATATATTTTAAAATATTATTTATTCCTGTGATGAAAAAACAGAATTTTCAACAGCAGTTACTCCAGTCTTCAGTGTCACATGATCCTTCAGAAATCATTCTTATATTCTGATTTGGTGCTCAAGAAACATTTCTTACGATTGTCAATTTTGAAAACGGTTGTGTTGCTTAATATTATAATACATTTATTTTCAGGATTTTTTGATGAATATGAAGTTTAAAAGAACAGCATTTATTTGAAATAGAAATCTTTTATAACATTGTAAATGTCACATCTTGTTTTGTTTCATGTCTTGTCATGTGATTCCCTATGTTAGTCATGTGATTGTGTCATGTTGTCATTGATTCATTGTGCACAGGTGTCCCTTGTCTTGTCATTAGTCTTGTGTGTATTTAAGCCCTCATGTTTGAACGTGTCCTTGTGAAGTGTTGTTACCCTGTGACCACTGTGGTAAGCATCATGTTTATCATGCCATGCCATGCCATGCCATGCCATGCCATGCCATGCCATGCCATGCCATGCCATGCCAATAAACTGCTCTTGGGTTCTCTACAAACTTGCCTCCAGTGGAATATTTACAGTAACATGTTTTTACTTTTACTTTTGATCAGTTAAAATGTGAATTATATAGATATATATCATAATATTAGAAAATAAATTGCATATTCTTTGAGCATTTCAATGTTTTCATTTTCAATAGAAGTGTCAATTTTCAGAGCTTAAAAAGTATAAACTTTCACAGAGCTTTCACTTTAGTTGCGAGCTTTGTGCTATTTGCATTTGGAAAAGCATCTGAATGAACATCTGGAGGCTAATGTACAATAAAAACATAATCTGATCTTCCGATGTAAATGCTGCTCACTCTGAACGCCAAGTAAAGAATGGCGTTCGTACGAGACAAAAAAAAATAAAATAAAAAATAGCCTTGAAAGCCTAATTTCCAATAATCATTCAATGTATTTCTGTCCTAAGCCCAAATGACGATTTGACAAGCTAAATGGATTGGACATTGCAACAAACCACCACTAATTGAAACAGTGATACATGATTCACAGTTCTTAAAAAGCAGCTGTACACAGAGTGCTCATAAATACAGATGCTGTTAGTTTAAGCCTGTCGCAACACGTCTAATTTAGCTTTCGCAATCTGGTCTGTTGCCTATTGCCTTTTGTAAATATTGCAAAAACAGTTCTGAGCTTGGCCAATTGTTTTCAAGTAAATTCACTGTTTGGTAGAAGTTTGAGAAGCAGCTCTAAGGGACCATCATTGCAGACACCAAACAAAAAAAAAAGTAGATGCGAGTATACATTTTTAAATTGAGTAATGCCACCTGTGCCTCCTTACTTCTCAGAAACACCAGCCACCACTGGAACAGAGGACTCTTTCTCAGGGTCACTGGCTCACCATGTCCACTTCTATCCTCTATATTTCATGAAGACAGAAATATTCTCTCCAAGTACAGATCTGACAATACATTTGGCTGTTCAATTTGGCCCTAAGAGAACCAACAGCATTTTCTGACATGTCGAGAGGTTGTGAAGCTGTCAGGGGTTGTTTACAAAAGTGGCAGGAATGGTAAGTAGCTCCAGAACTTTCCGATGAGCTCTCACACTCTGGCTGTGAGAAAAGGCGATTTCTTCTCAGCACAAAGCTCTGTTGGCAGGTAACATTGTGAGAAAATTAGCACGGCACCCTGTTGTGAATCAGTGTAAAAACACCGCGTTAAACTGTTATTTGACTTTGTGCATTTTTCAGGATCGTTTGTCGAGATGTCGAGTTTTAATAAGGCGAGGATTTCGCAACATTGCTCTTATCAGTTTGATGAGACATCTATACATGTTTTGTCATGTTTATACTAGCTTGATGTATTTTTCATGAGGAGAAGTTTAGTTCTCTGAATATTTTTTTAACACAATCTTCCAAAGTTTTACTTATGTTAAAATGCGGGATTTAAACCCCTACCGATCATACATCCTCAGTATGACAGAGTGCAACGGGGATGCCAGAGAAATTGTTGGTTTGAGTGAGATAAGCAACTGTTTATTTCCCTGTGGTTTAGCGAATGGCAGAACCTCATGAATATTACAAAAGTACTGCGAATCATAATGTTGTGAGATAGTGATCACCGTATTGGGTAAAGCTTAGGGCAGGTAAATGAAAGGTTGCTGTGTGAGCCCAACAAGCAGTAGCCCATGATCTTGTGTCACATATGAGTTAACCTTGAAAACCAGATCAGACAGACTCATGAGCAAATCATTTCAATTTGTGAACAAATTGACCTTTTGTGTCAGATCTAATCAATTAATCAGTTAATCCACTTCACAAAAGCATCGCAAGCCTAAATAGATTGTAGATAATATTTTTTGCAAATGGTTTTCTACAATATACTTAGCTTACAATGCGTTTGGGAAACGCAGCTCAGTTTTATGAATTGGAAAAACTGATTCACTGAAAAGATTTAACTTCAAAGAACAATTCGTTCCCAAATCGGACAAAACTATTTCTACTTAAAGGAATAGTTCGGCCAAAAATGAAAATTATGACACTCACACTCACAGGGTTCGAAATGACTGAGGACTCTTGGGGGGTCCCCTAAAATTAAATTATTAAATTATTAAAAATTCTGAAGACTACCTTGCTACACTATATACTGTAGGCAAACTTATATGGAGCAATGTTGAACTGTTGAAGGTGGGATAATGGTCTTGGGATGTTTTTCATGGTTTGGGCTAGGCCCAGTATTGTAGTGGTGTCTGGAGAAGTGGCTATAATCTAACAGGTAGGGTAGAGTGGGGGAAAACGCCCCCCTTAAGGAAAATGTGACATTACAGTGAAACAAAACATCAATGTGACTAGAATTGCCATCCCGGTTTTGAGTGACTATGGCAGGAGTTATTCACCAAATATTAAAATTGCTCAGCCTTCATAATTAATTAGTATTTCCACTGAAAATATTTTTGTACAAAGGGGGCGTTTTGCCCCAGCGGTGGGGTAAAACGCCCCCCAAGGTAGGGTAAAATGCCCCCTTTCTTACCAACCAGTTTGCTTCATAGATAAACAGCAAAATTAACAGACAATAGTTTTTAATCTCTAAAGGTAAAAGGCAAGTAATGTATCAACATGTATATATATTAATATTTATTTCAGAAATGTTCAAAATAGGCAAAATTAACTACCTTCCATCAGTGAGCTAACTGTGCTAGCAAGCTAGCTAGTTAATGCTCACTTGAGGTAATTTTTTCGTGTTTTGTTCAAATATTTTGATTTTACCACCTAGTTATACTGCATTAAGTGTAAAACAAAGGATTTGATAGACAGAAATATTTTATTATAGTAATTATGATAGAGAAACTATGCCCCCAGGGGGGGGGGCGTTTTACCCCTCAGCGTAGGGGGCGTTTTACCCCACAAGCTATGAGTTTTTTAAAATAATGTTTAATTTTTAAAATATAATTATATTCCTTATAAATAATATATGATCTCAAACTACAGACTTCACTATTCATCTATCATACATCACTGTGATATCCTGCAGAACAATATTCTCTTAAACACTTATTTACTAATATCTGAAAATTTACCATGTAATCATCTTCTCTTCAAATGTGTCGCTGGTGTCAGCTTATCCATAGAGATTTGTATATCCCCGTTATCAACGTAGTGCATAGCAACAGTAAAAACCTATATTGACTACTTTTAGTGGTTATTTTGGGAAAAACAGGTGGGGGGCGTTTTACCCCAGGGGGGCGTTTTCCCCCACTCTACCCTAACCCTCTAACTCTGAATAAAACATTTTAAAAGATAATTGCGACTTTTTATCTCACAATTGCGAGTTTACATCTCGCAATTCTGACTTTATAACATGCAATTGCGACTTTATTTCATGCAAATCTGACTTTATATCTCGCAATTCTGAGAAATAAATTCAGAGTTGCGTGAAATAAAGTCGCAATTGCGTCATATAAAGTCAGAATTCGGACTTTTTTTCTCGCAATTGCGACTTTATATCACGCAATTCTGACTTTATAACACATAATTGCGAGTTTATATCTCGCAATTCTGACATCTTTTCTCAGAATTGTGAGATATAAACTAACAATTGTGAGATATTTAAGTCCAATTCTAAGGGGAAAAAAAGACAGACTTTTATTTTTTTTACCTCAGAATTATCTCACAATTCAGATTTTATAACACGCAATTGCGACTTTATATCATGCAATTCTGACTTTATATCTCCCAATTGCGTATTAAAGTCAGAATTGCAAGATATAAACATGCAATTCTGAGAAAAATATATTTAGGAGTGGAATCTGGGTCGAGGCAGACTACAATTTCTTACACAGTTCTTGAATAAAGTTATTTTCCAGCTAAAGGTAGTTTTGATTGATTCACTTCCGTCCATAAGGAGAAACTAGTTGGCACTTTAGCACCCCGCTATGACATCGGGTCCAGGCGTAGGTCCTTCATCAGATCTGGATACAGCCTGGATCCGGCAGGCTGCGGGAAAACCTCGGGATAAACAAAAACACTAAAATTAGCGTAGATGCCATTCTTCTTATGATGTAACAAGTACATCAGGATTTATAGGAAGTGTTCCCGGTTCCGGCTGACCTGATCTATGCAGCCTAACATTGAGTTATAGAAGTCTATAGTGTGTTATGTGTATGCTAGGTCAAAGAGATGTGTTTTTAGTCTAGCTTTGAACTGACAGAGTGTTTCTGCTTCCCGGACAATGGTAGGAAGACTGTTCCAAAATTTTGGTGCTAAATAGGAAAAGGATCTACCGCCAGCAGTTGATTTAGATATTCTAGGTATTATCAACTGGCCGGAATTTTGAGATCGCAATAGACGTGAAGGACTATAATGCGTTAAGAGCTCGCTCAAGTACTGCGGAGCTAAACCATTTAGTGCTTTGTAAGTAATCAGCAATATTTTACAATTTATACAATGTTTAATAGGGAGCCAATGCAGTGTTGACAGAACAGGGCTAATATGGTCATACTTCCTGGTTCTGGTAAGAACTCGAGCTGCTGCGTATAGAGGTTTGGTATACACACACACACACACACACACACACACACACACACACACACACACACACACACACACACACACACACACACACACACATTAATCACGATTAATCAATTTGACAGCACTACTTTCCATACATTGACCAGTTTTGAGGTTGGGTAAATAAATAAATTGATGAAATATCCTTTTAAACACATGATTTATTTTTTACAATGATTCCAGTGCCAATGCCACACATAACCGCAGCAAATTGCACATCACACCTTCAGTTCTTTGAACTACGTCCTTACTCGACCGTTCAAATAATATTCTCCTTATTCTCTTTAAAGCCACCGGAGAATGCAGGGCTGAATCTGGCTTGATTAGGGCTCATATCATACACTAGTTTTGTCTTCTTCTTTTTTTTCTGAGGCCACTTATATAGTTGGTTTTCTTGAACATTTTGCACCTTTTCTCTTACTCTTAGAATTAAAAGGGATGTTTTTGCTGCTATTAAGATCTCAAAAAAATTCCTCTTCACAATCACATTATGAAGTGAGGAACCAATGATGTGAATAACTTGTGGGTGTGGGTTTGCCGTTGGGTCTAATTTAGTCTGTGACTCCCCATCCTTCAATTCTGTTCTCTTGGTAAAGCCTGTGTTACATTGTGACAGGATCACAAAACAATCAAAATGTGTGCAGCCAAAACTGAGAAAGATCAGGGGGCCTTGTTAAAACCCATTTCCCGTCCCCCTCCCATTTTGTTATTTCTCCCGGGGAAACTCCCGTAATTTGTATAGCCCAAACCTCGTTATATAAATAATCACATTAATATTATTTAGTATCACATTAATTTTGGTATAATATTAATTTAGTATAACATTAATATCACATTAATTAGTCCAGTTGCCAGATCCTGAATGAAACGCATCCTACTCACACAATCGACAATCGAAATTTCAACCCATCTGTGACCTCAACCTGGCAACCAACCCAGTTGCGCTGTTGATATCTGCACAGGTAATAGCTAAACGCAGGAAGCTGAATCAAGCAACACTAGTAGAAATAGGAGGAGAAGATTCAGGTGGTGCTCCAGCAAAAAAAAAAATATATATATATATATATATATATATATATATGTATATATTAACAACAGCTGGACAGAAGAATTTAATTTCATATCTCGATGCCATATCGACAATGCCCACGCCTTTTGCAAAGTGTGTCGCACTGATTTTAATATCAGACATGGTGGGGAAAAATGACGTTACTCAGCACATTAAATCAAAAGAATAACGTGACTTATTCATGTTTCTTTTTAGTTTTAATAATAATTAAGTATTATGCATTTATTTATGTGTATAGGTTATTTAGCCTGCCTCTGCCACCTATAGCGAAGCCATCACCCCGCCATCAAATAATCTGCTATTGCAGGGAGACAAAATACACATTTTACTGATTTATTTTTTAGAAAGTTTTCATAATCCACAAAACTTTTTATGTCAAAACATAAAAATTTTAACTCTCATGAATTGACCCCAAGTTTTGGTCTTTAGTACTCGTACCCCTTGTAATCCTTAGTCCAACTGCCCATTTTATTCAAGCTGTACTATCTTATTAACTTTGCAGATTGTAATTTAATCGAGTATGACTAGAACTACATTGCCAGATGGCCACATAGCCAAAGCTATAATGTTATTCTGAGAAGCCTGTCTAATCCAAACTTTTCACAACACAGCCTGTAAGCGGGGTGGTGGGGGGGTGGGGGGGGATCTGCCTACGTTTACATACATCAAAATAGTAACGGAACTTTAATTGGGAATCAGATCACATGCAAAGTTAGGCAAACACGTTTTCCTTTGAGTGCTTTCTGTATATCGATTCAAAGCTGCCGAATTCAGGTTAAATCCCTCCAGCTTTGACTAAAAGCACAGTAATGAAGCCTGGCAGCCAGATGGGAAAAAGCAGGGAGAAATGATTGCTGCAGAAAACGTGGCCGCTTCAATGTCTTTTTCTCACTCACTGTGAATACGGCGGTAGATAAAGCTCAGCTGAATAATCCCTCAGAATTGAGCGCTATTAAAACTCTTTGTGAGAAGACGAGACCAAACTTTTTTATTCGAGTGCTGAGGTTCAGGTACAGCACATACTTGTAAAGGCCCTAAGCTGACCTGGGTTCCTCTCTTTCTGTTTTCTCTCTTTGTCTGCCCCTCTCATTTAGATTTTCCTTCTCTCCCTCACTCAAAAAAATAAGATGTTGAACGAACTTGATTAAATTAAGGAAAACTTTTCCACGAGAATGAATTACATTTTTCCAACAAAATCTAATTTGTTTGAAATGATTTATTGTAATCTTGTTGTATGAACTTAAATTCATTCAGTCATTCCTGCTAGATAAAGTTTTGTCAGGTTGACTACATTTAATTTTTGCCCTGCCTAAAATCGCCAACATTATAATTTTAGCTAATTTGACTACAGTTATTTCCAAACTACTAGTGTTCAATTGAATTAAAACCACTTTTTACAGAGTAATATTGAAAATTACTTATGCAGGTCTGCGAATGAGGTTTAATGCATGTATAGTGTCTACTGAGTGCCCACAGCCCTAAACTAAACACAGTCACTACTCTTCTGCATAATGGTAACCACAAAATTCAAGAACATTACAGAAAGTCCTCTAAGTTTCTAACATAACTGAATATTAAACACTAACATTAATTAACAACATCTTTCCATTTACAGAAAAACACATAAAATAACACTTTAATCCATAAATTGACCCTCCTAATGCAGTCCCTTGCAAAGCATGCTGGGAACTACAGATCCACTGCCCAGTTAGTTGTCAACAAAAATGATTCATGTAGTTTTCACACAAATTAATAAAATAAACTTCATTTTTTAAATATATTAGGTTGATTGAACACAATTAAATTAAGTTGTGGCAAAATATTAAACAATCGTGTTACTTTTGCTAATTTTAATTCATTACATTTAACAAGAGGCAAAAATAAATTTTTTGAGTGCTCGATATTTGCATCTTCTGTAACACCTAAACACAGCGATGAGGATTCACACTATAAATTTAGGAATTTGTCACACACCTTTCCCTGATGAAATCCTATTGCACCTCTCCTCACACTGAGGTTATTGCACAAAAGCTTGTTTTATTACCACTTTTATATAGATAACTTTCTGTTAACTGTTGCGACTATCAGACTAGTGTATTATTCTGTTTTGATTCCAGTTGCCTCCAGAAGTATTTGGATACATAAAGTTAAAATGTAATACAATATATTAAAATAGAATATATTTCTCAGAACCAACTTCATTCTTATAAACGTATTAAATTACTTTTAATCAAATGGTTTTGCAGCTGATTAAACATCACATCACAACATGAACGTGTTCCACTAATCACAATGAGAAATTGTCCAAAGAGGCTGTGTCTGAATTCTGTCTAATAATTTATATCTAATTTATAATTTAATACTTCATTTTGGGAAAATATTGTTTTTAGAAAGTGTGTTTGTGCTCACTTTCAAACACTATTTGGTTTGATATATGGTAATATGAGATATCCATAAAAAAGGCCATCTTAACCAGCTGGACCAGCTTTTAATTACAGTAAAACAAAAACAGGTTTCTGAATGAGTCTTTCCTAAGCAGTAGAAGATAGCTTTTCTATTAAATACATAAAGTTATTTAGGTTCATATAACCTAATGAACCTTGTATGTCGAGGAAGGCCTGACCCAAAGGAACTGAGTTTATGTCCAAATAATTAACCTGTAATAGTTGTACAGGAATATGAAATACGGTGAGTCAAAGACAGTCTTTATCCTTTTAATTAGTCTCGTTTATCAGAGGCGAACGTCAGAGCTTCATTTCTGCTCTAGCTCACGTTCCCTTGCCACCTATGAGGAAAGAATTAACTGCTTGTACATCAAAGCCACTTTTGGCATTCACTGTCATATTGCATTTAACAGAACGGAGAGGGGAATGTGACATTTACTGCCTCCCCTTTGCAGAGTAGAGCGATTGTGCTGAATAGATTTATGTCTGAAACGCCAGCGGTATCCATGAGGAGAAAAGTGCAATTTCACAACGCCATTCACTTTCAAATAACCTCCATTCACACTTTCCCCTTCATCAGAAAGGCTGATAGAAGGGACCGGAAACACTCTTCAACGTCACCCCCATCTCTAATTATATCAGACCAGTGAATATTCCTTTATACCACCGACACAATGCCCTCACACTCCAGTGGCGAGTCATGGAGGCTGGTGCTTATGATCATGCGAGAAAGACAAAGAAACTGCAATTTATTCATTCTTTTGAATAGTGTTTTTTTTTTTTACTTAATTATATTTTTTAAATCTTAATATATAAAAAAACACAACTTCAATTAGAATCAAAAGATGTTGAGAGAAGAGTAAATAAATAGCTGAGGAAAACTGCAAATATACTTTTCGTGGATACCTTATTCCATTATTATGCCAGTAGGTGGCGACAAGTGACTGTCTTTACAAGCAAGTCATTTGAATCATTAACTTAACAGATTTGCTGAAAAATATCGATTAATTCAGGATCTAAATTAACTAAGGGTGCTTTCACACTGGGCTTGTTTGCTGCGGTCCGAGTCCGAGCGTGATTGTTCCCGTCGCCCCCCCCCCGCAGCGTAGGTCTGGTTATCTTTACACAGTAATTGAACAGAACTGAATCAACACTGAAATGGAAGCTTTAGCGCAAGTTCTGCCGGGAAGACTCAATTGTTGCGTCACTTATTACCTTCTCATCTATCCAATCATATTCTAATACTAGAAGTATAAAGGACCTGTACTTACACTTGTCTGAGTTCGCAGATGCTGAACGCTTCCACTCACCACCATCCACCCCACCACCACCAAGATGGTTTTTCCCTCCATCTTCTCTATCACCGCAGGATGGTCCCTTCCCCTCCAACCTCCCCACCACCACCAGGATGGTCCCTTCCAATACCTCACGGGGGTCGGCAGCGCCCCTGCCTTCATCTTCAGGCAGGAAATGCTGAATCCGTACCCTCGGATCGCGAGTTACGGACGGGGCCTACGCCAAATACTTTATTGCATATATTGCTTGCTGGATCACTAATAAATGCATGCTTGTTACAATATCTATTTTCCCGAGTCTTTCTGGTAGAACTGACCCTAAGCTGAACAATGACACTCAGGTTTTTCTTCTTAAAGCTGCTTTACAGAAGAATTGAGCTCTGTTTGCATCGAGTCATTATTTTCCTGTAGGCAACAGATAATGTTAACAGAAATGAACAAACATAGAACAACGAAACATTGAAACAAGCACCAATGAAAAACAGCTTATCAGCGGCTGGCGGAAACATCATGACGCACACAGGGCTCTCTCGACACTCCACTCAAGCCCTTCTCCTTCAGTGCACGCCAAGCTCTTGACAGAGCTGAAACAGTGATCGAAACGATCACGCCGCTAGAAACAAATCGTAGTAGGTCAACCTCCACACTCTTCTCTCCCCGCTCTCTCGTTATATATCCAGCCTAGAACATCACTGAACAGGCTTCAGGTGTGCAGGGGCGGAGCCTAGTCCGAAAGAGAGAGAGAACCAGATCAACCAGATAAATACAAGCACACACAAATAAACATAAGGCTCATGGATGGATGGATGGATGAATGGAGGACATTTATTTGTTCAGGATCAATGTGTTTCTAGGAGAGTCACAATTATGTTGTGACTTTGTTTGGAGCTATTTTCATTGGCAAAGTAAATACATAGCAATATGGTTACTTTATTTTAAGGTGTCATTGTTACAGTGTAATTATATATTTAAGTACTGAGTAATATTAAGCAACTACATGTACTTACTATAGGGTTAGGGTAGGATTTGGATTTGGTTGAGGGTTAGTTGCATGTAATTACGCATAATTTACTGTTATTACTATGGTAAGTACATGTAACATATGTAACAAGGACACTGTAAAATAAAGTGTTACCCAATTTATCTTTAAAATGTAAGTTATTTATGATTTACTGCATTCAAAATTTTACACTCAAATAATGCTTTTGTCAGTGTTTTTGCCCTTCTGTTTTTATTGAAGAAGATTAAGAGGAGTGGCAAACATATTTAGCTGTGTTGTTTATTCGGCTGCTGACACACAGCAACACACATGGTTCCATTTGTTATCTTTGCTAGGAGAAGTCCCTTGGGATTTTAGGAGCATAGGGTGTCTCTGTCACTGCCATCCCGGTCCTTCTCATGTCTTCACTCATCTTTCTATCTGTCTCTCTCTCCAAACTGATAACAATCCTCTCAATCATGTCTGTCTTTCCCTGTTACTCTCCTTCTTTATGTTGTCCTCTGATTGCACTGCCTTCAACTCTGAATGTAATTCTACAGTTAAGATTCCCGACTGTTTACCGTGACATTGTCAAGTACTGTTAGGAAATCCTTTCCTCCATTTATCCACTTAAAAATTATTTTAAGAATATTTTATTTTAATTTTATTAATTTTTTTTATATATATATATATATATATATATATATATATATATTTTTTTTTTTTTTTTTTTTTTAAGAATAACTATTATTATTATTATTATTATTAAGTTTGCCGATGGAGAAAAATAAATGAAATAAACAAACAAATTAATTAATTAATCAATAAGTAAATAGTTCAAAAACACTTTTTCTGCAACAAAACACCACTTTGTGGAGGAGGAGAGTTAAAATGTTATTCTGTATCTAATAATAATAATAATAAATGCAATCCTTTATTAATAAAAATATATATTATACAACTTTTACAATGGGGTCAAATGAATAAGTAAACAAACAAAAAATAAAATTAAATGTATAAATAACTCATCTTGTTTTTTTAGATATTTTTTCCCCCTTGAAGTGTATTTATCTCAATAGCCACACAAACTGGGGTAGGGAGGTGTTGTAAAAATTTATTATTCACCTGCCTCCTGACCCGTTTGCCCGTATAACTGTGTATTGGGCGACCCTGCTGTCTTGAGTGTGCTTGTGTGTATTCTGCCAGGCCAGGACCGAAAATTACTGGGCACCCTGCAGAGCGGAGCGGTCCTTCCAAGGCCACGGCGGTCCTGGTGAGGTTACCACTGCCCGCTTCATCACTGTCATCCCGCCTCTGGGGTGGAAAGGATACACTGCCCCAGCACACAAAACGGACCACTGGAGAGTGACCGTGATGAAAAAGGATACTGGAACACGCAGCCAATGATAAGGACTAAGATTAGAGAAAGATCTGACCTTTTTTTAGGAACTGATGAGGATAGAAAAACCAGGAACAAGCAAAGTCTCTTTACTCTTTTATAAATACAAATATGTTGTCTCTCATACATTTGTGGCCTACAAAGGTAGAATTATGCTGAAATATTTAAGTTGATGCTAAAGGACATTTTAATAAAAACTTCTTTACAACCTTCTTAGAAAATTAAGCCATACACATCATATTGGTGCCTGAAGCAAGTATAAATTTTATTTTTATATTTTTCACAAAAATGCAAGAGATTTATTCAAGTATCTAACCCAACAGCAAAGATAATAGTGATCTTGCCAAGCAAAATGTAAAAAAAAAAAAAACTTATCACGTTGCTAGGCCTGTGCAAAGATTGGGTACATGGCGGAAAAAATAACCCTTTGCTCTAGCAGAGCAAAAATAGCATAAAATAATAATGTTCTTGATAACAATGGTGGCTTCTGAGTGCATAGTCTAGTATGCAGAAAGCCCATTACATGTAATGTGGCATGGCATGAAGAGGCTGTCCTCTTGACTTTTAGCACATTTGTGTAACATTTCATAGTCTGCATACAACTTACACCCAACAAAGGGTTTCAGTGGGGCTACAGTGTCACACACCATCACACTTTTCACTAGTAGAACGTTCACCTCCAGCAAAACAGAGAATTTTAATGCAAATGTTTCATTTAAAGTCAGATGTGTGATGTTCCTACTTGATATAACTAACTTCCAAGAATAAAAGCATTCCATCACCTGATGACATTAAATTAAATTAAATGAAAACTAAAATTAAAGTGTTATTTTTTGTTCAACTGTCAAACAGAATCTCCTAACAATGAAATTGCAGATGATAAAAATGCTATGTAATGCTGGCGATTGTTTTGCAGGTGCAAAATTATCATAAGAAGTACAATTTGCAGTGTATAGAAAATTATTTATGCATTTCATTTGGAAAGGTAAAGGTTTTATCAGTAACAGTGTATTTTTCTCTGGGTCATAAACAGTATTATTTTGGTATTATTTATACACTACTATAATATTTAATAAGAATTTGAATTAGCTTTTCTATATCCAGTTTTCATTTTAGTTAAATTTTAGTCATTTTGTCATGTGCTTTTGTCATTTTTATTGATTTTGTTGAGACACTGTATACACTATGCACTCTCTCTATATATATATATAGCTTTGATTTATATATTTAAATTAAAATAAATATATTTCAGCTTTATTTCAATTAACGATTGATACTGATACTGCTCATACACCCTTCATATCTCCGCAATTCATCAAAATTGTTATGAATTACCACACAAATTTCAAAGTCCTTCCATAACCAACTTCTATTCCACTTTTCCCAAAAAGGAAGTTGGAAATTCCAAGCTGGAGTTAAATTGAATACAACAGAAGTTATTAAATATACATTTGTAAACACACCAGTTCACAACATGCCATAGTGAATTTTAGTAAGCAAATAGGGGTTAAGAAGTTCACACTGTCCCAACAAACTCCAACAATCAGATTATTAGACTGTTAGAATGTATTAGTGCATGGTGAACTATGCTCTATATTAAAGAGATACTTTATTTCAAAGACATTATTTTCCTGGGTTTACGATCAAAGGAAAACGCAAGAATGAGCAGCTGCAAGACTCTGGAGTCACGGCGTGCCAAAACACAGTTGAGATGTTGGCGCGCACCTCTTCTGTACCCAATTAAATTGTGATGATGTAGCTAGCAGACAGGGTTTAAGCCTGACATGAAGTGTTCATGTAGACTGATTGTGTCTGCCACAGATTGACTATGGGCTTCACTGCAGAGGTGATTAAGATAGAGGAGAGAGATTTATGGCCTGCTGCTCCTAAGAGAAGGTAATTGAAATCATTCCCATCGCCAGAGCTCTCTTCTCTCCTTCTCCCCAGGTCAATGCCGACTAAAGAGTCATCAGCTCTAGTGCTGTTTACCACATCGAGATCTGCTTCACCTTGCTTTCACATTGCCGCCCCGTGTGCTTGCGTGTGCACATAAGCTCTTTATTTCTAAGGGCGATGGAGGCTGTTATCACTATCAACCGCTCCTATAATTAAGACATTAGATTTTCCAGCACTACTCAGCGCATTACCGGGGAAGAAAACGGGCGCTCGTGAGACGAAGAAGAAGAGGAGCGCCTGATGGTTTATCTCAAGGGTTAATTAAAAATGGACAGAATCTTTCATTTTCTTCTTCTCTGCATCTCGGACGGCCGGCGACCCTGCGGCTCCCGCAGATTTTGCTGACTTTCTGAGCTCCAACATCGCGCAAATAACTTCTCCAGGCTGACCTAGAAGGGCTGAGAAGGCGAAAAACAGCCTATTTAAACTTGGCAGAACTTCAAACGATCACAGAGATGTTGAAGAGAACCACTATGGGTGACTTCCTCAGTTAGTGCCATCGCTCGTAAAAATAGTTTCTTTTTTTCGCCCCTCTCATATCAAGACCGTCGTTTCACAATGTCTGTCTCGTGTGTAATCGAGCTGAGGAACTATATAATGGCGTATTTGCATTACAAAGCGCACTGCTAGCATTAGTGCTGAAACGGAGAGGAGTGTGTCATGTGGGGCTTCGAAACAGTCCAGCAGTGCATTAGCTATCAAAGATCTCTCTGATCACTGCCCTGCTCTGAAGCAATCCCCCTGTTGTTCAAGTGTAGACAGAAAAGAGAGTCAGAGATAAACAAGAAATACATGATGCAATTTAAGCCATCTGGACACCCGCACTCACAACCCTAGATTAATAGAAGACTTTGCTCCGTTCTGGCTTTGAGCTGAAAGAGGCGTTAAACCGGCTCGTTTTGTGCTGAAAATGAACACCACTTCAAGGAAAGATTTCTTTTTGGTATGTTATTTATGTGTTTGTCTCCCATTAAGGGGATTGGGACCATTCAAAGTGACCATTTAAAGAATTAAATGTGGCCATACATTGGCTGAAGATGAAAGCAATTCCGTCTTTTTTTCTTTTCTTTATAGAGGTCTTTATAGAGGTCCAAAACTGCACACGAGAAGACCCGAATTCATTTTAAATATGCCAACTTTCCATTATTTGTTTTGTGCATTTAACAACATTTTATTATTTAAAAACAAATGCATATGAAATAATTATATGACAATGTTATTATCCCCCTGTTCTCTGTCAGTCCGCGCTTCTGTGTAAATGACCAAACTCTCCTGGATACTGGTGCGTGCAGCAGTGGCGTACGGTCCATATAAACGCACTCTGCAAAACCCAAAGCGTTCAAGAGGATGAGTGCTGGGATTTGCTTAATATTAACATTAATACAAATTTTCTTGTTGTCATTTGAGGTGCAACATAAAGCTTGTGAGTGTACTTGAAATTGCTCATCCCAGCAGAAAAATGATGTACTGTTGCAAGATATCGATTACAGGAAACATCTAAATACAGTAATCATCTAAATTAAATTAACAAACAACTGTATATTTCATGTTTTTCTTCAAACAAAACAATTTGGGAAATCCATGGAAGACATATTCTCCTACATTTTTGACATGTACAAAGTATCTGGCAACATGGCTTATCAACATATCTATCTGAAAAGATTAGGTAGAAGGATCAGGTGATTTTTCTCGTCTACAAATAAGGTAGGAAGATGGGCATACCTGCCATTTTGTTTCTTATTGTTGTCATACCAGGTTAAAAAGTCCTCACTTCCCACTAGCATGCAGGCAAGTGTAGATGTAGATTCCTTTTTTACATTCAGGTCCAGTCAGGTTTAAAAAAAAAAAAAAAGCCACTTTGTTGGGGTCTCATTTTATCAGGTCGGTCTCAGGTTGGGTTTTTTTTTCTGGTTCACCTAAAAAGTGATTCAGGTCAATTCGTGTTGGCCACAAATTACAAACTAAGAAGTTCTCAGTTCCATTTAGGTCTGCACGATATATGAACATAAAATGCATATTGTGATATGGCATTAGTGCAATTGTCAAATCTCGCAGGCTTAATTAAATGAGTTAATTAAATACAGACCCTTTCCAAAAAATTAGAACATCATGGAAAAGTTTATTTATTTCCATAATTCCATTCAAAACGTTAAACTTCCATAGATTATAGATTCAGGGCCCACACCTTAAACGATTTCAAGTATTTAGTTGTTTATTTGTACATAATTTGGGCTTCCAGCTCATAAAACCCACAAAAACAGGATTGCAAAAATTTTGAATATTACATGAAATCACACAGTAATTACACAGTGATACCATGGTCATTGAACCAGGTTTTGGTTATTTTGGCAGTGTGGGCAGGTGCAAATCCTGCTGGAAAATGAAGGAAGCATGAAGTGCTCTGAAAATGCGTTGACTCTGGATTTAATAAAGCACAGTGGACCAAAGTCCTCTTTTCTGATGAGAGCAAATTTTGCATCTAATTTGGAAACCAAGGTCCCAGAGTCTGGAGGAAGAATGGAGAAGCACACAATCCAAGATGCTTGAAGTCCAGTGTGAAGTTTCCACAGTCTGTGTTGGTTTGGGGAGCCATGTCATCGGCTGGTGTTGGTCCACTGTGCTGTCCACTCAACGCAGCCGTCTACCAGGACATTTTCAGAGCACTTCATGCTTCCTTCAGCAGACAAGCTTTATGGAGATGCTGACTTCATTTTCCAGCAGGATTTGCACCTGCCCACACTGTCAAAATAACCAAAACCTGGTTCAATGACCATGGTATCACTATCACTGTGTAATTACTGTGTGATTTCATGTAATATTCACATTTTTTGAAATCCTGTTTTCGTGGGTTTTATGAGCTGGAAGCCCAAATTATGTACAAATAAACAACTAAATACTTGAAAACTTT
This sequence comes from Rutilus rutilus, assembly GCF_951802725.1. Taxonomy (NCBI): domain Eukaryota; kingdom Metazoa; phylum Chordata; class Actinopteri; order Cypriniformes; family Leuciscidae; genus Rutilus; species Rutilus rutilus. Next base: position 23,183,810 of record NC_140231.1, on the reverse strand, counting down.
TAAGTTGTGGGCCCTGAATCTATAATCTATGGAAGTTTAACGTTTTGAATGGAATTATGGAAATAAATAAACTTTTCCATGATATTCAATTTTTTTGGAAAGGGTCTGTATATGAAGAGTTCAGATGCAAAAGCCTCTAAGTGCCATCTGAAGTTTTCTTCTAGAACAGGGGTAGGCAACCTAAGGCACGCGTGCCAACACTGGCACGCGGAGGGTTAATCGCTGGCACACAAGCAAATGCGAGAGAAGTGTATTTCATTCAGATAAAGTAGTCTAGTTTTATGCCGGTCAAATGCACTCGGGCTCCCCATGATTGACATCGCGCAACATCAGCATCACACGTGCACACGGACGCACATGTAGGAAACCTCGTGAATTACGGCCGTTTCACGCATATTTTTTTCGGCGTACATGTTAATCCACACCGGGAGCAGGGGCAGCGCGTGAGCGCCCAACAGGAGCGTCGCGTGAGCAGTAGTGAAGCGGGGGTTTCGCCGCCGAGTCTATTTTGTCTGCGCTGCTCACGCTCAATTTAAAGCCCCCTTTCACACAGAGATTCCAGAAAATACACGGATAAAGTGACCCGAGATTTGACCCGGGTTCGTTTGATTTTGGTTCATTCACACTGCCAGTGATTTTCCGGAATCATAGAGTGCGTTCTCACACAAGCCGTAAAGACACGTGACATCGATGTAACTTAAAATGTCTTAAGTTTGCCTATGATGAGCTGCGATTTCTCTCTCTGATTCTATCATAAACTTGCGCATAACGTATCGTTTCACTAGCTGGCGAGTTGAAAAAATCGGTATCGGCAGGTCAAACTCAATGAAACATCGGAATCGGCCTAGAAAATTGTAATCGGTGCATCTCTAGTTAGGAGTTATAAATATTATTAAATTGTCTATCTAAATCTAAAACAAATTTCAAGAGAAATATTTAAATTTCTGTACTATTTCTGTGTAAGCCATTATGAAAATGTAAAATGTTTGTGTATTTATGAGTGTGTGTGTGTATATATATATATGGGCTATGTGTGTGTTGTGGCACAGTGATGAACTTGGAAACTTAAAAATGGCACTTTATGACAAAAAGGTTGCCGACCCCTGTTCTAGAATGATCATTTTTATCAAGCTTGTATATTTAAGGTCAGTAAATCCACTTAAATGGCAATGCAAATTACCTATTAATTGTCATTTAAGTGAAATAACTGAACTTAAATATACAAGCTTGATAAAAAATGATCATTCTAGAAGAAAATTTCGGATGGCACTTAGAGGCTTTTGCATCTGAACTCTTCATTATGCACTACTGGTTTCAGAACTGTAAAAAGTGAACAGTTGGATCAACTTTAAAAAATTACTTCAATTGGTAACACCTAAAGAAATTAAGTTTTCTCAACTTAAATTATCACGTTTTATCGTGAAAAACGTGATAATTTAAGTTGAGAAAACTTAATTTCTTTAGGTGTTACCAATTGAAGTAATTTTTTAAAGTTGATCCAACTGTTCACTTTTTACAGTGGGTTTCTGACTGAAGGCGTGTAAATGAACACACATTCTGAACACACATTCTAAAACCAGCAGTGCATGTTTTTATTTTGAGTTGTTTTTTGGCAAAAGCAAACCCAAGTATGAACACTCAAAAATTTCCCAAATTGTCCAGTCCCACAAGGATTTAGCGTTCAGAGTTAAAGTAATATTTCTGCTTTTTTAAAAGTTTTTATTTGTTTATGCAGATGCACCAAAAAAAAGTCACCCCACTCATTCTAGAATGATTCTATAGCTATTCAACTCAAATACAAAATGCCGTCATTTCAGTTTTTTTTCCAATATAATGCGGCCCTAGTTCCACTTTACTGTCATGACATTATGCTAGGCCAATTTTTAAAATGGCTGACACATTTTTAAAATGAAAACACTCAGCTTGATTCAAAATAGCTGCCTGCAACTTTACAGCTATATAGTATGTGATGCTCAGGACATCTTATTCAATCAACACACAAAACCACAGCTGTGTTGTTCTGGCTCATGGCCCAGAGTGAAAAACAACAGTTTTTAAACCAAACAGTGACAATTTGACTGTATTTGCAGCTGTAGTCATTAATCAGTTACAGCTTCTGTTGGTTTTATTGGAGTGGAGGCATAATTTGTATGCAAATGGGAACTTTATGATCAATCAAAAGATGAATTAGGTATTTGGCAATCGATCAGTCAATTAGACAAGGAGACTGAATATATTCATACTGCTTGCTTACAGTGCTGTGCATAAAGACTTCATAATTCAACTTCAACAAGTGGGCCAAATGGAAAAAGTCTTGCGGGCGCGGGGACCGAGACAGAATATTTTGTCAACGAAAAGCCGCAATCTGCAGATAACGGTTCTGCAGTATGTTTGTTTACTACATAAATTAAATGAATAGCTTCCATTGTCACCTAGCAGGGAATTCAGAAAAACACATTTACAAAATCAGCCAAAAAGTGCTTTTAAAATTGCTCCATAACATAGCGAGTCAGATTCATGGAAAATATGCTATTAGCCATAAAAAGAAGCAAACAGGGTTATAAAGCAGAAGGACTCACAAAAGAATGCTTCAGTAGCTGTATAACTTTATAGAGGTGGACTCAGGTCATTTGGCCATTTAGTCTGCCATTTAGTTTCTTTGCCTTGGAGAATAAGATAACGCTGTCGGCACCTACGGGAAACATCGCATGAGTCAGTGAATACTTCAAACTGGAAGCTGAATAAATAAATAAGCCAAAGAGTAAAAAAGTGGGCAAAAAATGAGGAAATGTGAAAAACAAATAAATGGAATAGATGCCCTCTAAACTAAATGTATGATTTTCATATCTGTAATTACATCCATTTTCTGCCATTGTCATTTATGTCCCACCAGCTGCCATTACCCACTCAAAGAGTCTCTCAATGAACCTTGTTGAGGGATATCAAGGCTAACTGAATCACAATGTATCCACAAAAAAAGCAAAATGTGTGACAACTGTGCGAGAGAGAGAGGGAGAGAGAGAGGGAGCGAGGGAGGAAGTTTGGGAGGGAGGGGAAAAAAATCTTATCTAAATAAATGTTAACTTATTTTTGTTATTTAATAAGTCATGAAATAAATTGAATTCACTCATATCCATGAGTTGTAAATTGAACTGAACATCTGCTTTCCACAAATATAAACAACCACTGTATATATGTCTCAACTTACTCATATTATTGAGAAACATTTAACAAGACTCCGGAGACTTTGAATTATTATTATGAATTATTCAACTGATTATTAAAGTATTATTATTTAAGTAGCACAAAAGAAGAGTGCAGACATTTTGGCATTCATCACTGGCAACCTAGTTACTCTATCTAGTCTACTCTTGTTCACACACACACACGTACATCTATCTTTGCGAGGACATTCATTGACACAATGCAAGCTCCTTACCCTAAACTTACCCATCACAACTAAGTGCCTAACTCGAACCCTTAACCTAAACCAACTCTTAACCTAATTATAACCTTATGGCTAAAACCAAGTCTTGACCCTCAAAAAGGCCTTTAAAAAGGTCTCCGAAAGTGAGGACCGGCCAAAATGTCCTCACTTTACCCTGCTGCTGTCTTTGTGAGGAGTTTGAGTTTTAAAACTTTGGAGTGAGGACAAAGTACACGCACAGTCCCACAATGTAGGCAAAACCTTACCCAGACCAACACACACACAACCTTCAACCAGTTTTTCTTGCTGCCTGAGGGACTGTCAACAGGTAAGCTCTGCCCTTGGCTAATAAACCAGTTATGTCACAGCTGTTGTTTTATGTGTGCATAATTACATTTAATTATGAATCCTGTGAGCTATCATTTTATTTCTGTTAATGAGCTTGATTGCATTCCCTGTGTCATCTTATTGAACTGTTGACACCACCCAGACTCAGTTCCATCACCCTCAGTGTTGGCAGAACACACATAAACGCACATGCCTTAACAGTGCAATAGCGTACATGGCACAAACGTATTTGCATACTCATTACACCAAATTCAAGGAGTGGGAGGGCAAGATTAATTGTCTAAATTAAATTGCTGTGGTTGTATTGTGTGTTCCTCTCTTTTGAAATTCGGTTTTGTGCTGACATGTCACCCTGTAGAGATTCTGCCATACAGTCTACTTATTTTACACATTACATTTTAGTTATTTTACACGTGAGAACAAAAAATTACTAATCTATTCAGAGTTTAGAGTTTGAGGTAAAAATTAAATGTCTGCTCTCGCATGCAAGGATTCCTATTCATTTTAATCAATCAGTTTTATAATAATAATGTTATTAATAAATTAGTATTATTAATTATTGTTAATAATACATTATTGTTAATAATAATAATGATACAATGTAAAAAGTGATGTTGACTCAACTTAAAAGAAGTGAGAAAACCCATTGCTTAAAATTATTAAGTAAATAAACTTCAAAAAAATTGAAACTTGATAATTCTAAACTTAGTTTTTCAAATACATATTAAGTGTATTTACTTAATTTTAATGCAATGGGTTTCCTCGCTTCATTTAAGTCAACTGATCACTTTTTACAGTGTATTAGCTGTTGTTGTAAATAAAAAATATATATAAATATAGCTATCTAAATAAATATTATTAATTTTAATAATAATATAATAATAATTGTAATAGTGTTGTTGTAAATATATGAATTAATAATAATAATTATCATTATTATTATTAATTGTTGTTATATTATTACTAATATTATTTAAATAACTATTTATTAATAATTATAATTTATATACATTTACAACGACAAAAGTAATACATATTTTAATAATATATCATTCTACAAATTCCATATAATTTACATATGTTTCATAATATAATATTTAGACAAATGCTTCTATTTATTCAGCTATGTTTAATTATATAAATTACTCTGTTTTCTAATTTTACTGCTCGTATTTAAATTGAATAGCTTGTAGATTGACAAATTACAGTTTCAAAGTAACACTGAACTGTTGGACATGTTCATTTTACTTTCTTGTAATTTTTGACTGTCAAAACTGATTGAAGTGTTTGTGCCTCAGTGAAACACAGATGCTAATGACAGGAAATGCTGCACGCTGAGAGCAGTGTAGCTGTAAGAAACAGCATGGAGTTTGTCTGACCTGTGATGCCTGAACAGGCAACACCGGATAGGAGGTGAACAGCTGGGTAGCGTCACGTGAGAAAGTAAGAAATTGCTCCTCCTGTGACCCCTGTGCCAGTTTATGCAAATCCGAGCGGAGTTAATGAGAGAGAGATGGAGAGAAGGTGAGCAAATTAAAACAATCTCTTCCAGGGTTCATCATATACTAGCGCTATATGTTCCTGGAGCTAGCGAACAATCCACAACCGTTAAAATTGCTGTGACCTATCACCGTGTCACAAACCGCCGTCGTCTCAGCCCCAGCATAACAGCCGAATGTTCATCATTTAGAAACCGCTTCTCCACATAATTGGATACGGCACAAGGAAATGGCACGCATTTCGAAACAGAATGCTCTTCGACAGGGGCATTGTTGCTGCCATGTTCTTTATCAGCTGTCAGGTTCAAAGTAACAATAGAGCTTTAACATTACAATCTCAGTTGATGATCTCAAAGAGATAAAATACAATCATTTTCCCTCTCTAATCTACTTGAACAGACTTCCGCTGAGGTCCCGACTGTTGACAGAGGCACGAAGCTTTATGCATTTTTAAGTTTCCTCAATAGGCCTGGTGCAGATAAACAGCACTTTTAAAAGAAAAAATCATAATTGTTTATCTGCCTGATTCCTGACCCTCTCTGACAGAACGCCGCACGGCGGATTGAAAGTCTGATTTTGTTATTGAATTGGAGATGAGGAGGATGGAAAAAACAATTTAACATCAATTTTAAGTGAATGAAAAACATGCAAATAACACGACATAATGGAAAAGGCTGTATCGCATAGAATGAGGGTCTGATGATAGGGAATCACTCAGACAGATAATTGCATTGGCCGCTATCTTTTCCTACAGTCACGTGCAGGCGCGGATTTATGGGTGGGCCTGGGTGGGCACGTGCCCACCCAGATTGATCGGTGGCCCGCCCAATCAGATTAATAAAAACAATTTAAATTTCTTATTTTCATAATAATGAATTAACAAATAATTTCATTGTAATAGTTTTTTAGAATGTTTAATAGTTTTTTAATAGACATTTATGTACAGTAGCTACGAAAAATAGCTACAAAATAAAAATATTATGTCGACATATCACGTGTCAGTCCAGTGATGCCATCACGCAACACCGCGGGCGCGGGCGCGTTTCGGTCCAAAAGTTTTCCGTCGCAGCGGCAACCTAACTGAGCTATGGCTAAACAGCTATCATTGACACACTTAAAAAAAAAAAAAAAAAAAACACGTCTAGATGATGATATAGGCTACTTCTGGACCATGTCATACCTGAGGAGGAGGAGGATGGTCGTGAGACACTTAACATTAGTGGCTTATTTTCATCAAAAACATAGCCTAGGCTACTCAATATTTGTATTTCAAATGATCCAGAAGTGATACAGCAACTTTTATTTAAAAAAAGTTTTGTCTGCATTGCGATTCTCTTTGTACACATGCACTCTTTAATAAACGTTTTAACACAATTTAAACAACGTATCATTCAGTGTATACTTCTATAAAGTTGCTCAAGCAAGTGGTAAAATATTTAACCATGTAGTAGCCTACTTATATTAAAATCTTAAAGATTTGAAATTAAAACTTACAATTGACAAAACAGCCGACTCTCATGCCTTTTCTTTTGCATTTAAGTTTTAATACAATAAATCTTGCATGTCACAAAGAACTTGTTTTTCCACCTCCACGAATGAGACGAGTGTTGTTCATTATGTCGCCTTGTTGAGGTAAATTGTAGTTTTCCTTGCTTTACCCCAGTCTTAAAGTAGCCTTAAAAAGATGACTGTGAAAAAGAGTATAATTAAATTAAATGCATATATGATGTGATTACTACATTTTATTTAATTAAACGCATTTATGGTGAGATTATTATATTTTCATGTCAATCTGTGTTCATTTTGACCACGAACCATGCGACGTCACTTTAATTCAGCGCGCAAAAGCAAATAGACTCGGTGCGGAAACGATCTCTGCACTGCTGTATACGCACCGCACATGGAACGGTGTGAAAAAGCACACGCTTTTGTGAAAAAAAAAAGCGCATCCGCGCTCAGTGTGAAAGCTCTAATACGAAGCCCGGGAATCAGGTGTGTATAAGCTTAAAAAACCCGAGGCCCCTCCGTATATTCACCAGGCCCACCTATTAATGACGTTCTGTATCCGCCACTGGTCACGTGTCAACACACCGCCATTTAGGAGAACTGTTTAATCAGGAAAGATGCTGATTCGTACTGTTGTTGTTCATACAGGAACATTTTTAGACTTGAAAACTAAAGTTCATCTTCTATGATAAGAGATGCCAATTGCACTTTTTGTTTTCGCCACCATTTTGTGATGTTTGCCAAATTGTGCATGCCGCTTGAGGTTAAATAACGGAGCAAAGGATTTGTAGGATCTGTTTCTATAAGTGACAACTTTAATCAACACTTATCTACCACTAATAAGCAAGTCTTTCATTAGCCAATTAGCCAGCTTGACTATGTTAGGTTCACTAAAGGGAAAACTCGCTGCAAGAAAATATTTCACAGTCGTCCTTGTCGCAGCCTGTCTTGGCAATAAAAGTCTAGGTGACATTTTAAGAAAAATAAACACATCTGCACAAAACAGCTAGGTTAACCAGATAAAGTTTAACGCCATCAAAAGAGCAAAGAGAAAAAGACAAATGAAAAATATATCCATTTAAACAAAGCACTTTGCAAATAATTTGGGGGAAAAAATCCGAAAATTTATGGATGTGATGGATGCGATAGATGATAAACAATTGGTTTCAATTTATTTTGATGGTCCCTTTAACACATTCTGTTGATGAGTTGAATAAGTCACATTGCAACTACATGTTAACTAACTCTCATTAGATTGTTGGTAGAGTATTAGTAGATTATTATAGGGTTAGAATAAGTTGACGTAGTTGCAAAGTCAACAGAATGTTCGAAAGGGACCATCAAAATAAAATGTTACCATACAATTAAATATTTTAACTCGTTATAAAAAATACAAATATTTTTTAATAAGAACAACATTTGGTGAGAATGGTTTGTCAGTCATTTTCTCTTTGTAATGCGTTTTTGCCTGAGGGTAAAATCACATTGTGAAACTGATGGTTCACAGACCCTGTCTGCAACATTTCCTAGAGGACCTGTAGTGGACGGAATATGATTCAAAATAGTTTAGATCTGGTAGTATATCCTGGGAGTTGCTGTGACAGTGTGTCTACAAAGATTTACACATTGGATGGTAGGTCAGAACCTGAGAATTTTTTCAGTACTTCTCTGACAACTCTCCAAGCTGTTATATCATACAGTGACACCATTGATGAGTGCTCTCATGGCCAGTACATGCCTCTGAAGACCACAAAAAAACAGAGATGCTTCAGGAATACAGTAAACTCATGACTAGCCCTTAGAAGTGCACTGCGTACTGGTTCAGATGGAAATTGAGTAGTATAATGATACCATGAATGAAATACTACACACATTAACGGGACAGTTCACCCAAAAATGAAGATTTTGTCATCACTTACTCACCCTCATGTTGTTCCAAACCTGTGTGAGATTCTCTCTTCTGTTGAACACAAAAGAAGATATTTTGAAGAATGTTGGTAATAAAACAGTTGACAGTAGCCATTGTCTTCCATAGCAAGAAAAATAATAAGAGAATAAAGTCAATTGGAGCCATCAATTGTCTGGTTACCAACATTCTTTAAAATATCCTCTTTTGTGTTTAACAGAAGAAAGAAACTCATAAAGGTTTGGAACAACATGAGGGTGAGTACATTTTTAAATCATTTTTGGGTGAACCATCCCTTAAGGCAGTCATTTAGGAAACTGAAATGAAAATATCCTGCTTTCACAGTCTAAGTAGTGAATGTAGAGTATTTCCTTTTTTCTAAAATGCATTATGCGTCTTCTGAATAAAAAAAAGGCGCTTTGCATTTTAGAGCTTTAAATTACTATTTAAAAAAAAAATTCAGCACCAAAAACCTGGAATTTGCACCAATAAAGAAAAGACTGGAAGTAGACTGATTGTTACATAAAGAGGCTAACTGAAGACAATAAGTGTAACTTTTTTGTCAATAATATACTGTATATAATAATATTTTGTATTTTGAGGGGTTGTGATACATTGAATTTTTGTATTTCCCATGCATTTCCTATTTTAGTCATATTTGAACACTAAGATCACAAGTGTGACTATTTTTTAAGACCATGTAGCATTTTTGAATGAATGTCCAGTATGTTTTTGGCCGTGATCACGTAAGTGCCAAGTCACCAAGTAAAAACATGCATAGTTAAATTACTTTAGATGCTAAAAACGTCCTCAAAACTTTGAAGACCAGGCCGGTTCTGAGAGGGGCCCACAGATCTGCACCAGCAACGTTTTGAAGGAAAAGTGTAACACTACACATAGTAACAAAATTGTTTATAGGCTTTTTCCATCTCACTTTCTCCTCTTACTCTGAAAGAAAGGTCACCAAACAGCAATACACCAAAGCCTAAGGCGATCTTTTGTTCAATCTGTGACACACACGTCGCAGCTATACAGAATTCTTACTGAACATAATTTTAGCAATTTAGAGAGCAGTGCATGAATCTAGAAAAAAGACCAGTTCCGATGCCTAAATCAAATTCGGTGCTGTCTGAAAGATGCCACAATGTTCACATTCATTTTCTCTTTCTCTGTATGCTGTGGAAGAGCTTTACAGTGACAGCAGGTCAGAGTTGTGTTGAGTGCTCCGACAATAAGAGAAGTGGGTGTGCTACAAAATAATGCTCCATGTGGGTGGTGGGATGCAATTACCCAGAGTGCATCTCTCAAATAAATGTGTTTCTACCTTGATAATCACGGGCTTAGGTAAGGCTTTAGTGCATCTTAAATTGTGCTCTGTAACCTCACGGCAGCTAAATGTTGACATGTCACAGAAACAACACCAAACGCACCTACACATACACAAGTTTTCTTTTAGCCCATGTGCTATTAATTCATCCACACAAAACATCACCTCAAACTACTGGCTCTCTCGTGCCTGTGTTAAAAATAGGTCAGAGAGTAGAGGTCACTAGTAAAATAATGCATTTTTGTCCAGAGATTAACATTTAGCCTTGACGTTTCCCAGAACTGGTGGCACTTCATACTATTTTCCCCCATTGGGCCAATCATCTGAAATCATGTCATGATTGCAGAGATAATTATTTTAATGGCCAAATGACTCAGCATGCCCACAGCAGCGAAGTACTAATGCATTTGGACACTAAAATGCAAAACGTAAAAGGAAAGAGTATGGAAAGAAAGAAGCCATGTTCTCAACACCTTACAGTTGAAAATTAAATCTAGAAACAGCCCCCGTCATCCTTCAGGCTGAAAATGATGCACTCCCTTCCCAGAAATGGCATGAATAGAGGTGAACGTGCCCTAAATCTTGCAACCAGTCTCCATTTCAGCCTACTCTTCCTGCAGTGGGCCAAGACCGTGAAGGTTAAAAGGCTCTTCGCAGAAAAAGAGAGGAGGAGAGAGCGAGGACGGGAGGGAAGGAGGCAGAGTAAATGTGAGCCACAGCAGGAGGAATTGGGGCTTTGTTGAGGCAGCCCAGGGGACGGCTGGTACCAGCTGGGTCTGACTCATCTTTACTGTGGAAAAAAAGAAGCATTCAGTTCTGTTCGGCCTGCATTCCCCTTAAATGGAGATCATGCGGGATGTAACGGGAAAGTGAGAGTCCATCTGAAATGAAAGTGCAGTAAACCCTCAGCTACTGCCATGAAAAAGAAAGTGACAGATCAGTGGTCATCAAACTGTGGTCCGACAAAGATTGAAAATGGTCAGTTTAAAACAAAAACAAAAAACAATAATAAATTCATAAATATTGCTTCGTTTTAAATGTATATGAATATTAAATATATAAAATTATGACAAAACACAACTTATAACAATGAATTAACTAATTGTGTTAAAGGTATATAAATAATGAATATTTAGATACTTCCATTTAATATAAATTATTATTATTATAATTATTATTATTAAAATATATTTATAACAATAAATGAATGCATAAATATCAAATATACATAAATGTATTATTTGACCAAATGCAGCAACAAGAACAAACTGACTAATCAATAACAATGAATTAACAGTGTTAAATAAAATTGTGTATAGGTATAGTATTGAAATATTTATTGTATATTTAATATATATATATAATACTTATTTATAATATATAATTAAATATGTATTAGTAAATTTATATTACATATATACACATTTGTCTGAAATTATCCAAAATTACAGATTGGTGAAAGTGAGTCCAGGTATATAATCTAAGGATTTGTACATAATTTGTAACCAAGTAGTTGGGGTTGTAAGATGGTCTGCACAGAAGTGGGGCATCACCTGGAACCACATTTCTAAATTTACGAAGTGAAAGTGACATGACGACCAAATGGTAACCCATACTCGGAATTTGTCCTCTGCATTTAACCCATCCAAGTCAGTGCACATATATTAGTAGAAGTGAGTAGTGAACACACACACAACTCTCTAACCATTAGGCCACAACTGCCCCAATGTGTGCCCTGAGAAATGAACATGAAGTAAGTGGGATGTGAACTGCTCTTGGTACTGGTGCTCCATTACTATAATGTTACTTTAATATTAAAGTGCAACTCTTTGACGCTGTGTGACTAATACCACGCTGTTAAGTCTTGGTTGGTACTAGCCAAGATTCAACGATTCCCTGTTAATGGCCATATTGCTGTCGTTGGGTCTTCAAACATGTTGCGTTAAAGATAAACACGTTAAAAGCCATGTTTAATCCTGAGCGTAAAAAGCCCCTACTGATGCTGGCATCAGATTTGCATCCTTCCAGCCTGACACCCCTCCATGTGTTCATTATCAGATTGCCTGCCAGCACCGGAACACCTTAAATGATCTATGATTGCTCCTTATATGAATCACAGGAACATTTCCGAGCCGACATATATCCACAGTCACCCATCTACATTAATGTGTCTCAACCTGGAGCTGTGAAGCCACCCGGCGAGATCATTAGTGTGCCTCCAGCAGCGCTCATCAGAAGCTATCAGTAAGCCTTGTGTGAGGGAATAATACATTCATATTCAGTGTCATGGACATCCACTATCCAGGGGTGTAAGATGTACCACCTAATTAAACTCAAATTAAAGTATGAATACAAGGTCAGAATTTGACTTAATTAAAAGTCAAAACTACCTAGCCAAAAAAAAAAAACTTTTGTAATTGCACTCAAGCATTTAAAAGTAAACTCTTTATTAGTGTTTCAAATTGACTAATGAAATCCAGACACTGCATTTTCTTACTCGCATAACTTCTGAGGTTTTAGGATACAATTGTTAAGGCAATACACTATACAGGCAAAAATAGTTTTTTCATGCACTGGTCAATTTTGGGATTTCTCTCGGATGGTAATGGAGATGGCAATGGCAATGTTAATGTATTTGGTCTTGGCAGAATAGATCTGATACGATGCTGCCACTGCTGTTGATTATTGCTGCTGCTGCAGAGCAAGTACAGAGACTTGCTACTGCCAATACATTCACACACATGCTGCTGTGAGCATGTAAGACATGCTGTTGCTGTACATATAACATACATGAAATTACCTCCATAGCAGATCTATACAGGTGGAGCTGGGGAAAGGTGGCAGGTTTCTGAAGCACACTGCAGACTGCTAACAGCAAACAATGCCAAGTAATTTGTAGGGCTGTAATCAACCAAAGAAAATCTTGGTCGACTGAAGTCCAGAAATTTTCGACTAAAAATGACATTGAAAAAAAAACATTAAGTTAATTAGCTGCGCACTGTGCGCAGTAATTGGTAGCCTTGTTGTCCGCCTAAATGAATTATAAATAAACATAAAAAACTAGTAGGCTATTTGCAGTATATTAAATCGTTTTTGACCTAATTATTTTGCACTGAAATGAGTCTGACACGAGTCTGTCGCGTTGCATCACGTGCACCTGCACAATATCATATAGCTTATGATTTCCGAAAATAGTACTATGTTGTCAACTAGTGATATCACAAGAACTTTTGAGGAATATGCAACATAATTTAGACAATTGTTTTTGTCGTATGTATTATAATAACTGACAGACACTTCATTTCACTTTTCACATTTCACATTTCACTTCACTTCACTATCATTTCAGCCGCTCTGTGCAGCTCGCACAGAGCGAGGCTGAACATAGGAGCTCAACTTCGCGGCTGAGACACGAATATACTATTAACTTAAAGCTTTTACTCTTAAAGACAAACGGCACATCCACTTTAATAAAATAATAACATTCAGCAAACCTTCTGTAGCCTACTTTCTTCAATCTGTCTCTCTTCTCCAGTGGGTTGGGCTAATCCAAAAGACGTGAAAACAAGGGGGGTGTTCTGAAGACAGACTGTTACCTGTGAAACAGGGGTGATCTGAAAACACCCCCATTATCAATTAGTGCTTTCCACCAGATGAAATGAACGCGGAAAAACTGATGAAATGAACGCGGCAAAACTGATGAAATGAACGCGGCAAAAAATCGACCAATCAGAATTTTGGTCGAGCCAGAACGTATCGACCAAATAATCGACTAATCGACTGGGAGATTACAGCCCTAGTAATTTGAATGTTGAGCAGCGAGCTCATTTGGCTGCCGATGCCACAGCAACCAATCAGCTGCGCTATGTAGATAACGATGTGATCGCTAACAAATTGAGTTAAGGATCAGAATGCGTCATCTAGAGTTTCATGACAGAACTTTGTATATAACCAAAATCCCCTCTCTATAAAACCTTTGATTCTAACATACTTACCAAATGTAACAAGAATGTTTAACCTGGCTTTAACAAGTGTTCAGTTTTTGTTCTGGAAATGTATGTATATATTATATATCCAAGGATGCAAGGTCATGACCAGGGCAATAAGTACTTTATCTTTTAAAGGTCTGTATTAAATTATATGGAGTAACATAGAATTTTTTTACTCAATTGCATTTAAATTCTAAATGGAAAATGGTGTGAAGAGTAAGTATTTATTACCAAAAATAATACTTCAGTAATGAATTACAATTACTCAAGTACTTCATTGCCCTTCCTTGAAGAGACATTTCTGAGATTTTAAGCTCCTGTCGCACACCAGTGCAGTTTAAGATGGAAGGAGAAAAGGTGGTAGACAGATATTCCAGGACACAACTGAGGCTTGTGGGCGACTGGCAATATCTGGAGGGCAGGCAGGACGAATTACGGCAAAATCATTTCCTCAAGATGCTGGAGTCTCTTGATACACTCACAGGGGTTGTATTTGATTAAGGGAACATGTTGGTAACCTACAGTGGTCTGGCTATTTGGGAATTACAGACCACAGTAAGACATAAGCCAAATGAAGTCGCTGCTGGAAAAAAAAAACAGTACATTTTGCCAGCAGAAGGTCAAGTTTGTTGTTACAGATTTGATTTTCTCTGTATGATACCTGTGAAAGACCCATGACCTATTACGGGACACAGCACTAGGTTGACAGTTCAACAGCATGTGTAGATGGCAATGTAGTCTCATACTGAGCCATACCACTGTTATTACTACTACATGATTTTTTTTTTTTTTTTTTATAAAACTTCATTCAATAAACCTACTTGAATAATTCTTAAATCATTTAATTATTGCAAGATTAAATGTGCAATGTATTTAGTATGTTATCGTGTGGAGCCATCCAATAGTTCAGGATCAGTGCTGATTCAACTAATGTAAGAATATGTAATTATATATACTTTTATTCAATAAACTAAGGGCATCTCAATCAGCTCCCTAGTTCAGGGCACTGATCAGGGAGTAGGCCATTTTAAGAGCTGTCTCAATTGCAAAATCCAGTGAACTGAAACGTTCACTCCCTCAGAAGTCCCACAATGCACAGTAAAAACTAAAGCATGTGAGCCAACTCAACACACATAATGACATGCAATCGATTTTTTACACACGATATTTATTAACTACCTATAGGGAGCTGACCCTATCTAACTTGCATTTCATGGAGGGGAAAAACACATTTAATTTTTAATTAAATATACATTTTTAGAGTGTAAACAACATAAAAGTGAAAACAATGTGCTGTGGTAAAATCTCTTTTGACCTCAGTGTTGAAATTGGTTTTATATACGTCTAATCAGAAAAAAAGGTTTTCCACATATGAGGAAGGAAATAGTCATAATCAGTCAAATTTAATGTTTGGACCACATGTGTTGGGCAACTGAAATTGCTTTGTTGTGTGACTGACTGTGCTGAATGTACACAGAAATGCAATTCAGTAAAATCCTCTTTCTGTCATTCCACGTCAACATCCTGTGCGGCGTATTCACACTCTGAACCAATTCCTAAATCCACCCTGCATTCCAATCAAATCTGTCGTATGATTTTCAAGGGCAGACCACACAGTTGTTTCTCAATGGCTTATGGGTTAAAACCCAATCTGTCAACTGTCCACATTTTCACAGTACAACAAAATTGATGTACAGAGGCAGCCATGTTCCTAAATGGCTGGGAGATGATAGAATGCCAACTAACGTTAACATGCTACATGCTCCTCAATAGCTGCAGAAATGATGTACACTCAAAGTCCTGCAGTCCAATTACTGTCACAGAGGCTCTTCTCAAGACTAATGTGCCCATAGTGGCCCATATCTCTCCCTCTCCCTCACTTTTCCTTCACACACCTAAAGAGGGGGAAGGCTGGTTTCATTGAGTCATAATGTGACAGACAGACGGCTACGGAAGCCTTTAAAAGCCATTATAGGTGAAGGAACAGGCTAAGAGGACAGCACCCAAGAGCCTAATAACGTGGCCTAGGATAAGAGGCTAACTGATTGTCCCATTAACACTGCCTATTAGCCGGCACCCTTGACATGTCGCCGCACAAGGAGGCCTATTGCACGGGATTATGGCACTCCTCAATTGACTGCATTAGCCTCGCCCCAAAGGGACCGGTAGAACCAAAACCGTGCTGAAGGCGGACTGTCATTTATTATTAGCCATCAATTATAAAAAGGCCATTGGACCTTCAGAATTCCCGTGTTGATCCCTGTACTGGTCCTTTTCTACAGGCTGAGTGGAGAGGCTATGTGTCAGCCCTTAATTTTAGCCAGTGCCCCACGGGAGCAGACACTGTCACCTCCTCGAATTTCCTGCTAGTTGCTTGGCAGCTATCTCATTCAGAGACGTAACCTCAGTCCTTAGCGGCGGCTAAATGTTATCTCAGAACACTAGTGACCTACAGACCCAAAGGAAGGCAATTGAACAATTTATTCTCCCTTATCGCTAACACTTTATTTTACAGTCCTGTTCCCCATGCACATACTATGTACTTATTACAGTAATTACAATAACTGGGTTAATAACTACTAACCCTGAACCTACACCTAAACCTAACCTTAACCCCTGTAGTCACCTTATTTTCTTAGATAAGTATATTGTACGTGTATGCAAGTACACGTACTGTAAAATAAAGTGCAATCTCCTTATCTATCAATCCAACTGTCTGTAAATGATAGATCTTTTTCAGCCTTTTGATGATGCATTTTCTCTAAAATGGCTTAAAAAAGTGTTAAGGTTTTAAAACTACAGTGCAATGCATAAGTTAATACACCCATGCTAAAGTTGACTAAAAAGAGGAATAAAAAATCATATTTTGGAAATTGAACTTAATGCCTTAATTTAAAAAATTAGGAAAAATCCAACCTTTAAGGACACCAATTTTCTTTGTGAATGAATAATGTATCGTAAATAAATAAATGTTCTTCCTTAAAATACATGGTGCATAAGTGTGTACACCCCTATGTTAAATTCCCATAGAGGCAGGCAGATTTTTATTTTTAAGCATTTAAAAAAAAAAAAAATTAGGATACTATGCATCCTGATAAAGTTCCCTTGGCCTTTGGAATTAAAATAGCCCCACATCATCACATAGCCTTCACCATACCTAGAGATTGGCATGGGGTACTTTCCATAAGATCATCTCTCAATGCAAATCAAACTAGCTATTAGGCTAACTGAAATAAAATCATGCCAATCTCTAGGTATGGTGAAGGCTATGTGATGATGTGGGGCTATTTTAATTCCAAAGGCCAAGGGAACTTTATCAGGATGCATAGTATCCTAAAAAAAAGAAAAAAAAAATACTTAAAAATAAAAATCTGCCTGCCTCTATGGGAATTTAACATAGGGGTGTACACACTTATGCACCATGTATTTTAAGGAAGAACATTTATTTATTTACGATACATTATTCATTCACAAAGAAAATTGGTGTCCTTAAAGGTTGGATTTTTCCTAATTTTTTAAATTAAGGCATTAAGTTCAATTTCCAAAATATGATTTTTTATTCCTCTTTTTAGTCAACTTTAGCATGGGTGTATTAACTTATGCATAGCACTGTATATACCGGTAGTATTATTAATTGTTACTACTATTATGTATTTTTGTTTACTTGTTTAAAATGCATCTGTATTTTTAATGCATAACTGTGTTTTTAATAATAATAATAATAATCATCATCATCATTCCAAAAAAAAAAAAAAAAAAATTCAACCTTTTGATGAATTTTCTCTAAAAGACTTTAAAAGGATGTTAAGTTTTTTTGTAATAATAATAATAATAATAATAATATATTCATGTTTTTGGCTTATTATTTGCAGTTCGACAGGTTCTGTACAATGAAACATTTAGCTTTAGATCATTGCAAATGTATTGTAACTATATATCTTACTGGACTTTTGAAGATGTCCTGAGTCAAAGCAGGAAACAGACAGGGAGAAACAAAGTGAGAAATGATCCAAAAAAGACAGCGATAAGAAACGGAGGAAGTTTAGAAGAGGGAGAGATAAAGAGAAGAGAGGAGAGAGATCAGATGTTGGATCTTACAGTGGGAGCATGCTGAGACAAAGGGAGAGAGAGAGAGAGTGGATCCATACAGCCCAGATCAAATGATGCAGATTTGAGAGAGAGGGAACTCAAGTGGAGATAAAATGACAACACAAGCTTTTTCCATCGACCTTGGGCATGGAAGCCAGGCCATGAGTGGGCAAAAGGAACTAACGTGTCACATAGTATGTGATAAGACATTTTTAGTGTAATATGACCCTACTCGCAAAGCACTCTGTAGGTCAAAAGTAAGCCAGGCTTGTCGAGAACTAATAGTGACAGAGTAAAATGACCTAAAAATCAGCAGTATCTGGGCTTCAAATCTCCTTTTGTATAGCACTCATTAACAAGGAATGGCACACACACACACTTACACATATAAACACACACACTCACCAGCTGTTCAACTGTTCGTTACCACAAATATCTAATCAGCAAAATCACATGGCAGCAACACAATGCATTTAGGCATGTAGACAATAGACATGGTCAAGACGATCTGCTGAAGTTCAAACTGAGCATCAGAATGGGGAAGAAAGGCGATTTAAGTGAATTTGAACATGACCTGGTTGTTGGTGCCAGATGGGCTGGTCTCTGTTCTGGATTTGTTTTACGCACAACCATCTCTAGGGTTTACAGAGAATGGTCAGAAAAAGTGAAAATATCCAGTGAGGGTCAGTTCTGTGTGTCAGAGGAGAATGGCCAGACTGGTTCGAGCTGATCAAATAACCACTCATTAGAACCGAGGTCTACAGAAGAGCATCTCTGAATGCACAACACATTGAACCTGGAAACAGATGGGCTACAGCAGCGGAAGACACAGCGGGTGCCACTCCTGTCAGCTAAGAACAGGAAACTGAGCATACAGTTCACACGGACTCACGTTCAATTAGGGTCAGAATTTGGTGTAAACAACATGAACGCATCGATCCTTCCTGCCTTGTATCAACGGTTCAGGCTACTTCTGGTGTAATGTCTTGGCTCAATTTGGGCCCCTTACAACTAATTGAGCATCGTTTAAAAACGCCAAAGCCTACCTGAGTATTGTTACTGACCATGTTCATCGCTATGACCTCACTGTACCCATCTTCTGATGGCGTCTTCCAGCAGGATAGCGCATCATGTCACAAAGCTCAAATCACCTCAAATCGGTTTCTTGAACATGACAATGAGTTCACTACAAGCAAATGGCCTCCACAGTCACCAGATCTCAATCCAATAGAGCACCTTTGGGATATGGTGGAACGGGAGATTCGCATAATGGATGAAGCTATCATGTCAATATGGACCAAAATCTAAGAGGAATGTTTCCAGCACATTGCTGTATTTATGCCACAAATAAGTAATTGCTGAATATTATGATACATAGAATTACTATATATTAGTGCTGTTGATTAAAAAAAATTGTGATTAATCGCGCATTTAAAACAATATTTGTAATATTTGTATATTGTAATTCATATTTTCACATTAAACCTCCAAATTAAAACAACATAAAGACAGTATATGTTAAATATTTGTTTAGTTGCTTATTTTTACTATATAGTATGGAAGCTTGTTTCCGCCACAAAATAAAAAAAATTAAATGATAATTGCGACTTTTTATCTCACAATTGCGAGTTTACATCTCGCAATTCTGACTTTATTTCTCAGAATTGCGAGATACAAAGTCAGAATTGTGTGAAATAAAGTCGCAATTGCGTGTTATAAAGTCAGAATTGCGAGATATAAAGTCAGAATTGTGTGAAATAAAGTCAGAATTGCGTGTTATAAAGTCAGAATTGCGAGATATAAAGTCAGAATTGCGTGTTATAAAGTCCGAATTCTGACTTTTTTTCTCGCAATTGCGACTTTATATCTCGCAATTCTGACTTTATAACACGCAATTGCGAGTTTATATCTCACAATTGTGAGATATAAAGTCCTTTTTTTTTTTTTTCTTAGAATAGTTTATCTCACAATTCTGATTTTATAACACGCAATTGCGACTTTATATCATGCAATTCTGACTTTATATCTCCCAATTGCGTATTATAAAGTCAGAATTGCGTGATATTAAGTCGCAATTGCGAGAAAAAAAGTCAGAATTCTGACTTTATAAGACGCAATTGGGACTTTATTTCACGCAATTCTGACTTTATATCTCGCAATTCTGACTTTATAACACGCAATTGCGACTTTATTTCACGCAATTCTGACTTTATATCTCAAAATTCTGAGAAATAAAGTCAGAATTGCGAGAAATGTTTTATTCTGTGGCGGAAACAAGCTTCCATAATATAGTACTATGAATCAAGGCAAATATATGTACTATGAATGTATTTCTTGGATCTTAAATTTATTGTGATTGGAGTTTTCACCCCTAATAGTCTAATATCCTTTTTACTTAGTTGATTAGCTACAGAAATACTGCTGGTTTAATCACTTGGGCAAAACTAAATTTTTCAGGGTAATGATATGATGATAATTTCAGGGTTTCTCCTAATCTGTAATATTATTATTAAGATTCCCTCCATCCTCTCTTGATGGATATTCCAGCAAACCTTTTCCAGATCTGACTAGTTAACTTGATAACCAGCCTTTGCAGTATGCTACTGCAGGGAAATCTGGGTTTAAACTTTATACAAAGCAGCAGCAGTCGTACAAATCCAATTGTTGTCATTTACAAGCAAAGGACAGCTTTTTCTCAAGGAACCAATCTGTTCGACGCTTGAAAAGCAGATTTTTGATCAGATCGAAAAAGTGTTGCTGGCAGGCAACGTTCTCAAGACTCATGCAGTGTGTAATTAGAGATTGTACTGACAGCAGACTAATGAGGAACATCTCAAAATTGCAGCCATGGAATGAGGCATGATACGTTCTGGAGAGCAAGCGGCATGGTGCAAATATTATTATTCTTATTAGACAGTTATAGTACACGATCACTCTTTGCATTCCTTAAAATAAAATGTGGTCTTTCAAAAGCTACTGTCTGCTGATGGATAAAGGTCACCTCCCTGAAATCTGTTCTATGAGTGAATAGGTGAGTGAGTTTAACTGTTACAGTTTCAGTGAATTTTCTGACCTTTTTAAAACACCCCATCTGCAGCTTTTCCATGCTCACACTCAGAAATCTCAAGATGAATTCAGCAGTTCATTTCCGTTCTCTTTTTTTTTCTACTAAAAAATGTCTAGCCTGTAAATGGCATCCAAAACCAAGGGTTTTGATAACAGCCTTCACCCACTTAAATTAGAGAGCTGGTTGTCCAATGATAGTTTTCAAGCTCTCATTTTGCTGAATTAAATGTAGTTGCTTTGTTATATATATCATCGGCATAATATAAATGCTGCATTTAAAAATACACATGAAATTGCTTCAATAACAGCAGCACTTGAGCTGCATAACTCCACAAGCTGAAGTAAAACCTGGTGATCATGTGATCCAGCATGAAATGAGAAGAACCAAAGAGTTTCATTCAATGGAAGCAGAACATCTAACCATCTGTACAAAGGAGTTTAACATGATTAATGTCACAAATTTGCTTATTTAATTGGTGAGAAATGGCAGAATCTTCGTATTTGTTTAAATGTTTTTCAGATTTTCAAAGTGGTCTCAGATTTCAGGCCCCCACAATGTGTGTGTTTAGCATACAACAAGATCGTTCCAAGCATCATAAAAGAGCTCATTTGTGCTTTTTCCAAGTAAAATTGACTCTAAATGCTCTGAAATCGAGGATGGTTATTAACAACAGCATGCAACAATCGCCATGCCAAAATGAATTACCCGTTTGTAGAGTCCTGTTGTGATAAAAAGTTCTCACCAGGGTTAATTCGCCAAAACAAGATGAGCATGGCCAGCTGTGATCTATACTGCAACTAAGGCTGCTGTATATGGTCTTTCAAGCTACTCCTAAAAAAAAAAGAAAAAAGTAGCATTTTAGCAGATGGCATATAAAAACCGTGCATATAAATGATGCATCTCTCTCTCTCTCTCTCTCTCTCTCTCTCTCTCTATATGTATATATATATATATATATATATATATGTATACTGTATATAAACAAAAACAGCCCACACTGATTGAGCATTTGGAAGCAGATTTCAAAACGAAGCCACTGTGATTTTGCTATATCGCTGGTTTGAAGCGGGCCATCTAGATGTATACAGTCACCTCAATAACAAAAAAACTGACAAAACCAGAGAAATATGGCTTTTCTTTTAAACAAATGACTTAAGAATCATATCTGTTTGCGTATTCCCATAGCTCCTTGTCACAGCAGCGTGTGGCCATTCAGAAAAGCACTATTTGCTTATGGAAACTGATTGCGATTCATTGCGAGCCCTACATGAGTGAAGATGGTGTTTACATTGTGAAGAAGCTTCAGGCTTGTGTGGAAGTTAAAAACCACAGACCTCTTCAAAGTCTTCAGTGACCCCAAAACTCATTGAGTCACCGACAAATAGTTTACCTCATTAAGAAATCTACCCATAAAGAAATAGGCTAAATATACTTAAAGTTTTAAAATGATGTACACTAAAAGGTATTGTCTCAACAACAAAAAATTAACGTCACAGTTTGCATGATTTTTTTTAGTTATGTCAACTTCAAACGAAATTGTGTTCAACCAACAAACTATATTGAATTTGAGGAACTTCACATGTAACATAAACACACATTTTTAAGTTGATAACCCATTGATGTCACACGTCTGTGGCTGTAAAACGCGAACGACGAAGAAGATTATTTGAAATACAGTCTTTAACCCTCATGTGGTGTTCAAAACCCTATAACACTTGTGGTGTTCCCGGTCAAAAATGACAGGCCCATAAAAAAAAGCTTATAAATCACTCATTATACCATATTTTCACCCAATCTTGGATTCAATCTTTTTGTCAACTTGTTCTCTTTCAATTAGGACTGGTTTTATATTTCTGTTTGCATCTGATTAATCATGGGCCTCATTTATCTGAGAGTAGGCATCTCATTTTTTGAGTAAAAAACAAATAATTTATGAGTAAATTTGGAAATATGGAAAAAAAAAATGAAAAAATGGCTACTGTTGATCACACTAGTCTACTCTAATATTTCACCAGGAATTTTGTTTTGAAACTTTTGTTTTGTAAAAAATATGGCACATAGTCACACTTGTGGTGTTCCCGGTCAAAAATGACCGGCCTATAAAAAATAACTTATAAATCACGCATTATACCATATTTTCACCCAATCTTGGATTCAATCTTTTTGTCCACTTGTTCTCTTTCAATTAGAACTGGTTTTATATTTATATTTGCATCTGATTATTCATAGGCCTCATTTATTTGATAGTAGGCATTTTTCTCAATATTGCCAAAATTATTAACAAATAATGCTTTTTTCACTCAAAAACTGAGGTGCATAAGCTCGGATAAATGACTCCTACAATTAAACTGTTTGAAAATTGAATACAAAACCAGTCCTAATTAAAAGAAAACAAGTTGATAAAAAGATTGAATCCAATTTTTGGGGATAATATAGCATAACGAGGGATTTATAAGCTATTTTGTGTAGGCCTGTCATTTTTGACCGGGAACACCATAAGTGTAACAAGGTGAAAAAAACAACACAAAAAAAGTACAAAAAAAAAAAAAAAAAAAAAAAATGGACAAGTTGTTATAGTCTCTGTGAACAAAGTCACTAAGTTTCAGTTCAATGCGATAACATTAACTAGTATTTTCAGGAAAAAGAAAATCTTCTCCAGTCAAAAATGACATGAACACCACATGAGGGTTAATGAAGTAGCAAACTCAAGGGAATTTAGGGAATCACAAATACATTCAACACAAACAATAATTTGTTTGTACACATAGTAAATGAGGAAACTAAACAGGAACAGCTGGAAGAAGATTAACTAATCAGAAACCATAGTAACTAAGGAGAACATATACAGACATGACAGAAAAGACTAAACAACTTGTGACACTTGAGCCCTGGATCAAATTAATCTTCTCTATTTCAGTTAAAATCAATCATTGCGCATGCTATATTTTACTTATTTACCATGTATATTTCATGAACAAGTACTCTCGTGGGATGAAGAATGCAGTCATATTAGTGTATTTAAAACCGATAAACCAATAAACATTTTTGTCTTATGGCCAAATAACACTCAACAGTAATGGCCAATATTAATTTCTATACTTACGATAAAAAAAGAAAAGAACATTTAAACACTAAAAAGTTCTTAATCGGAAAAGCACAGTAAAAAAAAAAGTAAAAAAAAAGACATTTGTAAAATAAAATGGAATAAAAAAATATTTAGTCAGTTAATGATATGAACTACAGTACAGTACTCAGTACTGCTAATAACCCATGTAGTCATGTGGCAAAGTACATTTAAGCACTCAAATTAGGAAAATACGGTTAAACAGCATTGCAAAAGAAGGCAAGAAAAGTGAAGTTTAATTTGTTTGCAGATGCCACATTTTACACTGTAAATTAACATAATTTTTAATTGCACATGAAGTGTCCAAATACTTTTATATTTGAGGCATTACAGTGTATAATTAGTGGAGAAAGAATATAAATGGTAGTTGTTTAGAGTAAAGTTGTTGCTGTGATGAGCAATTAAGCTGCAATGAGCAAGTTAAAAATCAAATGATGAATATGTTTCCATGGGAACACTCATGTTTCATGTTGTCTCCCTGTACTCCTCTTTACCACCTCTCCCTCTGGCTTTCATGAAACATGGAGACAAAGAGATTCACTAAGTAGCCTAGTTATAAAAATGTATATGCCCAATCTTTCCATTACACTACATGTCAAATCTTCCAAGTAAAGCTGCACAATTCTGGATGAATTGAGAATCACAATTCTTTTATTTCTGTTTCAAACAGAGATCGTGATTCTGAACAGACAACTAAAAACACAGCCTAAAATGTTAAATGAATCTGAATGAATTATTTTTAAAGAAATCGGTTTGAATGAATGATTCAAACACTCACTCATAAATGAGTTCAAACACTCACTCATAAAAAAGTTTTTGGAATACAATCTCTTGAATGAATGAAATCAGGCACATACAAATGTCAGGAAACACAATTCTTGACTTCTTTGGTAAGTTGTAAGGAACACTATTGAGTCCAAACTTTAGTTTAAACTGATAATCGTTTGTTTTACTAGCGTTTTCGCAGTTTCCTCCATTAAATCCAGTCATGCAACAGCTCTTTCGCCACTCAATCTGGCTGAGGGGGTGTGTTCCGGCGGGAAAGTGACGTCAGTACATACCCTCTATAACAACGTCTGACGTTTACGCGGCCTGAGAAAAGGCTTGTTTGAGATGAGCAAAATCTGCGCAGAAACGATCACCGGTGATCACCGCGAGATGCATGCCGGTTAGAAAAAGCTAATTTTTCATTCATAAATGCAAATGTATGAAGACGAAACCTTATTTTTCTGCATTTAAAGGGATAGTTCACTTTGAAATTAATTTTTGATATGTTTTAGCTTACCTCAAGGGCATCCAAGATGTAGATGTCTTTGTTTCCGCAGTAGTTTCAATTTTGATATTTTTAGGTCAAACCGTTCTTGTCTGTCAGTCATATAATGCAGGTCTATGGTCACTGGCTCAAAACACAAGCACAGAGTCCAAATTAAAACAATTCCCCATCGTCCAAATGAAACAATTCCCCATCATAAGTACACATTGATGGCCTAAGACACGAAACGAGCGGTTTGTGTGAGAAAACGAACAGTATTTATATCGTTGTTATCTCTTGAAAACAGCACACGTCCAAATGATCTGACGGCGCGGGCGGGTATAGATATATACATAGATGTCGCCTTGGCTACTGCAGTTCATTGGAACGAAACCGTAGCCAAGCGACATCTAGTGTATATATCTATACCCGCCATGTATACACTAGATGTCGCCTTCGCTACTGCAGTTCATTGGAACGAAACCGTAGCCAAGGCGACATCTATGTATATATCTATACCCGCCCGCGCCGTCAGATCATTTGGACGTGTGCTGTGTTCAAGAGATAACAACGATATAAATACTGTTCGTTTTCTCACACAAACCGCTCGTTTCGTGTCTTAGGGCATCAATGTGTACTTATGATGGGGAATTGTTTCATTTGGACGATGGGGAATTGTTTCATTTGGACTTCTCTGTGCTTGTGTTTTGAGCCAGTGACCATCGACCTGCATTATATGACTGACAGACAAGAACGGTTTGACCTAAAAATATCAAAATTGAAACTACTGCGGAAACAAAGACACCTACATCTTGGATGCCCTTGAGGTAAGCTAAAACATATCAAAAATTAATTTCAAAGTGAACTATCCCTTTAAAAGAGACTTTATTTGTAATTTCTTTCCATCGTTGGAATGTATGAAAAGTAAAAAGGCCCAGAAATTGGCTGGAATAGCCTAATAAGAGACCTTGATCTCTTAGAAGAGGAATGAAGAGACCCCTTCTTAGTGTTTTTTTTTTTTTTTTCTATCTCCAAATATATGTAATTTTCTTTTATCATTATCTATTTATTTAACTGATATATGTGTCTTGCTTAATACTCATTTATCTGTATTTACCAGTGCCATTGTAGATTATATTCTGTTTTTGTTCCGTTCTTGGTGTTCAATAAAAAAAACTTCCCTAGACATTTCCCCTCGGGGGAATCCCTGCCGCCATTTTGAAGTGCGTTCCACTTCGTGAAGTGGACGAGGGATTTTTACCGATTTGACCTTCATACAGGTATGTAGCTTCAGGCAGCTCCATATACCACAATGCAACACGATTGTGACGTCAACGTATATTGCGTTTAATTTAGGCCTACCCCACCACAAATAACTCTATTATTTATTTATTTATTAATTTAAACAACTCAAACACACCTATATACATATAGAATGCTGCCTTAAACAATTTCGTAAGAAAAAAAAATAAAAAAATCAACCCCATAGTGGATTCTAAGTGATCAAGGGCTTAGGATGTTCCAATTCAGCCTATTGCAAAGGTTTCGCCAGTAGTGGGCACTAGTGCAACGTAAGCAATGACGTATATCCGAGTGAACAAAAGGGAGGGAAGTTAGCAAGTGCAGTAACGTGCGGTGAAATCTTGTCATGGGTAGGCTGTGACCTATCAATGTGGCATATATGTTTATATATTCATTCAGTTAATGTAGCAACCCAAGTTCATATCAGGCATCATCACATCGCTGCCTGCATACAGCAAAGTCAGTCATATGTGAGGCTAATGCACAATCAAATCTAATAATCAAATTAATGGACACATCTATCTTATGACTTATACAACAAACAAATGTTTTGTGCGGGACACAGTAACGTTAAGAGAGGGAGGCGGCGCGGTGTCAGCGAACCGACAAGCAGCCTAGTCACTATTGTAGTTTGTATTAATGCCATGGTTCAACAAATAATGTAAAGGTTAAATAATAATTCACTTAGACTTTATAAGAAGCAATTGCGACTTTATTTCACACAATTCTGACTTTATATCTTGCAATTCTGACTTTATAACATGCAATTGCGACTTTATTTCACGCAATTCTGGCTTTATATCTCGCAATTCTGACTTTATAACACGCAATTGCGACTTTATTTCACGCAATTCTGAGAAATAATGACAGAATTGCGAGATGTAAACTCGCAATTGTGAGATAAAAAGTCGCAATTATCTTTTAAAATGTTTTATTCTGTGGCGGAAACAAGCTTCCATACCTCCTGGCCTCTTCCTCCCATCCATCCTCCCTGACGCGTTATGGTAGGGCCGGCCCAGCTATCGGTACGCGCCGGCGGTGCCGCGGTAGCCTACTCCTGAGAAAACGTTTTGGAAAAGACGGGCTATGGACCCAACCAACTCTATAGGAGGGGAGAACTCCCTCACATGGTACAACCCATGCAGAGGCTGCGCGCTGCGGTGTCAGAATGCGGAACGTCCGATCGTGTGTAGCCTAATGTAACTAACGTGACAAATGTGAAAAAAGAAAATCCTCGACCGGCCCAAAAGTGAAGCGGCCCACCGGGAATTCTCCCGATTACCCACCCCGGGCCTGTTGACAGCCAACGCTAGGCGCCGCTAGATCGGGAAGCGCGGATTGAGTGAGAGCGAGTGGATCACGTGACATGAAGCAAGCTCGGTCTCTGCCTCAATGTTGATAATTCAAGACAGCATGAGAACTGACTGCGCATGCGCAAACCTACGTAAACTACGTTCTATGGACCAAAGAGGCACTGCTAACCTCTGCCTCAATGGCCATGGCCTTGCATTTCCTGCATGAAACAATGGTTTTAGGAGCAAACAATGGCAAAATGAGTATATTATATGTGTATTCCTGAATTTTTTTTTTACAAAAATTTATATTTGGAATAAAATAAATGCAATTAATAATGTGGTGAATTAATAAAGTTCTTGGAATTAATAAATGTAATGTCAACATTTCCTTTGGTGAGGCACTGCCTACCCTGCCTACCCTGACCGCACGTCCCTGAGCAAGTGATGGGCATGACAATTTTGGACTGGGGATGCGTTCCAGTCCACTTTTAGACACACAGTTGCGAACTTCCCTAAGCACTTCCCCTCGGGATAATCCCTGTCGCCATTTTGAAGTGCGTTCCACTTTGTAAAGTGGACGAGGGAAGTTTATATGGACAGACCCTCGTTCCCTCGATTTTGACAGAGGGAGCAGGTCTACTTCATATGTACACTTCAGGCACCTATATGTCCCACAATGCAGTACGATTGTGATGTCACCACAGACCTCGTCTAATCACCACCACAACAAACAACTCTATGATATATTAATTATATATTTTTTAAAACAACCCAAACACACCTATTTACATTTGGATGCTGCATTAAACAAATTCTTAAAGAGGAAAAAAATAAAAGAATAATACATCAACTCCACAGCTGATTCCAAGTGATCAAGGGCTTAGGACGTTCCAATTCAGCCCATTGCAGTTTCCGCCAGTAGTTGGCACTCGTGCAACGTAAGCAATGACGTACATCCGAGTGAACGAGACCGAGGGAAGTTAGCAATTTTGGACTGGAACGCAGCCCCAAACGCAGCCCTAGTACTCTCGCATAGGCCTACATTTCAGGCGAGGCCCATCTCAAACAAGCCTTCTGTCACATAAACCAGCTGAAATCCGCAGACATGAATTTCCATTTCATGTGATTTTTTGCCAATCACACTTGCTAAATTTGATCGGATTTCAGTCGGATATGCACAAAAGTAGGATTTGGACTTACAGTCTGAACATAGCCTTTGATCGTGTCCGGCGTAGACATTAGTGTTTATTTTCGAATTATAAACTTTATCCCAGTTCTTCTGTGAGCTAGCCTATTATGAATATTTTCAACACAGAAATAATTACACTGTCATATATGACAACTGCTCTCTCTGGGTCAGCGGCAGCATTGACGCAGATTTGAATGTTCGGTGTGATTTTGTCAAAGTATTAATAGACCGACGAATAGTTACGTGGATGTTTGAATCGAGGTCGCGATCTTTTAACGATTAATCGTGCAGCTCTACTTCCAAGCTATCAGTCCATTCATATGAGTGACTAATATCATATTTGAGCCCTTCTTGATTTTTACGAATGAATTGCATATCCAGAGACTAAAAAGCATAAACAAAAATAGACCCAAACACACTCTGACTGGAAATCTTTCTGTAAACTTTGATTAATTGTGGTTAGTCAGTAACTTGGTTTTGGGTGAAGCGGTTTGTGTTCAGAGCTCAGGGAACATAATTAGTCTGGCAAGATCTAGAGATAGATTACATTTGTGTGTGTGTAAGAGAGAGAGAGAGAGAGAAAGAGAGAGAGAGAGAGAGCTGACCAAATGTGCAGAACATCCCGTTTGATAGCAGTGCTTTCTCTGTTCCTGTACAAAAGACAGATAAACATTTTTGACAGCAGAGATTCGTGTTGTATCATAGAATAATCATGTAGCCTACTTGGATGTCTGTTTGCCTGCTGTCAGGGACTTTGATACTTTGAGATGTTTAAAAAAAAATTATAAGCACTGCATTGCATCAGATCAAGGTTGCACCAAAACACTGCAGAAGAGAACTCAGAGAAGATAAAGAAGCAGAATAATTTTCGATGCCAATTAAAGTCATGGCATTTTAACATTTAAAACAAATGACAATAAATAAAATGTCAATTCTTACTGGATATTTATTATCTTAAATACCATTTTTAAAAGTACATTAAAAAAAGTGAGAATGAAATTAATGCTGACTCCAATGATATTATTATAATTTTGACCCAATATTCTTGGCACTGTTGTAATGTTCAGAGTTCTCATTTTCATAAAAATAGCATTTAAATGCACGTGCATGCTCAATGCAAACTGATTTGTGAACTCTTGAGTTTATTTGATCACAGCATATTCTGTTTAGGTGGGAGGTTACCCCTGCCGTTACAGAGTAAAGCAGAGTTCAACCTCTCTACATTTTGGCAAAATCTAACCTTTTAAAGAAGTCTTATGCTTTGTCGATCTCCAGCTGAGCATGTACCTGCGGTACAGAGAGCAGCTCTGTAAAGGTAAACCAGCAAGATATCTCACACAACCCATCAATGAGCTTTCCTACCCATACAATCATTTCCATATAGCAAACCTCCTTCAAGGCATCCTGAGGGGTAGAATCCATTTACTCGCTTACACTGTGCAACACCTGATCAGAAGTCAGAGTCAGTCCAGAGTCCTACAGAATTCACACACGCAGAAAGAACAATGAGTGGGCCTGAAAACTGGTGTGCTGCATCGAAAAAAGAAAGGGGAAAAAAGCCTGCTTCTTCTTAATCTTGGTGCTTTTTTATGTGTTGACAGCTTGAAGTTGGCATCAGAGCTGGAGTCAGTCTCTTTGATGCATGAATATACAAATTGAGAATCTGTTTAAGTGTTTCTCATGAAAACATTATTGAATCTTTTGTTCTGCTCTCGGAGGGATGATAGTCATTTTGCTCCTTTGAAATACTGGAAGTAGGTCATATGTTGGGATGAATCATGGCCATTTTATGGCCACATAAATGCACTCTGCAAAACAAAACAAAAATCAGAAGTAATGTGCTCCTGTGTCTCATCCATGATTGCTCACTTATTTGTGGATTCCAGGGCTATCAAACTTCCGTTTGGGAGAAATAACGTTAGCCTATATGTGGCTTGAACAACTGAGTGTAAACCAATAATGTAACACATTATATTTTTATTTACATTATGATATTAGCCTATTGTTATGTTCAGTTTGTCTTATGCCGAGTTCACACTGCACGATTTTCAAAGTAGTCGGTTCACTGTTGGGGTAACATTCAGTTGCTGCTGTGTGCACACTGCACGATGCATCGGCGACAGGGGGTTTCACACCGCATGGCTTTACACAAGAAAGAATCGCCGGCAACTTCTAGGTTTCACAAACAAACACACACTTTGTTAGAAGTGATAAATAACGCAAGATCACGCGTGCGTGAGAACGGAGTTCTTGTGCGAGACTGAAATTGTTATTAAAAATGATAGCCTGCAATAAGATTGCGATTCAACTGTCTGTGCGCTGATTTGCAGCGAAAAGGAGAAAAAAAAAAAAACAATATGCAGGAGGAAATGGTTGGGGAGATGCGGGGAGCAAGGTTTGTGTGTGTGTTCTGCAAAGAGAGTTGGGGGTAAATAAATAATTTTGCAATGTGCTGCTGGTCAAGCAACTGTTTGTGCTTTGTTTCTGTTTGATATAATTATAAATATATCTATTAAAATACTGATATTCTGGTCTATAATTCTTCCCCGAACTTCCCGCAGCCCTGTTTCTTGCTCTCTCGTTAGCTGTAGGCCATCGCCCATGTAGTTTTCAGTGAGAACACTCTAGGCTTGTTTTAGATGCGCTTCGCCTGAAATGTATGCGAGAGTAGGCGGCCGAGGCTGCACTGAGGGGAGGAGTGAGAAAAGTGCAGGCAAGACGGACAGTTCTCTCTTCTCGCAGTGGATCTGACACCTGCGAGATCAAAGGCGGATATCGCGGGATTCACGCTCGTGCTAAAGAACTGTATGTTGCTTTTATATGAAAATAAATATAATGAACAAGTCACCCAAAGTACTTATTATTTAGTTACATACCAAAGACGTGTTTATCAATCATTTTTACTCTAATTACAGACATGTTTTATACCATTTTTTTATAAATATGACAACAATCAATAACCCATATAGAGATCACACTGTCAGAGAGTTTGGGAATATTCACACATAATTTATACACATAAAAACATGAGATCAGAGTTTTAAAATCAAACATTTTAAAAGAGAACAATACGGTTGTTTAAAGGGATGGTTCGGAGTAATTTCAACCTAGGGTCCTTTGCACCATGACCTCGAGCCAAACACCCCCCAGAAGCTTTTTTCCCTTGGTCAAACATTATTAAAGTTATCTTATTTAGAGATATCAGCTGAATGGCTTAGTGCAGGCGCTAATGGATCCAAGGTTGTATCTCGTAAATTACCCCACTAATAATGCCCGGAATGGTACCAAACTTCAACAGTAGTACAAATAGGTTCTGTACTCATAAAACGAGGCATTGGAAAGTTTGTAAGTACATCAGGAGTTTATTTAAATAACACTTGCCTGATGGCTTATGCTACCGCTAACCCGGCCGTAGAAGTCACTTCCGTGATTTGGGAAAAGCCCGTTAAAGTCCTGGTAGAAAGCGATGCACAATGATGCAGTGTAACGACACCCAGTTCCAGGAATGCACTAATTTATTTTTTTTATGGTAGTACCTAGTACTAGTTGGTAGTTTTTCCGAAGTGTTGACAACTTATTGTTAACTAATAATTTAGATTAGTTCAGTGTGAAAAATCGTTCAGTCACAGTGTGAACTCGGCATTAGTTATCATGGTCTTTTAGTTTGTTTTCATTCATCTTATGTGTTCCTTTGTTTAATTTTTTCCGCCACTCCTTGGTTGTCATGGTTTCGGTCATGAGTTTGGTTTCAGCTGTGTTCAATTAATCATTATGTTTGAGTTCCTATTTAAGTTGTACCCTCACGTTCATTCTCTGTCTGGTCACGTTTGCGTTTGGGGTGTTTTTCCTCTGCCCTACTTTGGATTATCTTGTGGATTATTATTAAATATTACGAGTGATCTTCATCATCTGCCTCGAGTCTGTTCCTGCACACCTATTGCTGACAATTATATTGTATGCACACAAAAAGTTACACAGATTTTAATGCTGCTGTAGCCTACCCATTTTCTTGTTTTCACAAAACATTATTAATGGCTATTACAGTAATAATCAATGTTCTACAGTCAAAATTAAAATTCGTTCAAAAGAATGAAACCAAATTATAGCTTTATTAAATCAACATAAAAATATTTAAAGCACAAATAAGCTTGATACAAAATATAAAATACTTTTCTATACAACTTTTCCAATGCTTGTTATACATAGCTTCTTCATTACAGAAATAGGGGTACAGTAGGAGTCCATTTCTGTCCCCCAAGGTACAATCTACACTAACGTACCCCATAGGGCTTATTATTGGACCTCAAGGTACATATATGTACCTTTTTGAGGGTCAAAAAGCATTAAAAGGTACATATATGTACCGTTTCTTTTAAAGGTTAAGGTACAATATTGTACCCTTGAGGGTACAGCCCCAGTGACAAGCCATTGTACCCCTAAAGGTACAATTATGTACTTTATTTTCTGAGAGTGATAGTCATGGCAAAAGAATGAAACGTCTGCTTTAGACATACATTCCGATGTTCAAGCAAATATTATAGAAAAAAGTTGATATACAAATGTCCAACGGCTTCTGATGGCCATCAGTATTTGCTGTTTTGGATGCTAGTATACCACCAGTCTTCCTAACTAGCTTAAGCAAGAGCTGCAGCTCCAACAAAAAAAGACCCCGTTGGTTAACAGTTTTGCATTGAAAAAGGAGTTCATGCTGGTCAATACTGGGATTTTTCACCATCAGGTTAATTAATCGGGACTGTAATCCGACTGCATCTTATCAGGAAGAAACGACCTCACCCTGACGATACAGCAACAATCA
This sequence comes from Rutilus rutilus, assembly GCF_951802725.1. Taxonomy (NCBI): domain Eukaryota; kingdom Metazoa; phylum Chordata; class Actinopteri; order Cypriniformes; family Leuciscidae; genus Rutilus; species Rutilus rutilus. The sequence continues at coordinate 23,149,674 of NC_140231.1, read as the reverse complement.
ATGAAATGAGGAAGATATGTCAACATGGATCCAAATACAGGCTTGCTCATCTGCTCCAGGGTTACAAACCACTCATGCACAGATACACATGGGCTTACTAAGCAGAGAAACCCTTCAAGCATCCTTAAAGTCTCCATGAAATAATTTTGGGGGGGGGATTTTAGTATATTTTAGAATATTTTACCCTTACTGTTATCTATTAGCTAGTGTGCACCAAAACAATGACAAAATTCGCATTTAGAAGATATAGGCCTAAGCATTCAAAACGTACAGTTTCTCACTTCCGCCAATAGGGATCAATGATTTTGATGACATCACTTCAGCTTCTCATCAGATTTTCTGTCCAATCAAATACTCTCTAGAGTCTAAAGCGTCCCGCCCCCTACATTATAAATAGAAACTGAAGCTGCAGCTAAAATCGGTCACTTGTTCACACATTTACTATTTTCCATATAGTGAATGGCACATCTTCACTATATAGGGGATAGAGAACGATGCAGCCGCCGCAGTGCGCATACAGTCTGCTCCGGTCCAGAGACACGATAGCACAGAGCGGATTATATGCGCCAGTCAGCGCATACCAAAAAAACATATCGGACCCATTTGTATTCTGCACAGAATGTTATATTTTAAAGCGATATGGAGGAGATTAGGAGGAGAAACTGTTAGAAAAAAAATGCAGTTTTACCAAGCTCAACGGCTCTGGCCTATCTGTGATATAAACTAAATGCTATAGACCCCTTTTCAGTTAGTAAACATGGTGACGTTTTTGTGGGCGGAGCTTAGGCGGTGGCAGAACGATCCTTCTGGCCGTTTCACTAATGTTAGTTTGCAAGTTTTGTTCATTTGTTTTTTAACAATGACTGGAGAAAATCCGATTTTGTCTTAATGTGCAAGGTCACTCACTGTCCAGGACCGCGATTTTTATTTGCAAAAGTTAATTTTAACGGACCGAACCAGATTGGCTGACCCGTACACGCTCAGTCAATTGATGGACGATCTGATGGACAGGATCAACGGAGCTACCTCCGGTTGAGTGGCCTGACTTCTACACCTACCCGATAGAGAAACCGAGGGTAAAGAGAAACTGAGGGCATCTAAATCTTTAGATGCCTATAACTATGTGCTAAATGGTCACGAACAAGACTTGTGTGGTACGATCCGAAGTTCTGCCTAGTCAGAGCCAAGGCCAGAAGACGACAATGTAAAGAGTGACATTACGGTGCAATTTTAATGATGTGAATATTTTCTAGAAATAAAAATTCCAGATACAGCATATTCATTTTTCATCAATTCTTGCACCCATAACACAACAAGATGACATTTAATAATAATAATTTAAGCTCCTTATTATGTAGCCGAATCTGTGCTGGTTTGTCTTGGCCGCCTCCAGTTTTCCCTTTGTTTTGCCACCAGCTAACGTCGTGACGTAACTCGCCGGCTCGAAATTGGTCTATTGGCTATTTTAAAAAAGGGAAGGAGTTGTTCGATATGTCCCATCCTGTCTTCCTGTTTCAGTGGAAATTACATCAACACATTGAATAATGCTGCGTGTTTCAAGGCACTTCAGTGGGCCATTAATGATCCTATAGTGTGATTATTTTTTTAATTACTGAGGTTTGCATGCTAATCAGCTTCAGCTAAGTAAATTCACTAACATTTCAGCAAGAAATTGACAGATCGTGAAATAAAATACTTTTCTTATGGTGAGAAAGAACAAGGATCAAGTAACTGTGTTTTAAAGATAAAAAAATAAATAAAGTTTGTGCAATTTAAATTTTAATGCGGCAGTTTTTGTGTAAATAAAAGTACTTAGAGGTCAAAAAGCTTATTGTTTGCAGCAAATGTCAGCTTCAACTTTCATGCACTCCACAGATTTGTCAATATATCACCCACTCGTGGAACGGGCAAAATATGTTCAATAGGGCCTACATCCACTGACATACTTTAACAACTATGTTTTACATTTTTCAATCAATTGGTAAAACCAGTAGGCCTAAACAAAACCATTCTGAACAATGTGTTTACAAACTATTCTGAATCGTTTTGCGCACTTCCGACTCACTTCTATGAGGGGAATCATGGCGGTTAAAAAAATGGGTCAGTAAACACATAGATATGTAGATGCCACCACAATCGACCGCTCCAGACACGTTGGCGCACCAGCCATCTTGGAATGGTTAGCGTGTCGTCACTCACAGTAGTACGAATCGATGCCACAACATTGCGCAGCTTCTGGTTGTGGAACCGCCACAGATTAAAATTTTCTGAAGAAATGGGATAACCTTGCACAGATGAGAATGCGTTTGTTTGTGTTTTTACAGGCTATGTATTACGTTTTTTCTAAGGTAGCCAACTTTTAATGTTTTTACTTTTACTATGGTAACTTTTTAATGTTGTGTTAGCTGACACCTTCGTCTTGTTGTATTGTGTTACTTTAGCAAAATCATCTGCGGACATCTATTTCACACACAGATGTTCATACATGTGTCTAACTACAATTGCAGACAGTCAACTTGATCTCGAATGTTCACGGCTTTGACCGTTCCAATATGGCGGACATGCAGCTTACTGAAACAGCCGCTAATGAGCCATCTGTCTAGTATATGTATATTCTAATCTATGAGTAAACAGAATGCAGAAAAAAACAATGCATGCCTTGAAATTGTTTTACATATTTAAAGCATATAATATTGTACGCCAATATGTCAGTGAATAGGCCTACGTTATGACGCAATCAACTCATGAAGCGACAAAAGACTGAATCGTTCTTTTGAACTGGTTTTTGAAACTAACTCAGTAGGACTTCCCATCACATCAGTTAAAACAGCAGAGTAATTTAACATTCCCTTGCAATGAAGAAAAAGTTGCCGTTTAGAGCTAGATACAGTAGAAACATCCTTGGTAACCATGGAAACAATGCATGAGGCAAATTCAATGGTGGAGCCAATGACAAAAATTGAATGAGGATTCACCTAATGTGTGTGTGGAGCAGTTACTACTAAGCCCTTTTGATTACTTTAGTTAAATTCCAGCATACCTCAAGGCCCTTTTGAGACGCATTTTTATCTGCAGAATGCAATCTCGAAATCTGTTGCAGAAATCACGGCAGTCAACACAAGCCCTGCTCTTTCATGCCTGGCTGGTTTCATTCGTGACTCAGGTGAGAGTAGAACTGGACTTGAAGCTACTTGGAGCCCGAGGACAAAACCGTCGCCAGATGGTCATCGCATGTCTGCCTTGCTGTTCTCGGTAGGTTTCCTTTCACGTCTCATCAATTCAGCATACGGTTCCGGGAAGACCGAATTCAACGGTGCACTGCTGCCGCCTATTGACAAAAGCGGCGCTTACAGTAGGGGAGACGGAGAGTATACTGTAACATTTTCGTCTCTATCTCAGTGTCTCTGGAGATATGTATCGACTTCAAGTTAAAGTTGCTTAGAAATCAGCAACTTTCTTCCTACATTGTGCAAATATCTGTCAAACACAAGGAGTGTTACAACCTACCTTACTACTGCAACTGCAACTAACGGGTGGATTGTAACACCAACAGAAAATGTGGATATTTAAAATGTCGTGCTTTAATTTAATCCTAAAAACCAAACACTTATTAAAATAAATATAAATAACAGTACTAGCTACTAATTAGGCTACTGCTGCCACTACTACTACTAATAATATTAATAATAATGACAACTATAACGATACATTTATATTATAATAATTATAATATTATTTTTAAATTAATTAATATTATTTTACACTATGAATATATTTAAAAGGTTCTGATATTTAATTCTAAAACCTAATGTACTTATTAAAACAAAATAAAAATGAATAAATAATAAATAATAATAACCACTGTATGTCACCTCAGGAAGGGGCAGTCATGAATGATAGTGACCCTGTAGTTCACTTACATCCGAAGCAGTTGTCATGGAGAGGATCTCAAAATAACTTACTAAAATAGCTTTTTGATGCTTCTTTTGTGTTACAAAAATGAGTGCAGAAGAAACCTTTAGGTCAAAACCACTGTTAGTATTATATATTTTTGATGTTTCGGAAGGTTTAAAACACTTTTGTGTTCTGACATAATCCTCAAAGAAAGAACTGAATGTATTCAAAGCCCACAGTGATGAATCTGACTGCAAGGTTGTATCATGATGTGTAACAAAAGAAAAGATTAATCAAAAGATTCATTGCCATCAAAGCAGAACGAGGTAGATATAAAATGCAACATTTCATTTTTAATATTTAATCGAAAAAACACTTGAGAGTCCTCGTGCCTGTAAGCCTGTGCCTATGACAGCCAAAGAAGCCTGTAAATGTACATTTGCAGCCATTTTTCATAACTGTCTATGTCATAGTGTCTATAAAATGCTGAAGAAATGACAGATATAGAGACAGAGCCATGTAGGTGTGAACAAACATTCTCAAAGTATCCTGCGATAGGTTGTGACTTCGAGTTCTTTTCTAAGACACTCCACATTACGTTCCCATACTTTCCGAATAGCCTACCATTTATATACCTCAAATATCACTTCATTTCGCCTTTAATCCTCTACAGTTAAAAAAAAGTCTGTCAGAATTATATTGACATTCAGTCAGTCGAGTTGTTCTTTCAGAGCCTAGTGCAGTACTTATCAAAGGCCTCAGTATGGATGGTTTCATGGGCTGAATTAATTCCCGAGCATGTCCCGGGAGCAGCCCGAGGGGGAAGATGAGGTATAATCGCTGTAATCTTTGAACTACTAACACATCTCAGAGCTAATTTGCTGCACTTCAGTTCTCTAATGCAATATATTTCTGTAACTTTCACCTTGCGTTTTGTGCCATAGCATATTTACACATTTAAGGAATATTTTTGGGTGAACTCTTCCTTCAAGACAGTGAGACCCAACCCTGTTCCTGGAGGCCCCCCAAAAGTTTGGATGTCTCCTTAATCAAACACAACTGATTCAACTCATCAGCTCATTTGGTAGAAGCACTTGAAAATGGGTGCGTCATTACAGAAGGATCCAAAATGTACTCTTGGTGGGGTTCAGAAACAGGGTTGCAATGTGTTCCTAATTTTCATGTCCATTAACAGTTTATTTTCCAATCAGTATACTTGGATGCAAGTCAAAAGGAAGGAAGCTTATCCCCTAAAGGAGGACATAGACTACTAACATACTAAAGTTGATTTAAGAGCAAATGCACTAAGAGATATATGATTGTATTTCTTGAGTGGAACATTGACGTTCTGTATTCAGCTGACACTCACTAAACCAATCAATTTCGAGCACGTCCTTTTCCTAAAGGTCTAATCTTAGACAGATATTTAAGAGGAAGGTTTTGGTCTCTAATGCCAGACACCTATTAGATCGTAGTGACACAAAGGACAATTCATGGGCAGGCATTTAACTGAACCCACCATTAGTTCCATACAATGATGAGAAAGCCATTATATTTTAAAAAGAGATCAGCAAACAATAAAAGAAAGTGTAAAATTCGTCATAATACTGACGCTGTTGACATTTCGTCTACATCAAACGCACATGGCACCCTTTATCGTCAATATGAGACGCAGATAGTAATGGGCCAGAAGGCGCCTCCTAGCGGTCTAACCCTAAACCTACCCCAGACCTAAACCTAACCATATCCGAACAAGGCTCTGTGCGTGTCATATTGACGCTAAAGGGTGCCATGTGCGTTCGATGTAGACGAAATGTCAAAAGGGTCAGTATATGACGCCCTAGGATGAGAATACGTTGAAGCATCTGAAGTGATTCTGCTAGTGTTGACAGCATACTGGAAAATACTGGGACTTCAATCCATTAGTAGCTCCTTGACATCTTCAGCATGTTGCTTTTAAATCAAAACACTTCAATTGTGCCCCAAAGACAAACAATTTATAAGCCTTCATATCTAATACACATTATTCTAGGGCCCCATAAAGAAAAGGGCCTTCATAGCAGTCATTTTGAATAAATGGGTGTCATAATGTGCAAAACATTGCAATTTCCAAAGACACAATACACTCTTAGCATTACATTTTTATATAAAGCTGTCACAGACCATCACCTGAAGTAGGAAACACAGTATAATAACCCTAATATTAAATATAGAACCAGTAGGCTTACAACTAATAAATAAATTATATTATGATGCACAATTTAGAGAGCCCTTACATTATATTAAATAGGAGTTTTACCAACGGTATAAAAGAAAGAAAAAACGAAATATCAGCAGCATTTTACAGACCGACTCCCAAAAGATTTGAAAACAATTAAATTCAGTAAAGTACGCAATATAATCGAGGAAAGTAGCCTATAGTGACAAGGACCAGAGGAGGCCAAATTTAGCAGAGGCAATAAACATCCAAGCATACAGAAAAACAGAGCACAAGGCGAACACAATTATTTCATTTGAATTAATTAATGAAAGACAGTTATGAAACAGATTACACTTAATTTCCCCGGACGTGGATGGGGCGTGTGAGTGAACTGTGAGTAGTGATGTGAAAATAAGATGTAAAGTGTTCCAAGAATAGCGGAATTCTCATATGAATAGCATGTGAAAGTGTTAAGACTGCTTGCAACCCTTGCATCAGGAAGCAGCTTATTAATTAAAGCGGCGCTATGCAGTTTTGGCAATTTCTTCGCTGTTTTCTCACTTTTTGCTCGCGGGTTTCTCTATAGAGCTCCCCCTATAGCTTCGGAATAGGTATTTTCTCTCTCTGGTCATGTGCATATGTTTTCAAAGAAGCCGGCGAACGCACGGAGCCATGTCCACTGAGGTATGATACACAGAAGGCTAGCATATAAATGTATGTGTGCACTGTGCAGTGCCGTAAAGCAATTCGTTACATCGCGAGACCTGACATCACGCGATACTTCCTGACGCTGAGGCCGGCGGCCCATCGGCCCAAAGTTGCAAGGGTGGTTTTTCCGCTCACAGGCACTAAAGGGAAGCGAGACGGCCACCATTCATCCCGAAAAAAGTCATATAACCATTCCAATGACTCCAAAGCTGTTCAGTTAAGGTAAATTAAGCTAAGAAAAAAACTAAAAATAGCTCTGATGAGCATTGTAACTGTATTGGTTGAAATTGATGATGTCATGAATCAGCTGATTGGTTAGCTTTCCATGACTGAAGTAGGCTAACTCCATCACAGACACACACACACACACACACTCAGAGGTCTAGGCCTACGCCTACACTAACGTTCAGTTTGGAGTCGGTAAGATTTTTCTTTCTTTTTTTAAATGAGTCTCTTATACTCTTCAATGCTGAAATTATTTGATCAGGAATACTGTAAAACAGTAATATTGTTACACATGTAAATGTTATTACAATTTAAAATAACTGTTTTCTATTGTAATATATTTTAAAATGCAATTTTATTTTTAAATTTCAGCAGCCATTATTCCCATCATTCTAATGGGTCAAATCATTCTAATATGTTGATTTGGTTCTCAAGAAAAATTCCTAATAGCTTATTAGGCTATTATGCTGAAAACAGTTTTGCTGCTTAATATTTTTGTGGAAATTATGATACATTTTTTCAGGATTCATTGATGAATAGGAAATTCAAAAGAATATAATTTATTCAAAATAGAAATATTTTGTAATTGTAACATCATGTCTTTACTGTCACTTCTGGTCAATTTAATGCATCCTTGCTGAATTAAAAAAAAAAAATTATAATAATTTCTTCCAATTTTTGAACTGTACAAGTGTATGTTTATGGTATATACATAAATATGTTTATGATAATAAATGTATTCTAATTTTTTTTTAATTTTTTTTTTTTATCATTCTCATTACTGTAGTATGTTTAAAAAAAAATTCTATAATTATTATTAAAATCCACATAAATCAAGGGAGTATTTTACTGGTCTCACACTGAGTTGGGAGTCAGATGAAGGTGAAACTCATGAAATTTCCAGCAAGTTCTTCATATCTTCTCCATGTCGAAATTACTGTTGCTTTTGTCACCACTGGGCACAGATCTATAATGGAATATTTGTGATTATTAAGTTGCTTACGAAAAGATTCTTTAGAAAACACAGCTACTTTTGAATGGCCATCAATGCCCCAGAAAGGTGTAATTATAACATCTACCAGCAGGGGTTACTAGACAAACCTTGACCCCTTGCATATCAGTGGTTCCCAATTCCAGTCCTCGTGACCCACTGCTCTACACATTTTGTAGGTCTCTCTTATCTGACACACTCAGTTCAGTTCATGGAGTCTCTCCTAATGAGCTGATGATCTGGTTCAGGTGTGTTAAATAAGGGAGACATACAAAATGTGCAGAGCAGTGGGTCACGAGGACTGGAATTGGGAACCACTGGCATAGATCATTAAAGAAGATGTATTTGAAGTGATTATCTGTCATGAGGCCTTCATAGAATTCCATAGGAAAAGACTTGAGCAGTAGGGCTTGTTCTATTCACCATTTATGGAAAGACAGATAAAGCAAAATTTATTAAGCACATGACATAGTGGGTTAAATACCATAGGGAAGGAAAATAAGAGCTTGTGTTTTGGGAAACATCCACAATGTCATAATGCTGGATTCAGAATGAGCTGCATAAGACTGGTGCTACAAGTCATTGTGTTTCTGGGAGAATAAAAACATAGTCCATTTAACTTTATTATGAAAATAGAATTTCAGACGTGTGACCATCATGTGGCACAAATACTTTCCAGAATAAAAAAACATCTGCCCTGTGTTTCAAACACTTGCCAAACTTCACCGCTGGTCAAATGCCCATACATTTCCACAAACCTAAAATATTCATTTAAAAAATGGAAGTTAACCATATCTGATCATGGTTCCAGCCATTGCCTGCTATGGAGCTACAATCCACTGGTGGAAACAATATAGGTTTTTGTGCACCAAAGAGGGTCGTTCAGAACCAGATTTAAGAAACATATTTAGACATATATTATATATTGGACCCAGAAGACCCCCCTCTATCCCAGTCCTCACACAAATTTATAACAGATTTAGAAAAAAAAAAGTCTGACATGAAAAAAGTACAAGAAAATTTTGTGTAAGTGAGATGGGAAGAGGGAGGGAGGGAGGGAGGCAAAAAAGTTGTAGGAATGCTGCTTTTGTTTTTTTATTGACTGAGGGCGGGACCTTCAGAAGCAAATATAGGGCCCGCACTCAGTAGGAAAAGTTGTACAAGACTTACCCAGTGCCCTTCATCCTCATCATTAAACCCCATCATCATCTTTAAATTATCCTTGGGCATTATGGGAAGACAGAAGGTGCTTCTGGAAAAGATGTCTCGGACCTTGCAGGTGCGGAACATGCTGATGCGACAGGCACTGGCAGAATGTCTTGGCACCCTCATTCTAGTGGTGAGACACTTTTGTTGGTATTTGTCATTGATGAGTTAGTGATGAGACGTATCGATTTCAGCTATGATGAAAAAACCATGTGTCCGTTTTGGATCCTTATTGTAAAGCAGTTTATTCATTTTGAGAGGAACGATTGTAAACGTTTAAAAAGTGTTACCATCCAGAATTGTGGCTATATATGATTTTCAGGTGTTGAGGTTTGGACACATTTATGTGTTTATACTCTAGTCTAGCAGCACATTTTCTATAGTTTTCTGTTTTTTATTGTACTTCAAAATATACGTATTAAATGTGTATCATGTATTTAAAAAGCTCTAATGGACGATAAATCAATCACTAATGATTCAAAGATTGATTTATTGTGTATCTTTGATGAGAGTGTGGAAGGGATACATGCATGTAAGACATCAAAAATAATCTATATGCTTTCATCTGCTGAAAAGCCTGAAATTTCAATTTAGCTACATGAAGGGAGTTTTACTTCTTTATCACTTGCCAGCTGAGTTCCTAATTTTGCAAATGTTTTGCAGAGAGATGTTTTATGTTCTCTTTTGCCCACCCTTTTATAATAATATAATAATAATAAGTATTTGTTATACTTAATACTTATACTTTATCCTACTTTTTTTTTTTATCATCTCAGATTTGGACAATAATGGTTATTAAACCATGGAATTAAATGAATGTTCAAAGCTAAAATAAGTTATAATGTTGTAACATTTTGTAGCAAAAGCAGAACTGACTGTGAGATGACATAATGGGAGTTGAATTCCAAGTCTTGCTGATAGCCAATTAGCTGCTTTACACAAGTTTTAGACACTTTATAGTGGGCCATTTCATGTCCTAGGTCCAGTTGTTGAGTTCATGTAACTATGATGCAGAACCGGATTTCACCAAGTGCAACATGTTCCTGGATCAACATCCATATCCCTACCCCTAAACCTACCCATAAGTTATCCCTAAAATCAGAGGGAAATTAATTAAATGAAGCACCTAACCCTGCTTTTAAGCCTAAACTTGACATAAAGTGTCAACTTGCCCCTCAAATCTGATTGGTTGATTGGAATGTTGTTCCAGGGTCAACAAATATGTGAAAATGTTTTATTCTGGAACAACATTTCCAGATCAGTGGTGTGTAGATCAGTATATTTCCATTAGATTCCCAGCACTCCACCTCTGGCTGGCTTTAAAGATTCAGATTGAATGCTAGAATAAAATTATCGGACAAGAATGTTGTTCCTGCATCAACAAAATATGTTGACCCATGAGCGCCTCTAATTCAGCAAAATCAGGACGTGCTAAGATACTTTTTCACTGAAATTGCTTAAACTCAAGCAAACAGGCTCTGAAAAATAAGAAGCTGTAAAAAATGATCAGTTGACAACTTAAAAAAAGCGAGGAAAAACGTTGCCTTAAAATTTAAGTAAATAAACTTCATGCATAATTGGAAAAATTAAGTTATGTGGAATTGTCAAGTTCACCTAACTTAATTTTTTCCTCACTTTTTTTAAGTAAAGTCAACTGATCACTTTTTAAAGCTTCTTATTTTTCAGAGAGAAAAATAAGCCAGGTCGGTCACAACACATTGTCAGGGCCATGACAATTAACAACATTTTACCTTAAATTCCCAGTCTAATTAAACCACTGAACACAAAACAAAACAAAAACTAGAAAATATTGTGTTTTGTTAGAATCAGACATCTCCGATTGTAGCTGTTAATTTGTTGCTCTTCTGCTAAAGCTCAAGAGAAAAGTTGTTGCTACTGAGACTAATTTTCACTTCAACAGAACAATATAATATTATGTATTTCATATCATCACCTGGTAAAACATCTCGTATTGTTGTACTTTGTGCAACTACAATGCAATTAACAGGTAAGCAAAAGCAACAAGAGTTGCACAACAGTGTCGACAATTTATTCAAGACAGCCCTTATCCGGAATAAATTTGACACAGCACTGGGGGATCACAGGTTAAACCATATCTCATCATCTGTTTTCATTTGAAAACTAAGACTCCAGAGCAGCAATATCTGTAGAAAAATAGAGCTCCCCAAGCCCATCTGTTGTTTTCTGATGGTACTGTGCGGTCTGAAACCCCCCCCCCCCCCCCCCCCCCCCCCCCCCCCCCCATTCAGAGGCTGATCATGCGACTCAATAACGGCTGGCAAAAACAGACAGGCTAGAGGGCATTACACAATGGAAGAGAGGGCAAACATACTCATACACACATTATCTATCAAATCCACATGATGCACATAACGCATTGCATTCTTCCAGCAGTCCTCGAAGAAAAACAGGTATGTGAGGCCAAGGATGTCTAGCTCTGCGGAATACGTCTTGCAATCATTCAATGATGGCTCGGACCTTGCAGGTCATTTTCATTAAATTGAGGTTTATTTGCTGAAGTTCTATTCTAATCTATAGCTTAATTAACTTTGTTAGGTATCTAGCTTAGCTTCACCATCATATGTTTGATGTGCAGTCACACACAAAAGACAAAAACTGAGCAAATGGTTAATTGGATTTCCATTTAACTTAATCTTAATGTCTCCATTTACAGATGTTTGGCTGCGGTGCTGTCGCTCAGTTGGTTTTAAGCGGAGGCTCTCACGGAATGTTTCTGACGGTGAATTTTGCATTTGGGTTTGCCGCTATGTTGGGAATCCTAGTTTGTGGGCAAGTCTCAGGTAACGTTGGTCATAAGCTTCTTAAAACTGTCAGATTTTTTTTTTTCTGGGAGAACACAGGAAATTTCAGAATTCAGATGTGACATTTCGAAGCAGTGAGTCACACACAGCTCAGAACCACATATTAAAACGTCAAGGCTTTCAGCCAAACATTCACCAGATGGATTTAAACAGGCAAAATTATACTACATTCTTTTCTACATTTAGAACATTTTATTTTCAGATATTATTGGGTGGAATCAAGGGTTGACTCATGGTTAAAGTTCACTCAGATGGATGAACTACCTGGAACATCCAGTTCCATTTTTGATTTTTGATGAAAACTTTAACATTTTAAACAAAAGTATAATGAAAAGAAATGAGTGTTTGGACTATGAAGTCTTTGACTATAAGTGAAGTCTTGAAGGAAGGAAATGGCAGACAGTTGCAAAACAAAGTTCCCAGACATAGATTAAGCCTAAAACCCATGGCTAAAAAGGTTATGAAAATGTTTAAGTTGAATTTTTGAAGTTTAATCCTGGTTTAGGCTTAATAAGCATGTACCAAACCAGCCATAAAAGTGTAAAATGAGAGTCTATAGCATTGTGTCATTGTCATTGTGTTCTGTGAAGATCTCATTTCAAATGTATCGTAAGATCGACATGTTGAAACTTTGTATTTTACAGGAGGTCACATAAACCCTACTGTGACCTTTGCCCTCTGTTTGTTGGGGAGAGAGCCCTGGAGGAAATTTCCCGTGTACTTCCTGGCCCAGACTCTGGGGGCTTTTCTTGGCTCAGGAATAATATTTGGCATGTATATTGGTGGGTTTTAGGATTGTTAAAGTATTTTGGTAGTCAATAATCCACATTTTTGTCAGTCCACATCCTTTGTCAGTCTGTTGCAGCCAACAATGAAACTGCTCAGTTTATGAAGATGTTTCTATAACTTATGCTCACATGATGCTTTGCAGATGCAATTTGGGACTTTGGACAAGGTTCTCTGACCGTTGAAGGGGACAATGCAACAGCTGGAATCTTTGCTACATACCCTTCTAAACACCTTACTTTGCTCAACGGCTTCTTCGATCAGGTAAGACCCAGAAATCAGCATTTGTTGACATTTTTTTAAAGAATGTCCCAGTGTTTGTCCATACAGTGAAAGTGCATGGGGTCCAATTATTGTTATATGGACAAAAACAGTTCAGAATATTACAATCTTCAGAATATTATCTTTTGTGTCACACAGAAGAAAGAAAGTCACTTTTGGAAAAAGATGAGGGTGAGTAAATGTTGTCAGAATTTTCATTGAGTGAACTATCCCTTGCTTTCAACACAGATAATTGGCACGGCAGCTCTGATTGTGTGTATCCTTGCCATTGTTGACCCTTACAATAACCCCATCCCACGAGGACTGGAGGCCTTTACTGTGGGCTTTGTGGTTCTGGTGATTGGTCAGTCCATGGGTTTTAACTCGGGTTATGCTGTAAACCCAGCAAGAGACTTGGGACCTCGGATCTTCACTGCAATTGCTGGATGGGGCTCAGAGGTGTTCTCGTAAGTCACATATGGTTTACCATATACATTTCTTTCCATCCATTTCACTATTGAAATCATCTCTAACACTGATATATGTTTCATTCACCACAGTGCAAACTCTTACTGGTCTTTTGTGCCAGTCTTTGCCCCATTCATTGGTGCCGTGTTCGGTGTGATGGTGTATCAGCTGATGGTGGGATGCCATGTGGAAGGAGAAGAAAGAGACAAAAGGGAAGCAGTGGAGAGGGAACAGAAGGACAGACTCAAACTCACTGCTGTTTCTGAGAAGGAGACAGCATAAGTCTGGGGTCAAATGGAGTAATGTTTTAGTTTAGCCTCTGAAAATAAATTCAGCTTTCATGACAATATAGCAGCAAAATTGTGTATTTTTGCACATTTTCGACTGGCAAGATCCACATTAAATCATAACTTTGGACATCTACTAGACGGATGTGCCCTTGTCATCATGATAAGACTCAAGTCAAGTCAAGTCACCTTCATTTATATAGCGCTTTTAACAATATGGACTGTTTCAAAGCAGCTTTACAGTGATAATAGGAAATTAAAGTAACAGAGATTGCTTTGGCTTTACAGCAGCTCTAGAATAAAGTTATTGTCCAGCTAAAGTCAGTTTCGATCGATTCACTTCTGTTGCAAAAATCATTAGTTATTAACTTAGGGGCCGCTTACACGACACCGTTCTAACAGAAAACCATTAACATGCTCCGGCCGCTCATCCGCACAACAACAGTACCTGGTGGCTCGAGAACGCAAACCTTGAAATAGGTTCCAAGGTGCAAGCCTTGAAGAAAATATATGTACTCAAACTAATTAGTCATATTTTTGTACTGCATGCACAATTAGTTGATATCCAAACAATTTAATTGGAGAATCGTAATTTACATATCACTCTAATGATCCTGATCAGAACCTTTGTGTTTTATACGTTATCCTTTTAAATTTATTCAATAAAAGCCAAATTAATGAATCCAATCTGCTAACAAGTCAGTTGTTGTCACCCGTTCATTTATCTCGAATGCTTCTATCTGTATAATGAATAATTATGAATAAGGGATATGATTTATGAAAATCTTCCCCCTTATGAATACTGCATCAAAATCATGAAAATACCTGTTTCACTACCATTCCAATTTTATTATCAGTGAATATTAATGAGTAATTATGCAGTGAGAAATTCAGTTCTGTTTACATTGTTGGGAATGTATTTGTTTTGCAAATATATATATTTTTGCATTATGTGCCTGTCTCTGGGAAAATGACAATGAGTACTCTGACTATATGCATATAATATTTTGGGCTCATTTATATTGTGCTCTTTAAAAATAAACTGCATTTTGGTAAGGAATTAAGATTCCAATGGATCTGTATTATTTATAAATGAGAAACATCACGCAAAGATTTTATTTTTGAAATGATCTGGCCATTTAACTGCAAGCGATGCCTTTGATGTCCATTCATGTAGTTGCTCAGTATATATTAGCATCATTCAGTCCAGTAAAACATCAGGATTTCTAAAGGAGAATCAAGGTTCCTTTGTCATTGAATAACATTGCAGAATAATGCAAATATGTGATATATACAGTATATACATGATTTACAGGATATATACAGTACAAATTCATGTCTGCTGTGACATTTTGTAACAAATCGAGAAGTGTCTGTTGACAAACAGGATTAAGAATTGAGTAGGCAGGTTGAAGTCAATTGTCACAAACCACTGCTTATGGCTAGCCTGGCTAACGTCAGACCACTTTCTCTTTGAGACGTGGTCTGGGAACTACATGTTCATTTTCTCGTATTTGAGGCGTGGTTTACGAATGCCCAGAGCCGTTTATTGGGCGCTACAAATGTCTATCAAATGCGCCTGTACGTAGCTCATAGCCAATCGTTTCAATTATACCAGATGACGTATGTAGAGCGACAGATATTCAACGAAGAAGACGACGATGGGTCAGAGATTTATGTGTACACCAGAGTCCTGCACGGGTCCGATTTTGTAAATCCGCACCCGCCCGTACCCGCAGTGCTTAAAACAGCACCCGACCAGTTTTCCGACAGCAGCACTAATTAAAATCTTCACCCGACCCGCTTAAAATAGAACCGACACCCGACCCGCACCCGAAATAAAATCAGTTTAGAGGGAGCGATTTGACCGCTGATTTTGGCTAACGTATATAGACTCGCTGTTTTTGCTGATGCTGAATCGTCTTTAGCATACAATAAATTCATTACAAATGTAACTTTAAGTTAAACGTGGTGTGTTTAAACCACACCTGGGGAAACTCACTTCACCTTCAGAGGCTCTGTCAGGGCAGGGGCAGCTCAGTCTAGTCGGGTTGCAGGACCACCTTGCAGACTTGCTGTGTTTGTGAGCCAGACTGAGCGAACGCCGCTCTGCATGTTTGAATCAGGGACGCAAGTATTTGAGGGGCAGGGGGGAGGGGCGAATAATACATTTAAAATTAAAAATTAAATTGTTCACTTTTGGTAAATGTATTGGACATAGTGGTGGGTTGTTTTTGTAAGTACAGTTTTTGTATCACCAAAGTTAGGGGGGCAGCTGGGGGGGCAAGGCTCTAGAGTGGGGGGGCACCTGCCCCCCCTTGCCCCCCTGTAGATCCGCCCATGGTTTAGACCAGTGATTCTCAACCGGTGGGCCGCGGCCCTCTGGTGGGCCTCGGAGCGTCATCTGGTGGGCCGTGTAGTCAGTGGTAGACTACCCCCAAATTATTATTTTTTTATTTACAAATCTTGTTATTTTCTAATTATCTAATTGTTCTTGTGAATTTATATGATCAAAAAAACTCAAGTCAAGTCAAAATGCATTATCTAAAAGCAAATTTAGGTTTAAATATCACAACACCAGTCATGTCAGATCGGATCAGACGCAGTAACATTACGTTACTGTAATATCGTTAATCGTTTTCTGAAAAGAAAAGCAGATGTGGGAGACAGACCTGTGCAGGGAAAAGCTTCGAAGTGTGTGGTGAGAAAATACGACGCTGAATACATTAAATTTGGTTTTATAAGGGCAGGTACTGAGGGAGTCGCACACGGACGAGAAGCGCAGCGCTGCGTCTACAACTCGAGGTATCGAACACGCGCACTTTCTCAGTTTATGGCCAGCAATATTGTTATGTTTAAGGACATTACGAAATTAAGATAATGTCTGTACTATGTTATGATTGCAATTCAGTTTTCAATTAAAATTAAATACAATCGTTGCTGAGTCTGCAGTCTGAACACTTTACCTCAGGACGTACATTAACTGAATTAATTGAGAATCTCACCTGAAAATCCGGTCATTTTCATCCACGCAGCTGATTTCTGTAAATTTGAATATAAAACTAAATGTATCTTGCAGCACATGGTGAAGTCAGTATATAGGTTACATTAATGACGCTTTACAAATATAATGTAGTAAATTTAATATAAAACTATGTAAATGGCGCTCAGTGGCGCGACAGGTTTTTGAACAGAATATTGAGGCATATAGCTGACGCTGCGGAGAGACGCCGCCGGTGTGTGTACTGTACACTCATAGAAAATAATGTGTTCGAATTTTAAAGACGTGCCGCTGCGCTTCTCGTCCGGTGCGCGACCCCCTTAAGTCGAAGGCGCGTGTGGAGAAATGTTGTTGAATGTGGATTCAGGTGTTGAATGTGGAGAAATGTTGTCAAATGAGGCGCTAAAACCATCAAAGCTTCAGAGACATTTGAACAAAACTGGGCTGTTTAATATTGTTTTAAACAGTCAAGTTCATATCACTAACTGTATTTGATAAATTACACTTACAGTATAGGCTATGTAAATTGGGGTGAATGAACTTTGTTGAACATTTTTGTATCTATACCACGAATGTTAGGCCTATTTCTCGTGCCATTTATACGGCAAAATATTTTGGCGTGCATATGATATGCAGTTTTCGCGTGCATATGATACGCACTGTATGGCGTGTAATACGCACGCACTTCCCACCCCTAATCCTAATTATATGCACGCAAAAAAAAAACAAAAAAAAAAACATTTTTGGCGTATAAATGGCACGAGAAATAACATTTGTGTTATAGTGATCGTGTTGCAGCGAATAGAGAGAATCCCCTCTTGTGTGTCTGACCTGTTGTTACAGGTATGTTAGCCTGTTATTGTTACAGGAATGGTTACTGAGTAAACCTGCAAAGTCTTTTTGATACAAGGACAGTTTTCATCTATATAGCTGACTCTGCTACAGTGGCATAACAGATTAACAGCAGAGTATATATCATTGTACTTTTAGAATTTTCTGTTATTCTGTGTTCATACTATCATATGTGGAAAGGTGGTCCTCGGAATGTTTTTAAACACTCATTGGTGGGCCATGAGTTGCAAAAGGTTGAGAACCCCTGGTTTAGACAATCACATTATAGACACACTTACAAAAATGTTTATTGCCAGGTCATACAGAAGTTATTACACGACAATTAACACAAGGACAACTTGTAACAGACGCGGCTACAACACTATATCTGCCACGCAATTTCGTCTAGCCTACATCTGACAATTCTGGGTTCAAACACGCCCTGCACACCACACATACTTAACAGTGTTAAATATGAAAAATACTGTTCGATAGAACTGCTTTGTTACCACAGTTTCTGCGTGCTTCCTCAGGGATGAAGTTCCACATTTGCGGCTATCCAACACGAAAATGTTTGCAGCAAAGCCTTTCACAATATTTTCTTCAGATAACTCCAAATTTCTCCCACACACTGGACTTGATTTTTGATGACGTATTGTCGACAACTTTACAATCTCCACTAGCTATTCTTTTCTTCAACTCCTCAGCATCCATCTCGACGACTGCAAGCAGATCGCGCGCGCGCAGTTATGATGAATTTTTAAAAGTGAAAGTAGCCTAGGTAACGTTATAGATGCTGGGAGGGCGTGGTAAATAATAAACTGATGTGGATTTTAAATTATTTTATCAACTTGAAATACAGGCATATTTTTGTAGATGTGTTCCTAAAAATATGCATATATTTTTACGTCTGTCATGTTGGAGCCATAGATATAAACAAACTGCTTCGGTGTGTCGCATAGATGTCGTCATCGTCTTGCTGCTCCCTCCCCGTTCTGTGATTGGTTCCCTAGCTGAGGGGAAAATCTGGTCCATGGTATCCAGACTGCCTAGCAGCGTGAATAAAATCGCGCTGCGCTCAAGGCAGCATGGGGAAACCCAGGCTAGCTTATGGCAATAAACACAAAAGAGCTGTAATTTAATTCAAAACTGCAGACACAATTTATACTTGCTTGAAATAAAATGATCACGGTGTAACCAAACAAACCAACAAACTTTAAATATGACTTACTGGCATTGCAGCGCATAAAACCTATGAAGCTTATGAAGCTCTTTCAAATAAATAAGATTCAAGTTTTCCCAATTGGGGAAAGAAGAGAAATATATCAAATCTTCATGCACAATGAATCAAATCTGTTTTTTAAGCCTGCAGAGGGGATCTGTCATATCTCTTAATTACATTTAACTGAACGAATACTAATTTGATCAAAACTTAATTTAAGCATTCAATATGAGTGATATAAGTGTTTTTGATATCTGCCGACCTCACTGGTGTAAACTGTAGTGGATGTTGCGATTATTTCTGACACAAATAAAAGTTAGGCCTATACGTTCTTAGGTAGCCTATATCACGTAAAAGAATGCAAATTGTAAAATCTTATATGCATTGATCACAACTCACTCTCATGTAAATCTTCCAAATGGAAAGGAAAGATTGCAGTGTCTGTTTAGCTCAGTGAAGGGGAAAATAGAGAATGAAAAAAAGAGACGTGTTTATTGGCATGAGATGGACGGAGATAACCCAGACCATGAATCTTGAATCAATGAGCACTCGCAGAGTCGTTTCGTAGGTTTGCAGAAAATGAAAGCAGTCATTAAGAAGAATGTTTGTGGAATTGGGTTTGGGAGTTTGTGATGAGATTTGAGGCAAGCTAATCGAGGCTTTTGAAACCATTAAACCAATTTTCTTGTCGTCTTTGGATTTCAGCATGGTTCAGAACAGCAATAGGCTCCATCCACAAATGTACCAAATTCTTGAGGTTTATTCAGATGTTTTAAAGCACAACATAAAATGCAAGTAATTTTTCCTCATACCACACATATACATTTGACCACACTTCGTAAATAGTGAAATGTCCACCATGTGGGAATTTAATAAATATGATTTTGTTTAGACTAGCATTTGTCAGTCCCTGCTGATTTTTGTTTTTATCTATCAAAACACATGAAGCCTCTCTGACTATTATCTTTCTTAAGATCGAGTGAGGTTCCCATGACAACTGTTGTTGCTGCTGATTGCATTACTCGTCCATGTCAAGTACACTAGACAAGAGTCAGCATCATGAAAGAAAACAGATACAAAATTGCTTGTTATGCCCTCAAGCCCGAAATGGAAAATGACTGACAGTAAATATCTCAAACTGTTTCTCAGATCTGCACTTAAAATGGAACGGTGCTTTTTGAAGCACACCATCTTTCTGCTTTAAATAACAATTTAAAAAGAGGAGTCTAATATGAGCTTAGTCTGGGATTATTATGAATTATTATTAAAACTCAAACTCTGAGGATCATATTATGCCTGGTTCTTGATTCATTTATAGTCAGACAAGACCAGTTTGTTAAAGTCACGATGATATAGTAAATTACAGATGTTTTCTTCCATATGGACCCTTTTCACATTTACAGGGTTCTCAGAAGAGGAAGTCGTCATAGTTGGGTAAAGTTCTAGTATTACATTTAGTTCCCATTTTCACCAATAGCAAAAGAAGAGAAAAAAAATGCAATAGGATTTCTATAACTTTCCAAAAGAGAGAAAAAATATGGAGAGATTGATTATGTTGGGAAGATGGAAAGATACACTTACGCAACAGTGTTAACCAGTTCTATCCATTGGTTGTTGACAGAGGCGGCCTTACCTATGTTTCACCCGTTTCAATTGAAACAGGCCCCGCCCTCCAAGGGGGGCCCCCAAGAGACCAGCAAAATCCCATTCATTTTCTCCGTAGAATATTGATTTTCAGCCAAAATGAGCTACGAGGTTGTGAAACGAAAGTTTCTGCTCATCAACCTTGTTATTTGCGATCTTTTGGAGAAATACTACACTACCCATAATTCTAAGCAAAACACTGACGTCTCTGATTGGTCGAACTCGAGTCGCGCCGCGGTTACCATGTTACGCGCCCCCGCGAACGGTGATCTGAAGTAAATTTAATACCGGTAGTTTGTGTTTATACTTTGCCTTTTTTGCCTTAAGGTTAAAACGTTTTTTTTTTTTTTTTTGCAGGAAAATAATTTGAATAGGAAATGAAACGTACATATGCCAGTGGTGCTGAAAAACGAATTATATATCAGACAACAAAAGAAAAGCTTTATTCAGTCTTCCAAAAGTTACCTCTTTCTTTGGTCCAGCATCATCCATGGATTAATAAACCGTACCCACGAGTTTCTATTCCGCGCTCTCAGACTTGTAAACCGTCTTTTTCTGCTCTATTATGTTTATGTTTTATGTGGGTAGGGCCCCATATTAGTTATTGAAACGGGCCCCCAGATGCTTAAGGCCGCCCCTGGTTGTTGATTGGATGGAGGCAAGTCTGATTACAAGCTTGCAGTCAATTGTAAGAAAGGGGTGATGTTTAAGCAGACTAAATGATTGGAGAAGTCCAGCATATGTCACCCGAGAAGTCTAATGATTCACTGGAAGAAATGAAAAAAGTAAGTAATTACAGGTATACAGGTCCAGGTAAATATTTGTTATATTTATGTATATAATATTAACTATATATAAGATACCTTGCACTAAAGTCTCAAATTTCTACATTTTATGTCGCTTCAATAATTACTACCACAGTATAGTGTTGTTTTCACCAGTTTGACACATATACAAAGTTCTGTCATGAAACATTAGGTGGCGCAGGCTGATAGGTCCTTAACTCAGTCTGCTTGTAATCACATCATTCTCTATACTATAGGGCACAGCTGATTGGTTCCTGCTGCAACCTTCAAATCCTTAGTAAGCACCTTCCCCAGCTCCATCACGGGTAATTCATGAATACTCTTTTTTTGTACAGCAACAGCATGTCTTACTCGCTTACAGCAGCGTATCACATATGTATTGGCAGTAGCAGCAATAACCAACAGCAGCAGCGTAGCAGAACTATTCCTCTAGGACCAAACTTATCTACTTTGTCATATCCATTTCCATGCCAAACACTCTGAGTTGTCATGACAGAATTTTGTTGTTGTTTTTTGCAAAAATTACCCCATGCTGCGGATATAAGGAATGTTATGAAGGAACATTAAGTGCAATTTCAGACACAATGATATTTTGAGGTGTAAAAT
This sequence comes from Rutilus rutilus, assembly GCF_951802725.1. Taxonomy (NCBI): domain Eukaryota; kingdom Metazoa; phylum Chordata; class Actinopteri; order Cypriniformes; family Leuciscidae; genus Rutilus; species Rutilus rutilus. The sequence continues at coordinate 23,127,695 of NC_140231.1, read as the reverse complement.
CCAGGAACATTCTGATCATGTTAGAAAATATCTCATGCACAGTGTTTCAGAAGTTCTTGGTTTTGACTAACAGTTTTATGTCATCCACTTAAGCAATCAGGAAACTACTTGTGGGTGCTTAGCTCTGACGATAGATTTGGGGGGGGGATTGAAACCACAAATTTAAAAATATATCTATCTACTATTTCATCCATATTGTAAATCCTTCACAACCACCGTTTGTCAGAATCGTTTCTATTCTTTCACCACAAACAGCTGTGTTGAAAAAAAATCTCTCAGAGATTTGAACTAAATGTCGGTGGTGACATAAATTGTCGCTGAGAAACTGCTTTTCTGCTCCCCACCCACTGCTCAAACTACAGAGTGTGCTTGACATTTGGAATTCCTAAATGACATGGCCTTTCAGCAACGTGGATTCCCAAACAGATCTAATGTCAGTCAAACTCCCAGCATCCTAGACCCCCAACAATGGCATTCTGAAAGGGTATATGAGGCATGGATGTAGCTGTCAATAAGGCAGACATTAAAAAATAATTGCAGATCAATCCTTATATGTAAATTAATTCATGCTGAACTGTGACCTGTAAAGCAGTGACGACCTCTTGTACCACAGGGGGTATATAGATTTAGATTTTGCATGATTAAACATACACAGCAAAAATTATAGCTTATTAAATAATAAGACAAAAGATTAAAAATAGATTAGCCAATCGTGATTGATGTTTTTTCAGTTCCTTTTTAAAGGTACACTATGTAACTTTTGTCTAAAGCGGTTAAAAAAACAAAACTGCATGCATTTTGCGAAAGAACGTTGTTTTGGTTGTGCTTCGGCTCTGCATGACTGTCTGTGCGGATGAATATGGTTATCCTTCTGCTCATAAAGCATTCATTAGTAGGCTTAAAGGGATAGTTCGGCCAAAAATGATATTTCACCCATGATTTACTCACCCTCAAGCCGTTCGAGATGCATATGTCAATCTTTTTTCAGACGAACACATTTTCAGTTATTTTAGAAAATGTCTTAGATCTTTCAGTGGTTATAATGTGAAGCTATGGGGTCCACCTCCTTCAAGTCCCAAAATGTGCATGCATCCTTCACAAAAGTAATCCATCCGGCTCCAGGGGGATAAACGAAGGTCTTCTGAGGGTAATCCGTGCGGTTTTGTCGTAAAAATATACATATTTAAAACTTTATAAACGAAAATAACTGGCTTCCGGTAGCGGTCGACGCGCGTTCACGGAGATGGATGCTGGCGTATGACGTAGGACGTAGCGTAGGAAGCGCCGTGACGTAGAACGAACGTAGAGTTTTGTTTTGCTCTGCTCTCTGGCTGCGCTGTCACGTTCGTTCTACGTCACGACGCTTCCTACGCTACGTCCTACGTCATACGCCAGCGTCCATACGCATTCACGATTACTTTTGTGAAGGATGCATGCACATTTTGGGACTTGAAGGAGGTGGACCCCATAGCTTCACATTATAACCACTGAAAGATCTAAGACATTTTCTAAAATAACTGAAAATGTGTTCGTCTGAAAAAAGATTGACATATACATCTCGAACGGCTTGAGGGTGAGTAAATCATGGGTTAAATATCATTTTTGGCCAAACTATCCCTTTAAGAGAGTTTAGATGGAAAGTATCTCAAGCTGAATAGCTGAAGATGTTATACTGTCGCTATACCCACATAGTACTTTCTTGAAAATAAATTCCAACACAGTGCTACAACAACCATAATGAAATGACCCTTCACAATAGAAAATGCTTTACTGTGTGTAGCGACAATTTACCATCTTGTCCCTTAGAGGTGTTTGTAGGGCTATCTGACGCGTGGTTCCAAACATATACACTTCCAGTCCAATACTGCATTTATCTTCTTTATTTTGGTTCAGTTCTGATGCTCAAACACATTGTAATCAACAGTTAGCATGTCCTTACATGATTCATGATCCTCACGGTCAAAAATGGTTTGCTTCCCCATTACACCTGCCCTCTCTTGCTCTCTGATTACATATATACCCTAAACCCATACTCCATCCAGTGTTCTCCAGTGGAACTACAACAGACATTTAAAATAGAGCATAATGGCTCTTACACTGTGAATTCTATTACAGACCTACATATTGCAATTTATCTGTTCAATAAAATAAAATAAAATAATATTTGAGTAATACAAACACTCTGTTGCTTTTACAACATTTCAAATCCCTCACTTCTCACAATTTCCAAAAAGCCAAGCCAATGTTGATTCTTGTTTTATTACGAGCGTTTTTTAAAAATGTGTGATTCCCTGAAGGTTCGATATTTAGCATGCTCCATGTCAACCTTTCTTGCTTGTTGTGACAACTAACCTAAGGATTTATTGACTCATTGTTTACATTTTGTACATTTTGAACAAAAATAGGTACATAGTGTATCTTTAAGGGAATATAATACATCGAATGGAGAAGTTTACCCAAAAATAAACACTTTATCATCATTTACTTAAATTTTTATTGAATAATATGGTATTTTGGTCACACAAAGCTTTTGTATGAATTATGAAGAATTTAAATGTAGCTCACAAGTCATATGGACTACTTTTATGGTATGTTTCATCCTTGAAAGCACCAAGGTAAGTAAGTCTCCATTCATTTGTCAAAACTAGACTTTTTCTAAAAATCATTTGTGCTTGAGGGCAAAAAATAACAACTTTTCAGAGGAATACATTTTAGAGACTGCACAAAAGAGACTTTTTCCCTGCAAAAAAATTAAATAAAAAAATACAGCAGGAGGTTGACAGTGATCTGTAAGAGACATCTAAGTAAATGTTAATAAATATGTATGCTGAGGCAAATAGGGGGTCACATGTCAGTCAACGTCAAAGACATGGTGGGCTCAAACAAAATCTGAGAACTTTGAATAAAAAAAGGCAACATCATATTCATATCACAAAACTAAACATCCCAAAACTGCCGTACCGCTTAAAAGATTATCCTGATAAAAAAAACAGAAGCTTTTGTGATGTTTTTGTCATGAAGCCTCAAACATACAGGGCCACACACAATAAATCCATTTAGAAATCAGAGCTATACCAAGTTTTATATTTACCAAGACATTTAAAAGATGTTATAAAGGAGTGAGACAAACCCATCTTCTTCTCCTTTTTTTTCCTTGAGCAAACAGTGACACTATGAGGTCAAAAGAGTGAATAACTAGAAAGAGCAAGACACATCGGTAAAAGTTTTAAACATAATAATTTCTTAATAAAGTTTTTCATCAAAAAATAATATTGATAATTAAAGCTTGCATATAAATTGTACATAATATATTATTGCATAAGTGTTTTTTGCAGAGATTTTGTTACTCTCCAAACTAATTTATATTCTGTTATTTTTTATGCCAACCTTGGTTCACACTGTTCTGTTCTAGTCGTTTACCACCTGTGGTCTTCAGGCTACAACATCAGTCCAAGAGTTTTTGGATCTCATGGGGTCCCTGCTCCTCACCACAGGCCCAAACTATGGTTGATGAGTCAGTGTTTTGATGCCGAGAGACCCAAATGAATCTCTTTTTTCCCCTCCTAAGGGAATTAGGGCTAAAGGGGCTTGGCAAGCAATGGAGGCAATTATGCCCTGAGAGCATGAGAGTTTTGAGTTCCTTTGCTTATGTGTGGGGTTTTGAAGAAGTCAGACTTTCTTCGGTTCGAATAATTCAGTAGCATCCCTCTTAGTTACCCTTGGTAAATAAAAAAACAAATAAGACCAAAATAAATTTGCATTGTTAATACTTTGGGCTTTTATTTAAAAAATTCACATACATTTCATTAAATAATAAATCACTTACTTTCTAATCAGTAACTAGATTTAAAAAACTTAAAACAATAGACATTTAAGTATTTTTGAGTCCAGTCTCTCTTTTTTTCTCTCTCTCTCTCTCTCTCTCTCTCTCTCTTTTTCTCCCGAAATTGCTACTGATTCATTCCGAAAACGTATTAAAACTTATCCCAAGAGTTATCCTACTTGAACCTAGCTTCATATGATGCAATTTCCACCATTGAAAAGGTATAACATGTTTAGAAAGCCAGGATGGTTGTTCGAAATGTTAAAGTGAGAGAAACTTCACTGGCCCGAACCCAAACCGTCGACACCCCACCTTTTCTTACCTGCAATAAAGCATTGTGTTATTCCTGACAGCATGCAACACAGGCACTCATCCCACAGCCTAACAATCAAACGCACAAGGATAAGGTTCTGGGTCTTCTTGCCAAAAAACTTCATGTTCTGGATCACCCCCCTCATCTCTAATCAGGAAAAGATATTCAAGCGTCTCCGGGTTATTTCGTGCCCACCAAACTGAGAAGGGTTTGTTCAGGTCAGGGAGTTTGTGTATCATTTAAATTTCTGCCTCATAAAACTTTTTCATTGTAGCTATTCATATAAGCCTGTTGTCTGGATGATTATTCTTTTGATACCCTATAACTTATATGTGGTAGAACTTATCCTATGGATAAATAAAAGAGCCAAAACTAACCATGAAATATCAAAGGCAGCAGTGAATTATATAAGGGAATTTTTGCAAAGCAAATCCTATATGAATAGACATATTAAAGGGGACCTATAATGCAAAATTCATTTTTACATGGTGTTCAAACATAAATGTGAGTTAGCAATGTGTACACAACCAACCAATAATGGTAAAAATCCACCCATTCCTTTTTTTAATACCCTTAAATCATAAGCAGTGTCTCAGAACAAGCGTTTACATATTCTGAATCTATGCAATGTGACATCACATTTCCCCGCCCACGACTTCTGGCGGACCCTATTAGCATAGAACCCGCCCTGAGTGAGTTGTACACAGTCCACCATGTATATCTCCTCAACAGAGCATTTAACAGTAGCAATTAAGAAATATATTCTTATTAAAGCTACTAAAGTTGTTCAGTCAAGAACAGTGAGTGATTATCTGTTTTTCTTTTGTCGTTTGATTCATATTACCAGCATATATAGCAGTAGGTGCTATATATTACACTGCTTTAACTTTAATACACAGATCTTGATGTTTTTCCATCTACTCAAAAATGGAGATATAAAGATGGTATAATAAATTATCTGTGTGGTATTTTAAGGTGAAATGTCATATACACATTCTGGGGACACCTAGGACTTATATTCCCTAATAGGTCCCCTTTAACACAAATTTTCTGTTCAAAAAGGTTCAGTCACTGGTTTTTACAAAACCACATGTTTTTACCAAAATTGCCCCCTAGTTAAAGGTACAATATGTACGATTTTTGTAATGATATTTCCAAAAATCACTTGCACAGGTATATTTCCTGCAGTTGTGTACTTACAATATCCCAAAAGTTCTCGTTAATCTTTAATTTCAGAGAAATTCCAATTTTAAAAAATGGCTCGTCCCTGGTCATTGTCGCCTGTCAATGACGTAATATCCGCGTTATCCTTGGTTTCCGCTCGTACTGACATATGGCGACAGATGTGGACAACTGCGTTACGTCTAGCTGTTGTTGTTTCGTTCAAACATTATGGACCATGGCAAGCAGACTTTGGGACAAAAGGACAACTAAAACGAGGATCAATATCAGCGTGGCATTTTCGAGATGCTGAGAGATCCACGTCTGTGACAAACTTCGACTTGACAGAGACGTGCAAATGTAGAGGTGAGCAAATGTACATAGAACTAATCAATGTTATATAGCTCAACCTGATGAAATGTTAGAATATGATCAGTATGTTATTCTAATGTTGATCTAGCTTACTGCTTGTCACATACAGACAAACTAACACATAGAATAACATTATAACTTTCAACACACTCAAATGCAGTTTAGTGTGATAGTGCAGACCAAGTGAAACAGCGCTTCGTTACCTCACAAGTTTCGACCTGTCATCTGTGTGAGTAGTAATTTTGCACTTGCGGGTAGTTCAGTAGACTCAAATGTCCTTATTCCTTTATATCCACGGGACTCGCGTGTGGCGCTGATATCTGTCTCTTATTAGCAATCGTGACCTGCTTCATACCACAGTCATGTTAAAAACATCAATGTATTCACTCATCCATAAACATTATTAGATCCTTCGGCATGATGGCAAGTTCCATAATTCCGCTTATGCGTCATCAACCTATGCCTTTGTTATTGTAAGAGGTTAGCGACCCCTAGCGCGAAAAAAGGTTACATATTGTAGCTTTAAAATTTGAATACCATTGTATTTTATACATTGCCTGGTGACAACTTACCCCAATATAGCCAACCTGTTACCTGAATATTTTCAGCTAAAATTTGTAGCAGATGATTTTACAGTGGTTTGAATATATTGAGTTTTAGACTAATTGTCAAGAATGATCATGAACTGTGTTCACACTTGGTTCAAGTTCACTTATCAATCTACAGAAATGGTTATTATACAACCCCGTTTCCAGAATTTGGGACATTTTGTAAAATGCAATAATATCAAGAATCTGTGATTTGTTAATTCTCTTTAACCTTTATTTAACTGACAAATGTACCAAGAAAATATTTCCAATGTTTTCACTGACCAACTTAATTTTATTTTGTACATAATAAACAAGTTTTGATTTTGATGGCTGTTACACACTCAAAAAAAGTTAGGCATGTTTACCTCTGTGTCACATCACCTTTCCTTTTAATTACACTTTTTAATCATTTGGGAATTGAGGATACTAATTGTTGAAGTGTTGCAAGTGGAATATTTGCCCAATCTTGTCTGATACAAGACATCTGCTCAACAGTCTGTGGTCATCACTGTCTGATTCTCCTTTTCATTAAATTGCCCTGCATTTTCAATAAGAGACAGATATGGACTGCAGGCAGGCACATCTCTTCTATGGTGCAGTGTCAAGAAACCACTCAGTTTTAGCATGTGCCGAATGAGACCTGGCATTGTCTTGCTTCCCAGGAAAGATGTCATCTTGATGACAGTTTATGTCTCCGTATAATCCAAATATATGCCTCCATTGTCAGTGGTACCTTCACACAAATGCAAGTCACCCATACCGCTTGCACTGATGCACCCCAATACCAGGACAGATGTTCGCTTTTGCACCTGTCGCTGATGGATATCTTCATGGTCCCTTTTGTCTTTGGGACTGAGAACTCAATGTCTTTTTTTCCCCAAAACAAGCTGAAACATGGACTCATCTGACCACCAGGGACGTGCACAGGGGGGTTGCTCAGGTTGCCCGGGCAACTGCCCATATGCCCTTCTCGACTCACTTTGCCCTTCCGAGAGGGGGGAAAATAAATAAATAAAAAGTACAATGGAGGCAGAATTTCACGTAGGCCTAGATAAAATTTTTTTTTTTTTTAAACCGCAAAGCCTCATTCACTTCCATTCGGGCACCGAAAGTGAAAGTCAGTAGGGGAAGGGCAAACTCTGTTTACGTGGCTGCAGCGCTGCACGCGACCGGCACATGAGCTGAGCCTGCATGAGCGGACCTAGAAGGAGATTGTCGCGGTTGTCAGACGACTCAACGTTGTCGGAAAAGGTGAGTTTGTGATGTATAACAAACGAACGATCATCATCAGGGTTCCAGACTGCGACCATTTTTTGAGAATGTGCGAGTTAAAATTTGATGTGGTCGCATTTGTGCAAGTGCATGGTCATGCATGTAGGCTACTACTCAGTTAAATTCACGCATGCATTTTCCTGCATTGAACTTGTTTTAGCGCCCGCCAAATTGATTTTTTGTCCCGCCAAAGTCTTATTTGATCGGTGAGTAATGTAGATGAACTGCTGCGCTTGTGACAGGAACAAGCAGAGAGAGAGAGAGAGAGAGAAAGAGAGAGAGAGAGAGAGAGAGAGAGAGACACCCGGTCGCGCGCGCGCACTCTCTCTCTTCGGAGACAGGCGAAAGTGTAAACAAGACACCGTCTCCAAACTAAGCGCTGTCTTGCTCTCTCTCCCTCGCACATATTAATCAAAATAAATCGACACGGTGGTAAAAGGTCGGAAGACCAAAAGTTTCATGTGGGGCATTTTTTTCCTGAAATACCGCTGGGTGTGAATTGTGCTAAATAAGTTGCCTTATCTTCTCTGAAAAGCGTTCCGGACATTCAGCTGGCATAAAACAACACTTTAATAAAACGAAAAAAAAAAAAAAAAAAACTATCCAGTGATGAAATGTTTTCTGTGTTGACAGAAATCTTGGATGTCCATGTCCTAACTGCTGGGATAATCACACAACGCGCATGACACGTCCAATACGCGAACTAATGACTCCATTGAACCGATTTATTTTAATGAATAGTTAAAACAACTGATCTTTCCAACAGTGAACTCAGTAGACGTCTGAATCGGTGTATAACTAATCAGTAACACTTTACAATAAGGTTCTATTTATTACATAAATAACATAAAAAGTACAGTTAGCTTACTCAAGCTTAAGCTTTAAAATAAATAAAACCACTTGTTTTTTTGAAAAGCATATTACTACATTTTTCCACACAGTGCTATCAAGAAGAATCGTTAAAGAATCGGATCAATAATCAGAATCGTTAGTGGCATTATATTGATAAAATCTGTGTTATTATTAGTAGTAGGCTAGTTAAGGTGATTGATTAGATTAGATTAGATTCAACTTTATTGTCATTACACAAGTACAGGTACAAGGCAACGAAATGCAGTTTAGGTCTAACCAGAAGTGCAATAGCAGCAAGTGCAGGATATACAGTGGTTCATAAGTGCAGAACATGGATATGTACTGAATAAATATAGAGTTGAATACTATTATAAACAAAAATGTACAGATAGATTGTCCTATGAATATAATATACAGATAACTATTACTGTGAACAGAATTTACAGCTAGATATGTACTGAATATAATAAGATGGCTATTACTATAAACAGAATGTTTACAGATAGATATGTACTGAATATAATATACAGATGGCTGTTACTATAAACATAATTTTACAGATAGATATGTACTATGAATATATATACAGATGGCTGTTACTATAAACAGAATGTGAGCATAATATACAGATGGCTATTACTATAAACAGAATTTTTTAAATAGATATATGTATAAGTTAGGCTAATGAGCAGTATAACAATGGATTTAAAGTAGTGCAAATAAAGTTTGGACAGAAGCTATCCGAGTGAGTGCAGTGGAAAGTAATTGCATATTACAGTTAAGGTACGATATTGCAATGTATATATAACAGTCGGTACTGTAAATAAACAGTCGGCAGTGCAAATGAGCATATTCCAGTCAAGGTAGTAGTGCAAGATGCATATGTAAACAGTTGTTACTGTAATAACAGTCAGCAGTGCAAATGAACATTATAGTATTGCAAATAACAAAATGGAGGCAGGTGTGAGGAGGGAGAGGAGAGTCAATCAGTATATGAGGGGAGTGGGATCAATGAGGGTTAGAGTTTAATAAAGAGACAGCTCTGGGGAAAAAACTGTTCTTTAGTCTGCTGGTCCTGGTCCGGAGGCACCTGAAACGCCTGCCGGAAGGCAGGAGAGAAAACAGTCTGTGGGCTGGGTGAGAGGAGTCCTTAAGGATGCTGCGAGCTCGATGCAGACAGCGTTTCCTCTGGATGTGCTCGATGGCAGGTAGTGGAGTCCCAGTGATGCGCTGGGCGGTTTTCACCACCCGCTGCAGTGCCTTGCGCTCTGCAACAGAACAGCTCCCATATTGCGTGCTGTATTTCAGTGTTTTACTTCTTTGTGTATATATATTGTAATAAAGACCCTGTTATTCTCAGTCCTTCATATAGCCTGTGAGTTTTTTCAGGGGTGCCCTTTTTTCAGGTCAGAGCAACTGCCCCTCAAAATTCCTGTGCACGTCCCTGCTGACCACAGCACACATTTCCACTGTCTTATAGACCATCTGAGATGATCTCGGGCCCAGAGAACTCGACAGCATCTCTGCTTAGAACTGTTATAGCTTTCTCCTTGCGTAACAGAGATTCAGGTGGCATTTCCTGATGCAGCATCAGACAAAACGTTTTTTTCCAAAGTTCTCCCGAGCTCATGTGGCTCATGTGGTTCTCCCGAGCTCATGTGGCTCATGTGTAGTTCTCCCGAGCTCATGTGGACTTCAGGAGAAACACCCCAGCACTCCCCCCTCTCACCATCATGAACAGCACTGTGGAAGCAGTGGAGTCATTCAGGTTCCTGGGCTCTACCATCTCCCAGGACCTGAAGTGGGCAAATCACATTGACTCCATTGTGAAAAAGGCCCAGCAGAGACTGTACTTCCTTCGCCAGCTGAAGAAGTTCAATCTGCCACAGGAGCTGCTGATCCAGTTCTACTCAGCCGTCATTGAGTCTGTTTTAAGCACTTCCATCACTGTCTGGTTTGGTTCAGCTACCAAATCGGACATCAGGAGACTACAACGGACAGTCCGGACTGCAGAGAGGATTATTGGTGCCCCCCTGCCAACCCTCCAGGACCTGTACTCTTCCAGAGTGAGGAAGAGAGCAGGTAAAATCATCACGGACTCCACTCACCCTGGACACCCCCTGTTTGAACTGTTACCGTCAGGACGGCGACACAGATCACTGGCCACAAGAACATCCAGGCACAGGAACAGTTTCTTTCCACAGGCCATTTCCCTTCTGAACACTTAACATGCCCCCCAAAGCATATGCCTGTAAGTGCAATACTCCCACTGTCTAGTGCAATAAACTCAGGTGATATTTATATCTATATTATTCATACTACTCAAAATACTGTAAATATGTTTATAATCTGTAACATGCGCTAGACTCCCACTGTCTAGTGTAATATAATTCAGGTGATATTTATATTTATATTATTCATACTACTCAAAATACTGTAAATATGTTCATAATCTGTAAATGTTTATTAAGACTAAACCCAACTGTGACCCTACTTTTTTACTTTTATACTATTTTTATTTATTTTTTATATATTTTTATTCTTAGAATTTGTATTACTATGTTCTTGTTGTATTTGTATTTGTATATGTGCACTGGAAGCTTCAGTACCAAGAAAAATTCCTTGTGGGTGCAAGCACACTTGGCAATAAAGCTCTTTCTGATTCTGATTCTGATTCTGATTCTGATTTATTTAACCGAGTAACATGATGGTTTCTCATGCAATGCCATCTGAGGGCTCAAAGGTCACGCACATTCAACAGAGGTCTCCTGCCTTGCCCTACACAGACTGAGATTTCTCTGGATTCCCTGAATCTTTTCACAATATTATGTATGGAAGATGGTGAAAGACATAAATTCTTTGCAATCTTGCATTGAGACATGTGACTATTGAATTGTTTGACAATTCTCTCATGATATTTGGCACAAAGTGATGAGCCATGACCCATCTTTGCTTACAAAGACTGAGAAGCTCTTTTACACTCAATCACGATACCCTCACCTATTGCCAATTCACCTGCTCATTGTGGACTGTTTCAAAAGAGTTGGATAATCTAACTTGGATAATCTTTCCACTTTTTGTTTTGCCTCTGTCCCAACTTTTTTGTAGTGTGTTGCTGCCATCGTTTATATTGACAAAATACAATTATGTTGTTCAGTGAAAACATTGGAAAACTTTTCTTAAAAAAAAAAAAAAAGGTTCAAGAGAATTAAGAAATCCCAGATTGTGAATTTTATCACAATTTATGACTTATTTAACTTTTCTGGAAATAGGGTTGTAAAAAATATCACTATAGTTCAAAGTCTGTAGGCTATGTAAAAAGGACAGTGTTCACTCAAAAATAAATATTCACAATTTCCTCACCCTTGTCTTTTAATTCGCTTTCTTCTTTGGAACACAAAAAGAGTTAGAGGATATGGCAGAATGCCCAAACTGCTCGTGTATTCAACAAAGTGAATGGAGACCATGGCTGTTAAGCTAGATTTTAAAAGGCAAGTGAATAACAACATAAAAAATCACTCTGTTCCTTACATAAAGGATTAGTTATGTGGCTTCGGAAGACTTTGACTACTTTTATGATGCTTTCATGCTATAATGCTTTTTTAATCGGAACTTGAAAGCCCACCCACTTTCATGATGTTCAGGACAAGCATCAATATTCTACTTTTGTAGAAGTTAGGTGAGTCATGGCAGTTTTACACTCAATTTAAAAAAAAGCATACAAATAACTTCTGAACATCTTGAGGTAAATATATATCCGCCAGATGGCGCTGTGGTGCTTTCGCCTTGTTGAAGTGTGTTGCCAGGTGCGAGTTTTATAAGCGAATTTAGGCTTTTTTACCATTTGCTTATTTCTCTTGCGCGATCTGGCAACATTGAGTTTCTGGCCTTACCAGTCAACATCAGCTTCCTGAGCTCTGTTTCAAACACGCAGCTGGACAAAATGGTACGTGTTTATTTACCAGAGTACATTTCTTTATCAGAAGATACTCGTACTCTTTGGTTTCCTTTTAAAACCATACGTCCGAGTATATATTTAGGCTGTTTTCCCAAAAACCTGGTATTTTAGCGCTGAAGGGTCACATGACAGCAGCGAGCTAGCGCTGCTTGAGTGATTCAACCCAACAGTATCGAGTCAGAATGTAGTCAGCCTCTTTTAAATTGATTAAATCACTGACACTTGAAGTATATTCTTCGCTATATAAACTAATTATGCGTTTCATTGTAGCAATACTTAGTATAGTGTGTTAATGCTGAATGCTGAGTCCAGTAACAGAATGCTAGCCTACAGTGGCTAACATAAAACTGTTCTTCTAGTATCTTATATATAATGAGGTTGACATGTTGTGTACAAAATTAAAGTCAATGTAGACAAAGCATTTTTTTTAAAAAACGTTTACTTTGTTTTCAGCTTACATTGTATTTTTGTTAGACGTATAAAACTGAAGAGAAACATTTTAAAAATGTATTTGCGCATCAGTAAATATCGTTCCAAAGCAGTTTTACAGAAATTAGTGCTTTCAAATCGAACCGTTGTCATTGAAGTTCTAGAGTCTGTGTTCTTATGGGAAGCGTCAGCAGCTTTTACCCCAATTTTCATACTAACACACTAACACTTCTGTGTGTCCTCCATTCATCAACCACAATCAGCTAACATTCAATCTAATTTATGTTGACTTTTCCAGTCGATATTATTTATCCACTTAGTTTCAGTTTTCCTTCTGTCTCACATCACCTTTAATCTTTTGTATGTTGTTTTTTGTCATGATCATGCATCCTCTTCCTCAAATCCTCCCTCACCCACTGTTCCCCTTCCTGACATCTGCATCGTATTCAGGCTGGTCACAGAGTAAGTGCATCTCCAGACCTCTCGTGCGTGCTCCTGGTTTTCTGAATTTTAGAGTACTGCTGCTGCTGGATCTGTCACCATTCCTCTCACCTTCAGTCTTATTTCTGTTTAGACTGCTCTGGGTTTATGATGTTCTTTTTTTCTAGAAAGCTTGCAATTGAAATGAATTTGTCTGTGAGAAATAAAATAGCTAGTAATCTAATTATCAGCTTGCAGAATACGTATCAATCTAGGCACGTTGAACATATAGCCTATCATCCTGTTTCTAAGCATTACAGCAACACATTTTGTGGTTTGCATATTTTATGAACATTTGGATGTATATTTTAAACACAGGCTAATTAGAGTATCAGTCTCATGGGAGTAATGAGTTATGTTTGGAATGGGATACTTGAGTACTGCTTACAGCACGGTATAATACTGCCTATTTTATATTTCAAGCACATGAAACAGTATGCAACTATGAACATTTCAATCAGAAGTATGCTATTGCTGTATGTGTCATTTACTCTCTTCAAATTTATTCAGTGTTTTATTTAGTTATCATATTAGAAATAAAAACATTAGTTTGCATTATAATCATAAAGTTTTGTGTTCAGATGTCTTAACATTCGATCAAATAATGAAAGATTGCATACGTTATAGGGTATGTTTCCATTCTACACATCATAAAGCTACATACTGCAGAAATAGTAAGGCTGCATCCAAAATCGCATACTCTCTTGAGTAGGTACTTATTTTGAGTAAGTACTTGAATTAAAAGTATGTTCAAAATAGCATGAATGCGTGTAGTATGATTTTTATTGTCGTGTGACCTACCACTTCCCTGCCATTCACAAATCCTCTCCCGTAGCCTCATTGGATGCCCATTTCAGAACCTTGCTGGAAGTTAGAAGTCGTCCAGGAACTTTTCACCTGCTGTTTAATTAATGCTTTGAATTCTGACATTTTCACCTACTATATAGTTTGGAAATATGCCATTTGGATGCAGCCACAGTGTAGGATGTCAGTATTCTATGTCAAAGTTTTGTCGAGTAAAATTTTTTATTTAGGCTTGTATGTGAACGGTTTGATCTCAGCCTGTTTTAGGTTCAACAAAGCTAACAGTCTTAGAAGCCGCTCTCTTGCTCAGCTTTGACTTGATTGTTGTCTGAAGAAAATTTGCTCTCATTTTAAATGACTACATAAATGCTAATTCTTTCCAAAAATATTGAATTAAGATTTTATTCAGACAGCAATGCATTGCTTGCTTTCCTTCACTCTTGAGTGTCCAACAACTAACCATTGAAGAACGCTAACAAGATGTCTTTTGCCATTAGCTGGTGCTTGTGTTAGGTGATCTGCACATTCCCCACCGATGCAACACCCTGCCTCCCAAATTCAAAAAGTTGCTGGTGCCTGGCAAGATTCAGCACATCCTCTGCACGGGAAACCTCTGTACAAAGGAGAGCTATGATTACCTGAAAACACTCGCTGGAGACGTGCACATTGTCAGAGGAGACTTTGATGAGGTTGACTTTTATTACCTATTTCTGTTTTTCCAAGTTGTTTATGCACTTTTTAACCATCCACATTTCTTGTTTCTAAATGACAGAACTTGAATTACCCAGAGCAGAAGGTGGTGACGGTGGGGCAGTTTAAAATCGGTCTGATCCACGGACACCAAGTGATCCCATGGGGTGACATGGCGAGCTTGGCGCTCCTTCAAAGGCAACTGGATGTGGATATTCTCATATCTGGCCACACACACAAATTTGAGGCTTTTGAGAATGAGAATAAATTTTATATAAACCCTGGATCTGCCACAGGGGCCTATAGTGCACTGGAAAGGTATAACATTTACTTTTATCTTCTTCAGATCACGTTTAATCAAACGTTATACGCAATGTTACGTGGATGATTTGTGATTGAATTGTCTCTTTACAGCAACATCACACCATCATTTGTTTTGATGGACATTCAAGCATCCACAGTGGTAACGTATGTCTATCAGCTCATTGGAGACGACGTCAAGGTCGAGAGAATCGAATACAAGAAGTCGTAAAGATGCTGTCAGACGCCTTCTTTCAGGATGCTAATCTCGTCATTCCCTCTCACCTGAACGCCACCATCGTACAAATGCTGTATCATAACATTACACTATATTTCAATGTAATATATAATACTGTTTATATGTCACCAGAATGTCATCAATTTGTGGTTTCAGCAAATGGTTGTTGAAAATGCAATAATGCTGCATTATTTGCATAATTTTAGTCTGAATTAGTCTTATAAATATGTTATGTCCCTTATTAATTTTTCAAGGCCTGTGTTAAGTCATCTTTCATAAAATAAAACCCCACATCACATGAGCAGTGTAAGTATTTTTTTTATGAAAACAGAACACATTTGACACAATATTATTAAAATATTTTGAAATGTCTTGGACATCTGGATTGTTTATGTCTAGGATATGTTTTAAGAATGATTTTGTTAGATATTTTTCATAAATGACAAAAACCTAGATTGATGCGTTAGGTAAGAAATATAAAGTCCTCTTCATCTTCTTCCGATTCATTAAAAGACAGACCACTCATCTGTCCGGCAAGATAAGAATCTGTTTCAGCCGCCTCCCATTCGAAGTCAGCTTCCCGTGGCCGTGATCCTGGAAATGTTAGGTCCGTTAACTCCATTTAATGTTAAAAACTGGAACCTAAAGTGTTCAAAGGATCCAAACCTACCCCGTGAAGAAGCATGCTTTGCAATGGTAGCCCTCCTTTTTCTTGGCTGTCCCATATTCGATTTTGCAAATCCAGAAGACACTCTGTGTAGTTAAATTTTAAGTTTACAGCTAAGCCTCTGAAAAGTTTTGCAGGTGGCATCACATATTTACCTTTGATGATTGACGATTTTAGGTAAAGTTGTTTTCTTGGCTTTCTCTGAAGTCGAAGATCTCTTTCCACTTTTTGTTTTCTTGTTTATAGATGTACTCTGAGAGTTTGCCATGTGTTCTACTTCTGGGGTGTACGTTGACATCTGCAGTTTCACATTTACATTCACATGATGCGCATCCGGCACTAAATATGGAGTATAAGAAGTTGTAACATGTCAAATATTTAATTGTATTAAAAGTTCTTGCTAATACAGGCATAAGTCCCATGCTCATATTATATGATGTGATGGTTCACCTGTCCGGATACACCGGTGTAATACGTTCATATAATGTTGACATATTAGCTGCCGCATGTGCTCTTTGCTGTAGGCCTCTGCGATACTGGACAGAAAACGCTTCTGTCCTGGTGTCAGGCCTGGATGCTGAAAACCAGTGTTTATTTAAATGTGAATTTTGAGTTACATGGCAGAAGGTTCTTATGGCTGCTGAATCAGATATTGTCACCAAATTTTCTGCAGACATATAAAAGGTACTCCAACATTTACAAAATGAGACTAAGTGTCTGAGTAAAGAGATGTAAAAGTAACTGAAAAGTTCAAATAAGGACATTTTCATATATATATTTTTTTATCATTTTGCCTGCGTTAATGCCAACTGCATACATTTTGTCAGAAGTTTGTATTTTTATTGGAATTTTATTTCATCTTCATTTCCTTTAATAAATCTATTTTACACAAGGTACACAAAATAGTTACACTCAGGACTGTCCCCACTGAAACCCATTAAAACTGAAATTATTAAGAGGGGCCATTTGAATATAAAATGATGCCGTCTTTGTTAAAAGGCCTTCATTCTGCTGGCAATCTAAAGCTTATATGTATGGCTTTGATTTTCTAACAGTTTTTGAGTTTTCTAAAATATATGTTTTATAGGCTATAAAAATTGTTCATACATAATTTTCATAAACTTAAACCTCTATAACTTTTTGTTTTACTTTTTTAAATTAATTTTAACAGTAATCTGCCATGGGTCTTTAAATATTTATGACCGTTTTTTTATATTTTTGTCCTCTACGGACCTCAGAGTAACTTTTTTTTTTTTAAATTGACGCACAAGATATACATTTTCATGAAATACCTGTAAAAATGGAGCAGCAGTCATGGTCTTGGGGATATGAATAGTTTTAATGTCCCGATTTTGTTCTGGCTCTTGTACAGTTGCAGGTTGTATTTTATGTCCAAATACTGAGTTTGTTTTTCCTGGATAAGGAGAGAATTTAAGTACTTTAAATAAATATTTAGTTACAATTCACAAAGTCATTAAAGTAAAAACTCCAAGATCATGGTTTACTACACATATGACAGCTGTTTGGCTTTAGGATTTTTTTTTTCTTTCAACTCAATTGGGTCAGAGACTCTGGTTACTCTTGGTTACTCTGTCCAAATTATACAGGTGTAATGTTTCTGTAATTTACACAGATTAAGTTTGCTACTCTGTAGCCGTATGGAAAAAAACTGCCAGGCTGCTGGGGAGATAAAATGGTTGAATTTTGAGTTCAAATTTACTATACATGCTATTGCAGATGTATACTGCATTTACAGATGTATGCAGCAAAAGAGGTACTATAAAAATGAAGTGATGTGATTCAGGAACTATTAGGCTACAACATGCAAAATAATGCTCTAAAGTTATGTAAATTGTACAAAATTAAAGCAACACGTTCTTAAATAGGACAATAAAATAGTTGTAAACAGAAAATTATCTGACATTATTATGATTTTAACTGGGACACACTGCTTTTGAGATGACTAGGAAAAGTGTCCCAATTAACATGAATTAGCCATTAATTGCTAATCTGGCCAATTAATAATTATTTATGGAACAAACTTACCAGTTTGCACATGGTTGAGACCAGATGGCCTGTCAAAACAGTATACAGGAAACACATAATGTGTATGTGACAAAAACGCAATAAACTTAAAGTAATTTTCATATCTATGTTATGATATTCTCTGGCTTACCTTAAAGGCAAAAACGACTTTTTTTGATGCAGACGGCTTTTATCGGTGCTGTTTTCAAGGAATTTCACGTGCTTTTTCATGCCGGAGCGTTACCTGAACTGTGAGATCTGTGGCATATACAAGTGATATAAGACGACCTGAAATCCCATCCGACAACGCGCGTGTGTGCGTTTCCAGTGTTTTGACTCTAGCGGGCTTCCGTACTAGGTGACGAAAAAACAGCATGGCTACTGTACGAATTGTAAGTGGAACACACCGAGGAGACAAATAACGTTTTTCTGTGCGTCAAGACAAAACGACATAACATCTCGTGCTTTTGGAGCCGGAGAATTGACAATGCCGCGATACGCGCAACTAGTGATGGGTCCTGCCGGAAGTGGAAAGGTAATTAAGCACCAGTATGACTAGTTGGGCTAACATACTATATGATTCGAAATAATTATGATTTTGTTGTTTTATTGTGCGTATATCTGTGCTGAAGTGAAATCCTAAACACCAGACTGGTCTGCATTGCGCGTGATTATAAGTACAGTGCATGAACCAGTGTAGGCCTATATTGTTGCTTAATAAATCAGAGTTATTTTTTCCTTTTTTTTAGAGTACTTACTGTGCCACAATGATAGATCATTGCCAGGCCCTCAACCGATCTGTACAGGTGGTGAATCTGGATCCAGCTGCAGAACATTTTGAGTATCCTGTCATGGCAGGTGAGGAACCGGTACATAGATACACATCTCGCAGATCTTTTTTGTTTTTATTTTGAACATATGTTCATATCAAACATTTTTTTACGGTTCATGAGAAACAAATTCTGTCAAATGTTTTCAAGCTTTTCTCTGGTACAGTAATGTGCAGACAGTAGTATCATTACATTATTCACTTTTAGTAAAACAACTTCAAAGTGTTAAAACCTTCAATGATAATGCCTTTAAAACAAACAGGCACTATCATTGTTTAACACATCCACAATAAATCCAAGCAGCACACACTAAAAGAGAAAAAAGTAAACAAATATATTTTAATAAATGAATAATAAGGAAGCTATTACTCACAAATAATAAATACCACAATAAAAGTAAATTATATTATATGACATTACATGGAGGCGTTCACAGTAAGATCGATTAACATTCATTTATTAAACAGATAGGATGAATTTTCATTTAATTGATTATTTTAATTTTACTGCATTATAATTGTTTAAAATTAAATTAGTTAACTCCTTTTTGCTAAAATAAATTGAATAGTCCCAAACAGTCTTTAAAATAGATATTCGAGTGATGTAATATTCATTGCATATTGTAAACATTCAAAAGAAAACATCTAGGTAAAGAACAATTTTACCTGCAATCATCAGTCGAACATGAAATACAATTTGTATTTCAGAATTAGTGGTGCAAATGACAACAAAAAACACAAATACTGTAAAAAAAAAAGAGTCATTTTTATACAGTGATTTGATTAACACATTATTAAAATTGTAAAAATACATACAATTTGTGGAAACACTTTACAATAAGGTTTCATTAGTTAACTACTTTAGTTAACAAGAACTACGAATGAACAATACTTCTACGCCTTTTATTAATCTTAGTTCATGTGAATTTCAACATTTACTCATACATTATTAAAAATCAAATTTTGTCAACATCAATCAGTATTTAACGTTAGGTAATTCACCGTGATCTAACACGAACAAACAATGAACGACTGTATTTTTATTAACTAATATTAACAAAGATAAATAAATACTTTAACAAATCCATTGCTTGTTGTTAGTTAATGTATTAACTAATGTTACCATCTGAGAAAGTGTTACCCAATTTGTATTTTATAACTAGTGTTGCAACTGCCCTTGTTTTAGCATATATCATTTGTCATTTATGTTAACTTCAATACACCATCATAGAGAGAAAACTGCATATAGGTCTACATTTTTTCATTTTCTAGGCAGAGAAAGAACTCTGTGGAGCTTGTGCTCAATAGTGTCGTTTCTGTAAGTAGTTTGTGTTTATAGACAGCTAGTGTGTTCTTATACAATTGCACTTGTATGCAGATATTCGAGAACTGATCCAAGTAGATGACGTCATGGAGGATGACTCCCTGAGATTCGGCCCCAATGGAGGACTGATCTTCTGTATGGAGTATTTCGCCAACAACTTTGACTGGCTGGAAGAGAGTCTTGGTCATGTGGAGGATGACTATATACTGTTTGATTGCCCTGGTAAGAGGTGATGTGGTTCGACGGTATGGTGCTTGTTTGAGGACTGGCGTGGAACAGTAAAGAGCATTGTGTCCTCTTGACTGCAGGTCAGATCGAGCTGTACACGCATCTGCCTGTTATGAAGCATCTTGTGGAGCAGCTACATCAGTGGGAGTTCCGCGTGTGTGGCGTCTTCCTGGTTGACTCTCAGTTCATGGTCGAGACCTTCAAGGTAATGCTTGTCACACGGCAATGACAAATAATGTAAAAAACAGTGTTACTATGAAGTGGAAGTGTGTTTCAGCAACTGTGGGCTGGATTTTCTTTTAGTAATTTTGATTAAGAAATGATTGAAATTGTAAAAACCTACATTTTAATTTTGTTGTTATTCATTTTCTAGTTTATCTCTGGAGTTATGGCCGCCTTGAGTGCTATGGTGTTGCTAGAAATCCCACAAGTCAACATAATGACTAAAATGGATCTACTCAATCCAAAGGCTAAGAAGGAAATAGAGAAGTATGTTTCGAGAGATCTTGAAATAAGATCACTTTTTAAACCTACATTTAAGTGTCATAACAGTGTGTTTTTTGTTGTTCTGTTATATTTGCAGGTATCTAGACCCGGACATGTACTCCGTGATGGAGGACAACTCTGTTGCTTTGAGAAGCAAGAAATTCAGAAAATTAACCAAGGCCATTTGTGGTTTGGTAAGTTACAGTTACAATGATTCTTCCTCGAGTCGAGGATTTGATAAATACTGGTATATGTGCAATTCAAGTGCATCATCTAGGGCTGAACAATTTTGAGGAAAAATTAAAAAGCTTCAGGTTTGCTGTACTTGTTTGTTGGGCTGCAAAATTTGACCAAAAATCATTGTTGATTATATATAAATATGACTATCAAATGATGAGGATAATAATAATTATTATTAATTAATTAAATTGTATTAACCAAAATAAGATATATATATTTCTATTGTAATAATATTACTTCATTGTACACATTGAGTATTTAATAATTATTTTATTTTCAGTACAACTGTAAAAACACAATTCTAATATTTGTTTTAATTACTTCAATTTCTTTTTCCTTTTCAGTATGACTAAAAAGATCATTATTATCATTAAAAAAAGAAATCTATTTAATAATACTACTTCCCTGTACACAAATTGAGTATTTGTTCATAATAATATTACAGTAATTACAACTGTAATATTTATGTCTTAATTTCTTTATTTTTCTTTATTTCTTTTTTCATTTTTGCAGAAAACCCGAAATAAACAAAAAATACTTTGTTGGCTACAGGTTTATAAACTATTCTTATTACAAACAAATCTGTTGAAGCTCTTTACTGAAGTCTCACACTCTGTATTTATTTAATTAAATCACAGCATTTGCAGTTTGATAATCGCATGGCCCTATCACTATTTCGATTTTATTTCGATTAATCGTTCAGCCTTAGCATCTTCACGCTGATATTATCTGGTGGTAAAACTTTGCACTGTTTTCTTTAGATTGATGATTACAGTATGGTTCGATTCCTGCCCTTTGATCGCACTGATGAGGAGGGCATCAACATTGTCCTGCAGCACATTGATTTCTCCATACAGTATGGTGAAGACCTGGAGTTTAAAGAGCCCAAGGTTTGCGCATAAGGCTACTTTCAACTACTGTACACATTTTTTTATTTAAAAAAAAAGATGTTTTAGATCAAATTACAACCAAATTGTAAATTTAAACATTAAACTGATCAACTTTTCTTCTCTTTTCTCTAGGAATTGAATGAGGAACCCAGTAACACGAATTTTGATGAGTTCTTTCAAGGCACAGCAGATTCTTGAAGAAATCCCACATGAAGCCAGACTACATTTATATGTGTTCCACTAAATAAGAGTTTCATTTATTTAAACAATATTTTGTCATGTTCATAATATCATTGGTTGGAGGGTGCAACCGAAACCTGTGCTGTGTCTCAATCTTCTTAGCAGAGTTTTATAAAATGTAATCAGTTTTTTAGAATTGTCTATTTATTTTTGCAATAAAAATATGGAAATGACAATGTGGTTTTATTTATTTTTTTATTTGTATTCAGTCGTTACATATGTCTCAACGTTACAACCTTAGGGAAACGTTAATGGAGACATGCCCTATGCAGAAGAGTGGTTTATCATTATGTGTGTTGTTCAATAGTGGGATGTTAACCTTTTATATTTGGCCATCCAGTCTTGATTACATCCTTGTTAAAACCTAATGCACTTACGTTGTCTAGATAAGCAGCCCGCTTGGTTTTGACAGCCGAGACGTCAAAATGGGTTGGACATCTTTTAATGGCACACATATTTAAGATTTTCAAAGAAATTTTCTGGTGGAAAAAAGTGAAGCAGCGATGCTGCTGTTCTTCGGCGCCCCCTAGTGGTTATGACGGGATACTGTACTGGAAACTTCCTGTATCTGTGTAGGGTGGGACAGCGGAAGCGGCGGGTTTGCAGCTCTGACATTTTCATTTTTGCCTGCTAGGTTTGGGACATATCGTACCAAAATGCCGGTAAGAAATTATTAATCGTTATGATTTAAACGATGTTCGCAACTGTTTGCTTTGTGAGCAGCCGCTGTGCCACGTTTTAGAGCTGGAGCGAACAAGAAATATATTATTTTAGCATTATTAGCCACAGCGCTAACCTATACATCATCTTACTCTGGTAATTTTTCTACAGATGTAACAGTTTTACAAAGAAATTATGTTTTGGTCTTTATGCTTTATTGCCCACTATGCATGTGGAAGTATCAGAAATATGTTGCGGAAACAGATTTGTTGCATTTGTCCATGATGCAAACAACTGGATTTCCTCATTTGCATTCAGTGCAATGAAAACTGACTGATTCTCTTCAAATATCGGTTATTTAAAATAAATAAATAAATATCAAATGTGCTATGTTACAGAAATAATTATGTTTGCCTTTGACTCAAGCTTGCATTTTTCTTCCTTTCTTCAGGCTTACCACTCAAGCCTGATGGACTCAGACACCAAACTGGTGGGGAATATGGCGTTATTGCCCCTTAAAACACAGTTTAAGGGTCCTGCTTCTAAAGAAAGTAAGAAAGTTTGCTTGATTCTAGGCTGTACTGTGAGATCTAAGATGTGTGAGATTCTTCCTTAAATGGCCATCATTAGTAAAGCGTCTTTGACAAATCAGCTGTTCGTTCCTCTTTCCATATTCAGCCAAAGACACAGATATTATCGATGAGGCCATCTACTACTTCAAAGCCAATGTTTTCTTCAAGAACTATGAAATTAAGGTAAGGAGTGAATGTCTGTACAGGAGCCTAGAAAAATGTACTTGGCGTGCCTTAACACGAATTCATAGTTCTGTCCTGAGAGAAGAATAAAGGTCCTCCTTGTATACACATATTTTTGAGTCTTGACTTTACCTCAAACACTCATGTTTAATAGCAGATTTTGATTAGGGTTTTTTATTTATTTCAGACTCTTATATGCACTTTAAAATCGGCATTAAATGGAAGTTGCAATACTCTTTACTTCCCTGTTGTGACGTGTATCTGAGTGAAACTGCTTCTCGAGCAAGAATTTAGGGCGGGATTTGATTTTGTCCATCGGGAATTGATTGTACTAGTGCAAAATACCCGTGAAAAATCTGTTTTTGTGTGTGTTTTTAGTAATTGTTGGTTTGGTGTGTTTGAGTGCTCATTGTTACAATTACACAGCAAAAGTTCAGTGACAATTTTATTTGTGCATGGTAGAAAGCACACAGTGAACTCTGAGAAAACGCTATGCTTGAGCAAACAGTTTGTGAATAGGCTACTACAAATGATGCCCGTGTAAGAGACTGAACGCACTGAATAGGATATGTTTAGTTGGTGAATAGCATAGGCTACTATTACACAGTATAGCGATAACGTTAAGCGCACCTGAATGAAATATAATATTCAGAAGTAAACAGCATAGCTGACTTATAGATTCAGTTAACATCCACAAATGAATAAGCGCGTCGATTCAGGGAGCAGTGCAAAGTGCCCGTGCAAAATCAGTTTTTGTGAGCTGATCGCCGTCAAAAAAGTTCAGGAGATATTTCTTAGCGATGGCTGATTCCAACAGTTTCAATATGATAAAAAATAACTTTTATATTGATTATATAAAAAAAAAAAAAGTGTTATGAATTTATTGCATTTTTTGGGGAAAAAAAGATTTGAATTTGTTATGTTATTATAACCTAAAGATGCTATGTGAAAGTTTGAAACAGAAAATAGTGGTTTTCATCTTGCCACTTTCTTGAAGAAAGAAAGAAAACACATTTTTACTCAAATTAATCAAAATGGATTTATCACATTCTGGAACCAAACTATAATATTCAGAAGTAAACAGTGTAGCTGACTGAGTGTTTATGTCAGAATGTTTATTTTTAAACCACAACCTTCTTGGGGCTTCTTTGACCGATACAACCCTCTAATGTCCGAATGTTTATTTTTAAACCACAACCTTATAAAAATGATATATTTAACGATATCTTTTGCATTTCTCATCCAAACAACATCAAACTTGGCACTGCACTTACTCGTGCCCGTAGCGAGACATCTGTCAAGTTTGAAATCCATCGGACTAACGGTTCGAGAGATATGTGGTTAACACAGACACACACACAGACAGACAGACGTTTCTATAATTTATAGATAGATGGTTGTGGTTTGCTATTGGTGATGTCATGTGAGTGACAGGTTGTCCCGCCCTCGCGCCGGTAATTACTTCATCAGAGAAATGAGGTCACTGCAAACAGGAGGGGGAAGTTATTTTGATTAAAGATTACGAGTGCATGTATTTAAAAAAAAAAAGAAAGAATGGTCTGCACAGATAAATAATTTAAAACACACTGAATTGAATTTGTTTTATAATTCATGAACTTTGCAACCACTGTGATTGAACTGAATAATGACACTATTGTCTTCTGTAGAGCAGTTTTATATCTGAAATTGAATGTTTCATAATTGATGTACTGCAACATTAACTGTTATTTTCCAGTTTATTGCTGTGAAGTTGCTTTGACAATATCTGTAGTGCATAAAGCGGCTTATATACAGTATATAAATACATAAAATATTTATTTCTTTAATTTTGATAGAATGAGGCTGATCGGACTTTGATCTACATCACTCTTTACATCTCTGAGTGCCTCAAGAAGCTCCAAAAGGTAACTATTGTAAAAAAAAAAAATATATATATATATATATATGAAGACTTCAGATGCAAAAGCCTCTAAGTGCCATCTGAAATTTTCTTCTAAAATGAGCATTGTTTTCAAGCTCGTATGTTTAAGTTCAGTAATTTCACTTTAATGAAAATGAATAGGTCATTTTCATTGCCATTAAAGTGAAATAACTGAACATAAACATACAAGCTTGATAAAAATGATCATTCTAGAAGAAAATTTCAGATGGCACTTAGAGGCTTTTGCATCTGAAGTCTTCATACATATATATATATATATATACACACCTACTATTTCATGGTGTAATCCAAATGTTCTGTGATTAATCGTTTGTCAGGTGTTGCTTTTCCTCCTAGCTAATGCTTCATAAGTATTTAACTACAATCTTATAAATGATTTCTAGTGCAGTTCAAGGGGCCAAGGAGAGAAGGAGATGTACACGCTGGGGATTACCAATTTCCCCATCCCTGGAGAACCTGGCTTCCCTCTGAATGCAATGTATGCTAAACCTTCCAGCAAACAGGAGGAAGGTATGGCACAACAAAGTCGAAACGTTACTGAGTCTGATTAATTTGCACATCCACTAAGACCTTCTCTATGATCAGTTTATTCTAAGAGTTATCGCCGAATTGATCTAGATACCATCTTTTCCCCCTGGACAGAAACGATGAGGGCTTACCTGCAGCAAATCCGACAGGAGACGGGACTGAGATTGTGTGACCGTGTGTTCGACCCTCAGACAGACAAACCAAGCAAGGTGAGACTATATTTAATATTATCAGTCAAACCAAACTTTTTTTTTTTTTTTTTGCATTATGACAATTATTTGTTACTTAAATGCAAAATAAAGAAAAATGTATATTATATAAAGTATTTTATTTATTATATATACTTTATCTATTAATTTATCCATTTTCTTGGATGTTTGAAATGCATGTTATTTAATTTTTTAATGAAGTGATGATGATAATCATTCACATGTCTTTGGTCTTCAGTGGTGGGTGTGCTTTGTGAAGAAACAGTTCATGAACAAAAGTCTGTCTGCACCTGGCCAGTAACACCACTCAGGATCTCTCTGGGTACTTCTGCGTGGGATGTGGATGGATACATTTTTTTTTTCTTTAATGTGTATGCGAGCGTGTTTACTCTGATTCTGTTGGAGATTTTTTTACTTGTGATTCCTGCCTGTCATGTAAAGCAGGAGCCGATCAAATAAAAATATATTAAAGAGAAACGGCATCTCTTGTCATTGAATGAGGACGTACTGCTAATACACTTGGTGCCCGACTGCCAGTGTTATTTTTTTTGTAATATTTACATTAGTATTAGTGCTATAATATTATATATTATATTAGTGCTGTCAATCCGATTAATCGCATCCAACAAAAGTTTATAAATATATATATATATATATACACACATATAGTTCCAAACATTGCAACACAGCAATGTTTTGTTCCTGAATGAATCAGCATTTTTGAATGAATCAAGTCTAATGAATGACTTAACTTTTTATAGTATTTAATATTTTAAAATGGAGTTCTCATTTGTTTTTAGCACTTTTGTTATGTGCCTCTGTCATTTTTATATATTTCTATAGTTTTAACTTTTCAATTCAGTTTTAATCATTATAGTACTTCGAAATATTTGTTAGTTGCCAAGGCAACATTTCTAATTTCTGTTCAAGTTTTCATCTAATATTTATATTTTATTTCAATTGACAAAAAAACATTTTTATTTTAGTATTATATATTAAAGTATTTATTCATATTTTGAAATAGCTTTTTTTTTTTTTCAGTTTTCATTTAATAATTTTTCTTAGTTTATTTTAACATTTCTATTAAGTTTTACATTTTAGTACTTCAACTTACATTTATTCCAGTTATCAAGATAAATTTCTAATTTATGCTAAAGTTTTTCCATCTAATATTTAGATTTTATGTTTATTAATGAAAACTACTTTTAATAGTTTTAGTTAAAAACAACACTGCTTGGTGTGTAGTGAGTTCATAATAATGGTTTTATTTATCTGAACTTAAAGAACAAAAATGATTGCTCCAGAAAGAAATGACATTCATATAGTGGTCAAAAATCAATATGCCACCAAGGACCATACAAACTGGAGTAAAGCTGTGGCGTTTCACACCACTGATTCAAATCAAAACGTGACAGAGACCAACTGAAAATGTAGCACTTATTGCTTAATAATGTTTTCTGTCTTTTGAATAATAAAAATGACATTTGCATTAATACACAACACCAAACAAATCTCACTGTGATAAGATGTGTTGCCAAGAATCTTATGCACCCTTAGAAGTTATTGAGGTAACTGCTTTTTACACGACTGACATAAGACATAAACAACAGGACAAAGGTAAGACTGAGAATAAAACTTAAGGACAAACAGAAGATAAGACAAATGCTACATTTTAATGAGCAATTACATGATGGGGCCTTCGGGAACAGAAGAGTGAACAGGATACAGTCATAAATGAGGTTACAAAACTACATGTGTGGGGGTGGGGACGACATCACAAACAAATGACTGATAGAGCTATGGTACAATACATCATATTTACATACACAAAAAATACAGCTTTTGAGCTCACCATTTATACAAAAAATATTATCTGTCTCATGCAAATCTGTAACTTTTTGGTTTGTCCAAAAGAGGATTCCAGCTCAAATACTGAATAGACGTTGAGACGGACTTGACATCACTGAATACAATTTTCCTTATTGATAGGAGAACAACTTAAGGCAGCAGAGAAAGAGATGGCCCTTTGAGAGACATCTGCGGTACTGGTTTTTTTTTTTTTTAAGGGAACAGGGCTGTCCCGACATGTCAGTGAGGAGGGAAATCAGCATCGATTCGGACCATCAGCCTCTACTAGTACCATAAACGCACAGAACACGCCAGAATTGCATAAAAGACTGTTCAAAATTGATGGCTCAGTGGCAGATAAAAAAGCGAGTCAAAACACAAGTGTCATGCAGTACATTTCATCATAATTAAGATAATAAATAATTCAGACACACTAGAGGGTGAAAAAAAAAGAAATTTTTTTTTTTCGACATTAACAAAACGTGCTATAACTCACACATTCAGATAAAAATAAAATAATAAAAATAAACTAATTATCCAACGGTGGCTTTGCTCTGATATCCCTAACTGGTGCTACCCCAAATAACTGGTGAATAAAATAAAGGTGATCCCCTATTAAGGTTTGTAATTGCCATATCTAGGGGGGCTGGTTAGAATTCAATTTATGTGAATGAAGCATTGTGATGAAAAATGTGATCCAACACATAAGTTAAACCTATTAAATTGATATGAGCTTGTAATGGGTTTTTAAAATCAATGCAGAAATAAATCCTGAAACGTCTGTCTCTGACCTCAAGATATGGAGATGGGAACTGATAATAATATATGTACTAACAAAAGTAACGTGATGGGGCGTCTAGTCGAATGCCATCTCTTGGCTTTTCCTCACGCAGCGGGCGACTTTCCTCTTGAACTCACCGTTGGGATCCTCTCTCCATTCTTTCTGCAAGCCGGACACAAATGAGAAGGTTTTAATTATTGTTTCAGAAGAACCAAAACATGAATCGGCATTCACTGCCCATTTTACTTAGAGTGACATTTCAGAGTGAAAACAAGATTTTCCACTGTCATTTTTTTTTTTTTTTTTGTCAGGACGAGGAATCTTAAATGGGAATGCTTCTTTTTCAAATCCATCCTTTTGTGCTATTAAATGGATAGTTCAAAATGACTTAATCACTTACCCTCAAGTTGTTTCAAACCTGTAGAAGTTTCTTCTGCTGAACACAAAAGATGATATTTTTAAGAATATTGGAAATCAAACAGTTGTCGGTGGCCATTGACTTTCATGGGTGTTAATGGGTGGCGTCAACTGTCTGGTTACCACATTCTTTAAAATATCATCTTTTGTGTTCAACAGAAGAATCTGATACAGGTTTGAAACAACTTAAGGGTGAGTAAATGATGACGAAACGTTCCTTTTTGGGTGAACTATCCCTTTAATAGAGAGCCCAAGTCCCTCCCCTTCCGGTGGAACACCATGGGACCTTAATTCGGAAAAATATTGTATGGTAGTCAATTAGCCTGGGTGCCAGCCCGAACCCCGCCCACAACATTTTTTGGTCGGGAAGTTCGGTCTGGACTCGATCCATTGAGGAGTAA
The DNA here is from genome assembly GCF_951802725.1 of Rutilus rutilus. NCBI lineage: Eukaryota > Metazoa > Chordata > Actinopteri > Cypriniformes > Leuciscidae > Rutilus > Rutilus rutilus. The sequence continues at coordinate 23,097,943 of NC_140231.1, read as the reverse complement.
TTATGCTCGGCTCCTAGAAGGCCGAGCCAATCAAATTGCCAGGGCGGGCTTTAATCGATGATGGACAGATGGTCTGCGGTTACGTCACCAAAGAGCGCTTGATTTGAGTTAGTTTACAACAAAGACGACTGCAGCTGGAGAATTGAGATTTCACGAGTTCACATTTACAAATAAGTCAGATAGAATAAATGCGTAGGCTATATGAGATGTCATGAGTTCACACAAATAAGTAAGATAGAATAAATGCGTATATGACGTGCTGTCCGAGAGGGCTGTGGGCTCGGTAGCCATACTCCCCCCGTGTTCCTGGTTGTGAGAGAACAAGACAAGAGTGAGGATTCGGGGTGGTGGAGGGACCGAGGGATGCTGAAAAACTGTCAAGGAGTGTTAGGTAAGTTGACAGAGTGAATATGCTTCCGCGGTAACGTTAGACATGGTATTGTTTGATGACAAGTTGATATTGGATTGAGTACGTGCTCCTCCCGAACTTTGTTTATGAAACATCATGTGTAGATTCCGCCATCGCGTCTGTTATAAAAGATATCGACAGCGCATTCATTTTAAAAGAGGAACAGAGAGCCGCGCCCGCAACATTTTGTTGGTTGAAAATATGAATGAAGGACATGCGTCATTTACTCCGTTGCTCTGATTGGTTGTAGGTCTATCCAATTGAGTGCAGAGGTTTTTTTTTTCCTAGTTCGGTTGAGACACGCCCCATAATCAAATCTCTATGGAGCGGTATCAGACTCACATTCTGACTAGAATATGAGTATGACGAAGTCAGGCTAGTAGTCAATGGCGAGAGACAACAAATATTTTGATCTCGTTTGAATTGTGCCCTGAATTACACATATGATGTTTGTCAATTTAAAAGATACATTTTAAAGTCAAGAAAGTCGCAGTTTGATGTAAAATTGTTGAGGTACAAAGACTACAAACCCAAAAGGCGCACATGTGACGTTATACCTTTTCTCTCAATGAATGAAGCTAACTTTACTGAAGCTAAAGTCTGTCATTTTTTCTATAGTCTTACGTTATAATCGTAACGCCGTCATGCCTGAGTGTTTTGTACCAGACTGCACACATACGAGCAACGGTGACGTACATAGTGCGAGACGAGAGATGTAGTTCATTGAGCGATTTTCACATAAAACTAAATGTTACTCTTCTGTTTTATGACAAACTGCACCTTTCTTGACTTTCATAATTATCTTTTAAATTGACAAACATCATATGTGTAATTCAGGGCACAGTTCAGACGGAATAAAAAAATAAGTTGTCCCTCGCCATTGACTACCATACACATTTTTTCCGAAATAAGGTCCCATGAGCCGGAAGCGGAGGGGAGGGACTTAGGCTCTCTATGCTGTATCCATGAATACATTTGTGTCAATTTTTTTTTTTATGTATTATCTATTTGCCGTTTTAGAAACCTACAAAAAAATCTGATAAAGAAAGTCATGTTAACACTTTACAATAAGGTTTCATTTGTTAACATTAATTAGGCTAACTACATTAGTTAACATGAACTAACCATGAACACTGCTTCTCCATCATTTATTATTGTTGATAAAAAGTTTAAATGACCATAATTCAAAATTGTCAATTCTTATTTTTTACAGAATTTCTGTTTTAATGCAGGGGTGGACAGTAACAAAGTATTCCTACTTTGTTACTGTACTTAAGTTCATTTTTTTAAGTATCTGTACTTAAGAGTATTTTGATTTTGGAAAACTTTTACTTCACTATATTCCAAAGCATAAAATCATACTTTTTACTCGACTAGGTTCCATAAAAAAACACATAGTTCCTCATTATTACGAACTGAAGAAATCACCACCTCCTCTATGTCAGATTCATGAACGAGTTCATTCTTTACAATGATCCTGCTGAATTGGTTCACAAATAACACTGAACAATTCATTAGTGAATCGGACGGATCCAATTGCAGCTGTTCTTGAGCCAACAAATCACTTTCACAATTATCCAGTAAAAAAAGAGCCATGCTTGAAATGTGCGTGCAACTGATAAAGGAAGTTACTAATTAATTTTACCCCTGGTTTCAAAGACAATACTTAAGTTCCTTGCACACTGAGTCCGAAATTAGCGTCCGAAATGTTCGCACGTTAAAGAATAAATACGACCTCGTGTTTTGTCAATCACTGCCTCCGAAACTTTTGTCCGTCATAAAAAAATTCAGATTGGGTTCGATTTTCTGCGTATTTCACATCCGTAGCAAGCATTCTGAATGGTGTTTTGACAATTCAGAGCCACCGAATGACAAATACGAAAAAAAACATACAAAAAGGACCTTTAAGCCTAGTCCCAGGCTAAAATTCATGTTTGAGCTGTTTTAACTGCTATTAGCAGCTATTTCTGCTATTTTTTTATCCGTTTAAAAAAGCAAGTCATTTCACAATACTATGCATAATAGGCTGAGCAAGTTAATACATTTTCATGAAATGTGAATAATTTTGATTAAAAACAAACCATTTTTCCCTCTAGAATAATATGCTGTGATGAATTGCATAATAATACCAGTAATGTTTATTATATCAAGGAAGTAAAAAGGGTAAATTTTGATTTCATGGTGACTGCTATTATAAAACATGAGTCAGTTATCATCAAAAATCACTAAACTTACAGCTGCGTCCACATTGGCTGGCGAGTCACCATTAGGGTCAGCTAACATGGAGATCACACTAATCATGATGGTCTCTACGGTGTGGATGGGCAGCCAACGCTCCTCGGGTTTCTCGTAGCCAAATTTGTCCTCTCCTGGCTCGTGTAGGATTGAAATGCACACATCTCCGTTCTTCGCAACTGATTAGAGATGAAGAATAATATCAGTGTCAGCCGCTACAGGTGTTTTCACCAAAACTGACATGCACTCACCATTAGGATGCCAAATCTCCGTAATAAACTTCATCTTCGGTGGTCGAAGTGGGTAATCGTGAGGGAAATTGAGATGCGCCTTAAAAAATCCACCTTCGCTATAAATCAAAAACAGAAAAAGTGAGTATACGGTTTTGTTGGAAGAGATTTCAGGAGACTGGATTTGTCAACTGGCCATTCTCACAACTAAACCAAAGCACAGGATTGGTTACTCACAATAATGTGTCTTGAGGGCCGATCACGACAACCTCCCACTGATAGATATCATCATCATCAATCAGACCAGCAGAAAAACCTTCCACTGGGTTTTTGTTGAGCTCTGTAAGATATCGGCCAATACTGAATATTAGATTACATTTTCAGTCATCTAATGCTGACTTAAAGTTAACCTTTAAGAACACTAATAATCTTGCAAATACCATAATGTCTAGTTTTCATACTGTACCTTATGTTGTGATCACTTGAAGCATTAAAAACGATTGATTTTAATATGTAGGAATAAAGATGTAAAGATTGATCTAAATCTAAATGTAATTGTATTTAATAAGACCAAAACCTAAATGTGTTGGTATTGTTTCCTACTTGGCAGGCCAATCATTTGTATACTGCATACTAACACGTGTCAACTGATACTATGACATGCTACAACTTATTTTTTTACCATCCATTACCATTCTTTTAAAATATATAAAATTCCATGTTTATAACTAGATTATTTTCTTTAATACAGGCAGGGTATAAGCTTTGTGATCAACCTCACCAACTTATTCAGCTAGCATGCTAGCCAAACCTTCTGACCTTATTACTTCACAAGTAGAAATATGAAGCCCATAAGCTCTTACATAAACACTGTCACAGTGGTCTCCGTTAAACACTGTGTCATTTTGTTAAAAAGTACACATAGTGTGGAAAAGAAATAGTTAGAATGACATAACAAAGATGACTTGTACTATTCACGCTAACAGTTAGCCACCTACCTGCTAGCTGTTTTCGCAGAAGCAGGGCCGATTGCTCAGTCATTTTATTTCAACTAATGTTAACAAAATAAATAGTTTCTCCAACGAAAAAAGGACGAAGTAAAGTCCCCGAAATCAACGCTGGAAGTCAAAGTTGTTCGACACGCAGCTCTTGGACAGTGTGTGTGTATTTGAGATCTACTTCACATGCGCCGGGAACTGAACTGATACATGTTATACTGGCACTGACCTCAAGGATGTGTGTAACTATGTATCTGCTTACTACAGCAGTATTAGGCATCTCTTTGGGAGCGTTCTGAGTTATCATGGCAAAAAATGCTGCACGCACCCATGACGCCCAAAATCGCTGTCTAAGTAGGTAGCTCACTAGGTTTTGAGACACAGCCCAAGCAAAAGGGTCCTAACAGACACACTTTTGTCGATTAAAAATGTGATATATTTTCTTATAAACAGACACTGATCTATCACGACTATCGAATGTTTTGATTTTAACAATACAAGCTAGAAACAGATTTTTTTCTTATTTATTAATATTTTGTTGTAGTGGCAGTCCATACAACAAATGGTACAAGTGTACATCCTCAGTGCATTTTCCATTTTGAAAAAGTTATTTTAAAGTAGGTTTCTTTGCGATTTTAAACATTATACAGATTAAAAATCTATGTTAATAAAATGCAGTGGACTGAAATAAAATGCTTCTCTAAATAATTTTAACAGTTTTTTTATTTCTTACCTTTAAAATGGTTTTGATTTCCTTTTAAAATGTCGACAAGGTGAGCAGTGTTGTTATTGTTAACTAAAACTATTAAAAAATCGTTTTCTGTAATTATAATAAATTTGAAATCAAATAAATATATGAAAAACGTTTTTAAAAAGTATTAGAATTATTAGAATTATAAATGTTGTGCAATGTTATTTTTATATTGTATTATATCATATTGTATTATTGTAAAAAAAAAAAAATGTTTCATTTATTTATTGTAAGAAAAAATGCTTAGAAAAAAGGAAAAGGTACTTGTAATTTTCTGCAAGTAGGCCTACACATAATCTGTTTACGAACATTTCCAATCAATCACACTCAATCACAACGCAATGCAATGCAGAGGTCTTTTTTTTTTTTTTTTTTTTACAGATTTTAGAGTGTAGACTATACATGTCGACTATGTACATACTTTTAAACAAGTGGTGATTGTTGATTTATTGACGTGTAGTGCAATTACAAATAAAATACACTAGATGGCAGTGCCCGCTTACATTAAATTTCTCCTTAAACGTTCCTTTATGTAAGAAACAATTAGTAAAAGACATTTTGTGGTTTAGTTTGGCTGGAATTTAGTCACTAATAAATAATAAAGTTATAATATGTGCTTATTTATTTGATCAAATGATTAATATGTCAGAACCAAGCTTTAACTTCAGATCAGCCTGAATCCAGTAAATCTGAGTGGATTCACAAAGCCTGCCCATCCAGTATCTTGAGAGCTTTACAATCCTCCTGACATGCCAGAATCTTACATTTGATTTTTTACAGAACCATAAAAGGCAAACATTTGGCTCCCAGCCCAGGGACTGATACCAAACATAGACTGAATATGGGAAAGAGTTGTTAGCAAATACAGTACATTCCACATCTGTGAAACTCAAACAAGGGGATGGTTTTCTGAATAAACAACCATGCTCAGGTGACAAAAGGCGACTTTGTGTATTCTTCCTGCCGCGTCTTCTCAGATGACACACACTTTGAGGAACGGTTTGCCTCAGATCTGTGTCGCACTTCACTAAAGATTTGTCATGTGCCTTAGCTTTTGTTGATATGTTTAGCCCCATGTATTACACAGAGAAAAGACGGTACACTGAACACAGCGTAATCTTTACGGAAACATCTGACTCTTCTCATGAACTGTGGGATGCCTTATTACTGATTCAAACAATCCAACTCATCTTTCACACCCAACAACTGAAGCCACTTATATGCTAATAGTTATAATTTTAAGATACTTTTAGCTAATTGGAACCTGTTACAGTCAGATATAAATCCATAAATTGCATCTACAGGTTGTGCCAAACAGCTTGACATTCATTGCACAGCGTTGAGATGCTGACTGAGTTGTTCTTTCTCTCTCAAGCCTGCTGCAATTAATGTGTCAGTCAAGAGGTGTGTGATAAATGGGCTATTACTGGCTCAGATGACCTTTCAGTGAATGGAATTATGATACAAAACGGAACATCTTTTGTTTTATCCTATAAAGCTTACTGTGGATGTTATTGTAGCAGTTAAAGCCTCATATGTTCACAGTTTAGATTCACAGGTTGCATTATAACTGTTAGGGAATCAAAACCTGAGCATCCTGGTTTCCACAATCTTTTGATTTCCATTATTTTCTGGTCGTTAATGATTTCTGCATAAAGAATATTTATTTCAGTTAACATTCCATGCCATGAAGTTATGAACATAACTACAAAAATCCACGATTAAAAAAAAAAAAATCCTGACATTTTTAGGCTTGAAAAACACAATTTTAAAAGTCCCTAAAATTATAATATAATAATACAGATAATATAATTAATATTTTAATCTAATATAAGTGGTGCTGTCAAATCGATTATTCGCAATTAATCGCATCTAATACAAGTTTTTGTTTATATAATGTGTTTGTGTGTGTGTGTGTGTGTGTGTGTGTGTGTGTGTGTGTGTGTGTGTGTGTGTGTGTGTGTGTGTGTGTGTGTGTGTGTGTGTGTATATGCATACATACAGTATATGGGTGTGTACACACACACACACACACACACACACACACACACATATATGATATAAACAAAAACTTTTATGTTAGACGTGTCTCGATTAATCGATTTGACAGCAGCAAATATAATATTATAATACATTTTAAATGCAGAATAATAAAGAATAAATCAGTACTGATTTGAGGTTCAAATTTCATAATCGTGTCATTCAAGGAAAATCACCTTCCATTGCAACTGTCAGAGACCTCGACAGATAGGCCATGAATCTGAGCTGTAAGATGCCTTTTTTTGGACATTTCTGTTTCCATGAGCCAAATCGACTTTTATGGAACCATAGGTCATAGGACATCAGCGTACAGTAATGTTTTTTGTGTATTTACCCATAAGTGATCAAAAGAACTTTCAGAGCTGGAAACAATTAGTGAATGTTAATTGCAACTTTGTATTCCAGATAGACATTTGACTATGAGATCGACTTATAAACAAGCAAACATGGAACGCCCCATGTCATATCTCCATGGCAACCCAGCTTTGGCAAAACTAATTTAGCTATTATATAGGCTATCTTTTTATCTGAGCCTGTAGGGTTGCAAAATGGCTGCAGACCCAGTGTCCAAGTTAATCTTAAGACATTGCTTCATTCCTCCTTTTCATCAGTGAGACAGTGTGCAGTGAGTGGCCTTATCTTGTGTGTTCAAATATAAGCTTTTTCTCCAAATGACGACTGGGTAATGGTGAAGAACAGTACAAATCCCTATATGAAGAAAATGAGTCCTCACAAGCCTGCTTTCTACATTGTCTCTTACAGAAATAAGAAGGATAACAGAAATACTTAAATGTTTGGCCACATGACCAGCTGTTTAACTGTTTAATTAGTCGGACACATCTAAGAAAAAAATATCTGTTTTAATTAGAAATGGGTTTAGCCATCCTGAGAAAAGAAGCGTGTCAATCACAAACATTTGAACTAAGGAACTGCACATGTAGTAATTGTAATTTACCCATTCATCTGTTGTTTTTTACATCAAAGGTTTGTGTGTGTAAAATAATTTGATATAATTTGTAACTGGGAATTTACCAATGTGGGAATACTGAAGATTCAGATTCAGGAATTACCTTTATATTGTCTGAAAAAAAGTTGTATAACAAATTGTCATACTTTCACTCTGGTCAATTTTTCTCAAGGTAATTGTATTTTTGGGAATTGTACAATTATGGGACACAAAATGGTTCATGAAACAACAAACATGTTAAACAAATATTTTAATGAAATAATAAAAATTAGGCCTACAACACATGTGACATTCAGGCAACGTTTCTCAATTTTATTAATGTAATGTACTAAAATTAATTTAAAAAAAAATTATATATATATATATATATATATATATATATATTAGGCCTAATGACAATATAAAGACATAAAAAAATTACTGAACCTTCAACTATAAAAATGAAAACAGATCATATAAAAATAAAAATTCATTCAAAGTTTTAATAAAAAAACATTCGGTCGTCAACGAATCGTATTTAGCGAATCGCGAATGACTCATCGACATTCACTCTCGCCACCTACCGGCGTAACCTACAGAAAGAGGCACTGAACGAGTCAGTGAATTAATCTTTTTGGTGAGTCCCCGCCTAGCATGAATCAAAACCCCTACCGTTTCTAGAATGTGCATTCTAGGGAAATTTCTTTGCTACACACTACACCCTTCTTCATCTGGAATGACGTCGGCCCGAACGAGGAGGGTCAGCTGATCCACACACTGACGTGACGAAGAAAAGTCAAAGGAAGGAACGGAATTTCCGGAGTCCGCGCAGCCAATGAACGCATTCCACATGCGGACAGCGAGAGCTTTGCATGCGGATCAGGAGAGCGGCGGAGCAGAGACACGCGATTGGTGCTGATGGTGCTAGAGCTGCGAACACCGGCTGCGGTTTAAGGGAACGAGCCGATGATAGATCCGAAATACAATTTTGACGTTATTTATCACAACATAAGGACACTAAGACTCCCAGCAGGCATCGAACATTTTCAAGATCAAGAACATCCAGCGTGTTTTACGATGTCTGTTGCGTAATTTTTGGTTGAATTAGCCCGGGTTAGTAACTTTTCTTCTAATTAAACGCCCTAACTAAAAAGTAAAATTTGGCTATCATCGCGTACCTGTTATCTAAAGTCACTACGGTTGTTTTTGGATCAAGTTGTTCGTGGATCCGAAGGTCTTGGGAGTCAGGACTGAAGGCTTTGAAGAAGCCCGTGTTTGGGGGGTTGCGAGTCCGTTTATTATCAGCGTGTCCGTCCGTCCACGATGGAGAATGCACATACAAAAACCGTGGAGGAAGTTTACAGCTTTTTCTCCGTGAACGAGAGCACTGGGCTCGGCCTGGAGCAAGCGAAGCGGCAGCGGGAGAAATGGGGACCGAACGGTGAGTGAGCGAACGTGGCTCGGCTAATGCTAACAGGGCAGGGGAGACTGGGATTGGCAGTTTACTAGTAAGCAAATAGGTTTAGGTGATTTCGCAATGTTCATCGAGTGCTATAGGATTGTTAGGCCCGTACAAGAGCTGGCGCACATGCGGTGATATTCATTTCATCAGCCGGCATGTGTCCGAAATGAAGGCGCGTGACGTCACTGCTGCTCGCCACCAGCGAGTATAGTCATGTTTTACACATTTGGCCAGTAACCAGTGTTGTAAATACAAACATAGTTGTATATATAATATAAAAAATGTAAATATTTTTATTTGAGTTAAAATACCATATTGTCTTTTGCTATAAAGCCTAAATGATGCAGATGATTTTTTTTTTTTTTTTACAGTACATGAACTTTCAGGATCTAATGTTATCTTTTTTTTCTCTTTTCTCTCACCATGCTGTGAATCTTTGGCTGTACCGCAGAATTGCCTGCGGAAGAGGGTAATCCTTTGTCATGTATTCTGTTAACGCCTCTTTTTATGCATTTCACGCCTTGGTCTTTATTATCATGTTTTCACATGCTTATTTTTTCAGGAAAATCACTGTGGGAGTTGGTGGTGGAGCAATTTGAGGATCTTTTAGTGAGGATTCTTCTACTGGCAGCTTGCATATCTTTTGTAAGTACCTCAAATTAATATTAATTTGAATACAGTAACGTTACTTGTTTAGCTTTCCTTATAATTTTTCCCAGTTTTTTTCTGGATTAGATAAAATAAGGTTAGATTTACTTTATCATTGTGCAGAGTACAATGAAGTTAGCATCTAACGAGAAGAGCAATTAGGCAAAACTTGCAATTAATATTAAAGGGATAGTTCACCCAAAAATGAAAATGTTGTCATCAGTTAGTACTCTTCCTCATGTAGTTGCAAACCTGTAAGACTTTCGAAACACAAATTAAGATATTTTAATGAAATCTGAGAGATTTCTGTTCCTCCACTGACAGTCCACACAAGTGCCACTTTGTCGCTTCAAAAAGTCCATAAAGAGATCTGTAAACTAATCCATATGAATTGAGCGGTTTAGTCCAAATTTTCATCAAAATCATGCCTCTTCAGAAAATTTGGACTAAACCGCTCAATTCAAATGGATTAGTTTTACGATCTCTTTATGAACTTTTTAAAGCTTCAACATGGTAGTTGCGTAGCTGTCAATGTAATGGACGGAAAGCTCTGAGATTTCATTAAAAAGATCTTCTTTTGTGTTTGGAAGATGAACCAAAGTCTTATGGGTTTGGAACGACATACGTTAGTGGACCAGAGCAACAGAATTCCCTTCACCACAAAAAAATGTGTGTAGTGTGTACATGTACATTTTGTTGTTTTGTTTTAATGATGTAATTATGTTGATTTATTATGGCCTTGTAGAATAGCAATTTTGATTTACTTAGATTTGATGATTTCTGTTTGTTTCATTAATCATTAAAAATGTTAGCGTTAAATGTTAATCTCTGCATGACATGTTAAAAACTGAGATGCAGCGTGTAATGAGTACCATGCTGAAAGTGTCGGAGTGCTTTATAAATGCTCTGCGTGATATTTTTATCATGTTACAATATGCTGTCATCAAGCTACGAGGCGATGATGTACAGTGGTTCACTCAGTGGTTCATTAATGCTGTCTGGAGTCTTTAACACATGTCTGTTTGGATAATGTTTCACCGCTGGAATGGCAGGCACGGTGCAAGTCCGAGAGGGCTTAGATAGCTCTCAACTGAGAACATGGTCCATAGGTTAGGTTACTGCGTTGAACCAACTTAGTCATCCACTTCCTCTGTTTGGATTTCTGGATTTGCTGAAAAAGCGTTGTTTGTTGCATCAACATTGGGGATTATTATTATTAATACAGCATGCTTGTTTACATGACAAATATATAAAAAGAGGGGGGGGGAAAGGACTTTTCTCAAATGGTGAGTTCACTTCTCTTATTGGCTGCTCGTTCCACATCTTCTCATCTGGCGACTAGTGTTGTGACTGGTAACGGGGAAGGTTGTTGCCCCTGTGTACTGTTTTAAGATGTGTCTTAGGCCCCATTTACACCTTGCTGTATATACAGGTCTATACAAAGTCCAAAAGCTTATGCTTGAATGCCCTCCCTAACCTCCCATAGAGATGCATTAACTTGCTCTCACACTCACCTTTGTTATTCCCACAAGGCAAGAGTGTTATTCAATCAGAACAGTTTATCCCGTCAGGACTAAGCACAGCAACTGGAATTTACAACCACAGCTCTTTCCACAAGAGCCTTTTAGAATTGAAGTCAGAATGATTTTTAAGTGGCATCTCATTTAATGGACTGAATATCGAGCAAGATGAAACCATTGTGCTTTGCACCCTTTCAGAAGTCGTCATTTTACCAGAAACAACATTTAATTTGTGTATTCTGTTATAATTCTAATTAAGTTGCTATGAAAGTAGCTATGAAAGTAGCACATTTGTAGTATGACCTACAGTTGTTCTATAAAGACAAAAACGTGTATGCCACAATTCAGTATATAAAAAAAAAACTAAAATTGGGGAATTAGATCTTGTGAAACATTACAATAAATGGATTATTCGAAATATATATATTTTTTATTGTATATAATGTATGCGCTGTAATTCAAAAGTTTGCGATTGGTAAGATTGTTTAAAAAAACTTTTGGAAAGAAATCTTTTATGCTCAACAGGGCTGCATTTGTTTGATCAAAACTACACTAAAAACTGTAATTTTATGAAATATTACAATAAAAAAAGTTTTCTACCTAAATGTTTATTAAAATGCAATTTAATCCTGCAGTAGTAGTGCTGCTTAATGTTTTTGTGGTTAGTGTAAATTTCAGGATTTGTCGATGAATAGAAATGTCGAAAGAACAGCATTTAGTTGAAATGGAAATCTTTTGTAACGTTATAAATGTTTTTGCTGTCAGTTTTGATCAATTTCGTGCCGCCTTGCTGAACAAAAACCACATGCCGAACTTTTTAATGATGGTCTATTCTATATTTATCTGTAATACAATGTATTAATTATACAAGTTTCTGTATAATTCTTCATAAACGTGCTGGTCATTGAACTAAATTGGGTAAATGATGCTACCAGACACATATCTGCGATTTAGCCTAATAAGAAAACAGTTTGTCTCTGTGAACTAGCTTAGGTACGCAATGTAGCACCAGAATCATGACAAAAAGCTGCAAAGGAAATCTGTCGTACAAGATCAGGGATTTAATCGAACAAAATTCAAGCTTCTCTTAGCGTACCCTCTGGGGGGAAAAAAAATACAGGATGTTACAGAAACAAAATATTCAGAATACTGCATAGGGAATAGAAAGCTTCTTGCCTCACTAGAACATGTGGGTTGGTGTTAAAATACTCGCTTTGGTTTTATGCACTTGACTGTACATAGCTTCTGTTGGCTTGTTCGTGATGTTTGCAAAGATGAGTTTTACTATTACATTTTTGGACGGGTGTTATGATGTTCTCTTGTGTGGTCCAGGTTAGCTTAAGCCCCTATAGTCTAGATTGATGAAAGCTGGTCTGTCTTAATTAGATCATATTACATAAAGGACTCAGTGCTTCAGCGTTCACTGGACCTTGTCTGGACAGTGTCAGCATGCCTGTAAATTCACATGGCTGGCTCGTTAATTACTTCTTTTTTTTTTTTTCTCGGTCGGTTGTGACACCTTAGAAGCGGCATGCATTAAATAGTCATTCTTGTGCAGTTGCTGATGACACTCTGTTTTGACACCTGGTTCACAGCCACAACTTCTGCCAAGATATAGACACGTGCTCTGGTACAGTGTAAAAACATGAAGCACTAACGTGTTTATATGTTGTCTTGGAACACTCTTCTTTGTTATTCAGTCATATGATAAAGGCTATTTGGTCAACGTGAAATCCTAAATTAAGAAGTATTTGTTTTTCCTGTTTTTCTTTTATAGGTACTGGCCTGGTTTGAAGAGGGAGAGGAGACCATTACAGCGTTTGTGGAGCCTTTTGTAATATTGCTAATTCTTATAGCCAACGCCATTGTAGGTGTCTGGCAGGTAAGTTTGGACTCCTTTTGTTTTAATCTTTGCCTTATTTTATACTGTATTTCTGAACAACATGAACACCAAGTGGAAATACAATAGATTTTTGCATATGGGTGTGCTCTGACAGAAGTTAATGAACGGCAATCGTTGAGGCCATACTCACGCAACGTTGTGTTGGAGCAAAACTGCTATTCTACTGTTCATAAGTTTGGGGTCAGTAAGATTTCTTTTTTGTTTAAAAAGAAATGTTGATCAAAGGTGACAGTTAAGACATGTATAATGTTAAAAAAAAGCCAAATTAATGCTATTTTTATTTATATTCATCAAATAATCCTGGAAAAATGTTTCACTGTTTCCACAAAAAAATTATGATAATAGTAAGAAATGTTTCTTGAGAACCAAATCAGCATTTATTCAGCTTTGCCATTACATGAATTAATTTGATTATTTTTTTTTTTAATTGTTGTAACATTTTACAGTATTACTGTTTTTACTGTAGTTTGATCAAATAAATGCAGCTTTGGTGACAGTGGTGTAATTTGTGAGGAGTGTTCATAATAATCTCCTGTCCTCCAGTACCAGCTGTTTCTGACAGCCGTTTCTCGCTGATAGAGTTTGCTTGTGCCTCGTAACGAATGTAGTCTTTCTCGTAAAGTGTAGTTAGCCTTGTTATGAAAATGAAAACATGTGGCCGTTTTTTTTCCGCTGCCCTTTTCTAAAGATAGTCCTGCTGTCCCAGTGGAATCCAGAATAGAGCCAAGACCCTATTTTCTCCGGCACCTCTCAGCGGCCCTGAAACCCATGTCCCAGATTTCTCTCTATCATTTTATTTTGGTCACCATTCATTACCCAGACTGCCTGAGAATCCTCAGCCTTGTCTCCTCCTATCAGTTTTCTACTTCTTCAAATGGTCTTCTTAAAAGGGCACAGCTGCAGCACAGTATTGAATGCCTTAGGCTAAAGTTTTGCAGATAATATTAGTGTATATAAATGGAAAAATGTATTTAAAGACCCTATGAAATCACAACTGAGTCCAGGCTTTAGAGCCTTTGGTAGCTCTGAGTTATCTAGACAATAATGTATTCTTATCATTTGCAGATACATTATTTAATCATTAATACATTACTGTTCAAAAGTTTGGGTTTGGTTTTTGAAATAAATTAATACTTTTATTAAGCAAGGGTATATTAAATTGATCAGAAGTGACAGTAAAAATGTATTGTTACAAACAATTTCTAATAAAAAACTGTTCTTTTGATCCTTCTAATCATCATCGAATCCTAAAAAAAATGTAGCACGGTTTCCACAAAAATATTAATCACAACTGTTTTCAACACTAATAAAATAATAATGTTTCTTGAGCAATTGTGTTGACAAAGAAATGAAAACTGCGCTCTGCGAGGTTTTCTTCATATAATTTTGGCTCACAGTTGGCCTACAAATGTTCCCATTACAATTCCTTATGGCTCATACCCACTTTTTGGGTGAATTGCATCCCTAGTGGCAGGTGTGATGTAAGAGGCGAGAGGACTAATTATCCTCTGGTTCATACAGCCACTTTTTCAATCAGAGCGGAGAGTAGCAGTTGCAAGCCCAGGGCAAACTTAATTTCAGGGAGCACCGGTCCATGCACCAGCTCTAGAAGATTTACAGGCCCATTAAACATCCGCGAGAAAGAACTAAGACTGTTTCTCAGCAACCAATGCATACTGAAGTATGGTGGTACAAAGGTAGTATTATCTGTTGAGTATACACTACCGTTTAAATGTTTGTCACGTCCTTTTTTTTTTTTTTTTGTGGTGGTGTTTAGCAAGGATGAATTAAATTGTTCAAAAGTGACAGTAAAGACATTTATAATGTTACAAAATATTTGTATTTTAAATAAATGCTGTTCTTTTCAATTTTTATTCATTTAATATTCAATTACTTTTCGATCTCAAACGGAGGCCCCTTCTGTTTTCAGGCCCGTTTCAATTAACCCTGCTGTGGGTAAAAGTTGCATCTTTATTTTCAGTAATAGCGGGGACCAAATCATATACACATGATGCCAGATAGGTCATTCCAGAATCACACACACATTCTTAATATCAAATGAAAACCCTCTGCTGTGCTTGCCTCATGCCAGTGTAAAGTATCTCTTAACTCTTTCCCCCCCATTGAGGGAAATTTCCAGCTTTCTGCTTTTCCGTTACATGGTAGAGGATGCTATTAGGCATCTTCTAAAAGAGTACTGAATCTCTTGATCAAAACACAGGTGAAGAAGCAGAGACAATCAATATCATATGTAAGCAGATGCATATGTAAAATAACGTGATCAACATTAAACCGCATATAAATCAAAACTGCCTAACGTTACTGAATGAAATGTCGACCCAGGACGAGCTATAGGACTGTACAAGCTTTAGGTGTGCTGATGAACTTGATCTACTCCATCTATGTTTTGATGATCATTCTGAATCCGATCTGGATGTAGTCTTTGAGCAAAAAGCTTAAAATCGTATTTTTGTCAATGTTGCCTTTTTTTATGAGACTTACCCACATTCAAGTGTTGATAAAAGAATGCATGAAGCTTTTTTTTTTTTTAAAGCAGAGGCTCTGTTTTTGCTTTTGATAAATTGCATGTTCAGATATTCATACAACAAAATATTCTGTGGGCCATGAAACTTTTGTGAAAATGATCAGAAATGCTGGCAACTTCTTTTCAAAAAGACTGGCGGGAAAAGAGTTAAATATGTTTAAAGGGTTCATATAATGCCATTTTTGTACAAGCTAATATGATTCTTTAGGGTCTAAATGAAAAGTTTGTAATATACTTTAATTAAATTCTCATTAGTATTGTAAGAAAACACTCGTTTTACCTGGTCAAAAACAGCTCTGTTTTCAGCACACCGTTTAAGTGCATGTGTCTTTAAATGATAATGAGCTTTACTCACCCCGCCCCTCTGTTCTGTGCGTACACCGTTTGTAATAACACAATAACCATAACGCGTTGTTCATTATAAACGTGGGATTATGAATTATATTGAGAACGTCGTACATAGAAAACATGCCATAGTGTAAACAGCCGCATTCATCGTGAAGCGTGCAGCAAGCGATTTGCAAAGATTAATATAAATATTAATATAAAGGTTAATAAAACGTTACACTCACTTCTTCTTCTGGAGGTACAGCAGGAACACGAATAGTTGGTACCGATCCTTTTTTCAGGAGCAGCTTCTTAGCAAAACCAGCTTTATACTGACCTCGTTTGTAAAGCAGTCTGGTGTGTGAAATGATTCGCGCAAACATGAAAGCAGTGACGTTGATCGTGGGGAATATTCCCTTCGAAAACAAACTCAGCCACTGCGTCTTCAGCGGTTTGGATTTAGGAACATCAAAATAACTGCTGTGTTCCTTATTACAGCCAAGAACAGGACACCACAATCGCTTAGATGCCATTCTGCTCATAGACAGTGCTCCAGCGTATCAACAATAACCGCGCGGGTCCACGCAGACTATGATTGACAGCTCGCTCACGATGTTGAAACGCTGCTGTCAATCAACAATCGTGGGGGGGCGTCGATTTGTGACGTCACAAAATCGAACGGCTTGATTTGAGATGGGGGGGGAAACCATATAAGAAGATTTAAAAAAAAAACACTGGATGGATTTTTATCATTTTATGATGGTTATGTACAGGCACTGCCAACACACATTTGAGTACAATCCACTTGTAAAAGTGCATGTACCATTATATGACCCCTTTAATTAATTTGCTCTGGTTTAAGTTCTTCTAGGAAATTATTTTACTCAGGAAACGCTCAACCCTGAATCCATTTGTTTTTATCTAAAGCAAATTTTAGAAACCTTATACGTTTTTAATTCGCTCTTTTATAATTTTTAACTTGTTACTTGCAATGAAAATAGCCAAGGAATTTGGCATTGGGTTAAAACCAACCCACAAGGAATTTGTTTTAGACGGTGTTTTCCTGCCACATAGACTTGTTTGAGCACTTACTATATGAATAAAATGCATTTCATTAATTCACTGACTTTGTTTTGGCAATTGTTTTAATCTAAATCCAAGTTTTGGCAGAACACAATCTGTTGGAAAGGCTCCATGCTTGAAACAAGTGTGTTTTTGGGGCAGTATGCTCTGCTTCTTCAATGATGTCTGACTCTGAATCAAAAGACAGAGTTAGATTGGCCTTCCTCCTTTCAGTTCTGCTCAGATTAACTGTGAAATGAATCGCAAGGCCTCAATCTTGGGCCAAATCGTGTGACTCAATCTGACTTTCCACCCTCTCTGGTTTATTTCTCATCATAACCGTAATGCACAGGAGTAATTTCTATCAACTTTTTTAGCCATCTGAAACGTTGTCACTGATGTACAGCACTGTGGTTGGAACAAGCATTTAGCAATTTCCCAACTGATTTTAGTGAGATATACCTTGAACTCTAGCAGCAGTTAATAATGTGGCATGTGTATTTATAGCTTATTGCCTTAAATGTCTTAGCAACCATAACCCATCCCCCCTTCATTTGTCTGGGTCCGGACATGAAACTGGTTTTTCGCCCTAAGGCTCGCCAGTTTTGTTTGTTTGACATAAGACTTTTTGTTCCCATCGTGCAAGACAAACCACAGGAAGTACGCTGCCAAATGCTCTGCCAAGCAGGCAACCACTATTAGGAAGTGTGTCCCTTGGGATTAATCATGCTGAAAGCAAAAGGTCACTTTAAACACAACGTTTAACATTAGAATAAGAAGGTTAGCGTCAAAGGCAGTTTCCCTTCAGTCGTATCTGATGGCACCTCAGCCATCCAAGACAAAAATTCTCATAGTGAGGTCAGCCAATTTAGCCCTGGATTGTCTTACCATCTCTAGGATGTGCCGTTGAATATTTAGTTCACATATGAAATAGTTTGGGTAATTTGAAGAGAATTTTTTTTTTGTAGCTGCTGATAATAATAATAATAATAATAATAATAATAATAATAATTATAATTATAATTATAATGTAGTCTTTGACAGACCTTTAAATACGATGGTCCAATTGTGAAAAAACCCATCAGTGTGATATTATAAACCATTTTAATTTACACACACACACACACACACACACACACACACACACACACACACACACACACACACACACACACACACACACACACACACACACACACACACACACACACACACACACACACACACACACACATCTGTCTATCTATCTGTCTGTCTATCTATCTATCTGTCTATTTATCTGTCTATCTATCTGTCTCAATTTTATATTTATTTTTTACTGAACTTTTCTATGGACCCCTTGAAGCCCCAGTTCTTATGCCTTTAATGCCTACTAGTACGATGTCCCAGGAATGTGAAAATGTCTCATTACTATTCATGTTCTGCTTGCAGGAGAGAAACGCTGAAAATGCCATTGAGGCCCTCAAGGAGTACGAGCCCGAGATGGGCAAGGTCTATCGCCAGGACAGGAAGACTGTACAGAGGATCAAAGCCAGAGACATTGTACCCGGGGACATTGTGGAAGTTGCCGGTAAGAATTTAAGTGACTATTCAAATTCAGCCAGTGTGAACTTTTGAATTCTTACCAGCAGTAGGAAACTGATCAGGAACAGGTGTAAAGTAGCCAGTGCCATTATCCAGATGGTAGGGTAGCTGTGTGAACAGGTTGGTTTCCCAGTGGTTTAGGCTTACAGTGACAAACTCTCTCTGAACCTTTGTGTGTGATCACACGGTTGCCTCGGAAGAGATCGTGTTTCATGCGTTTCGCAGTAAAGACTTAATAAAGAGTACAAATTAGAGCTCTGCTGGTACTTCAAGAATGAACTAATTGCTCTGTCAAGTTTGCCAAAAACATTTTTAATGTCATCTTTTTATTGCTTGAGAAATGAGAGCTAATGTTACATTTTTGTATGTGTTTCCTGTGCTTTTTGTCTTTGTGAAACTCAAATACAGCATGAGTCTCAATTGCCTGTACTATTGATGTATTTCCTATTGAAGCAGGAAGTTGAGGTGGTACATATTAGGCTTGTCACTTTTTTTTTTTGTATTGATGGAATTTAATCATTTTGAAAGTCTTTAAATAATATATACACCCTACCATTCAAAAGTTTTGAGATCGGTACGTTTTTTTTTAATAGAAGTCTCTTCTCACCAAGGCTGCATTTATTTGATCAAAAATACAGTAATAGTAATATTGTGAAATATTATAACAATTTAACACAACTGTTTTCTATTTTTATATATTTAAAAATGCAATTTATTTCTGTGATGCAGAGCTGAATTTTCAGCATCATTGCTTCAGTGCCTCATGATTTTTCAGAAAACTCAAGAAACATTTCTTATCACAATCAATGTTGAAAACCGATGTGCGGTGTAATATTTTTTGTGGAAAATTTTTTCAGGATTATTTGATGAATAGAAAGTTCAAAAAAGCGTTTATTTGAAATTGATTTTTTTTTTTTTTTTATAAATGTCTTTACTGTCACTTTAGATCAATTTAATGCATCCTTGCGGAGTCATTTCTTTTAAAAAAAACATACTGAAAATAAAATAAAATCTTGGCTACATATTTGAAGACACTTTTAAAATAAAATTATTTAACCATTATTTGTTTGGAAAGGAAATCTAGTATGAGATTATTTGCTACTTTTTTCTATTCAAAGGTGTTATTTAGTGGGGGGAACATTCTCATTCCAGAGGGTATTTTATCAGGCATTTTATTTGTGTAATGCAAGATGAGTCATAATTGTGTGTTTTTTTTTAATCCATTTTCATTGAAGAGAATGACTGTAAAAAGCATGTACTTTGTAATTTGGTTAATTTTTTTAATTAGAATTCCCACATGAATTCATCTGGAAAGGGATTATCATGGGTGACCCTTGCTCTATATTGCGTCACGTAACGCCACGTCTCTTTGCTCACTGGAATAGATCACTAGGTGCTTCCTTATTGCTTTAGTGTTTTAGACATTCAATGGCTGTTAAGGCTGCTAGACTCTTTCAGCTAGTGTGAAAGTGACAGTCCACTGTGACTAAACTAACCAAAACACTTTATCATAAGTGCCCTTAACATATTTTCATTTTTGACTCGGGGCCGGCACACAATTGTGTGCATGTGTAGCCTTTTTATTACCTTGTGTGTCCGTGCTGGGCTTGAAGAGATGTGTGCTCACCAGCTTCAGGTGGAGTTAGATGCTTAGTCATGATGAGATGAAACAGGCAGCGCTGAGTGGTGAGCCGCATGGTGCAGTAGAGCCTCCATCAGCAGGGTGGGGATTGGAGGAGCCGGTGTTTTTGCGGCTCTGACTAATAATACCCTGTGGTAATGTGACCAGGTGAGTGTACCTGTTACATAACCTGTGAGGGGTGCCTAAACAGACGGGTCCTGAAAAATTAAACGTTCCACTTACAATGCCACTGTGTGGGTGGTGGAGTTGCTAAGAATACATTTAAAGGGGTGGTATAATACCCTTTTCACAAGGTGTAAAATAAGTCTTTGATGTCCCCAGAGTGTGTGTGTGAAGTTTTAACTCAATACCCCACAGATATTTTTATATAGCATTTTAAAGTTGTCACTTTTTGAGGGTGAGCAAAAACGCACCGTTTTTGTCTGTTCCTTTAAATGCAAATGAGCTGCTGCTCCCAGCACAGAGGGCGGAGCTTCAAGAGCTTGTGTCCTTTTACCTCACACAGACATGCACTGGAAATTTCAAAAACGTTTTGCCTTTTATGTTCAAACCGAAGTCAGAAAGATGGAGACTCAAGAAGTGACATGTAGACAACATTTCTGAATGGTTAGTTGGTGAATTTATGTAGCTCATGTATAGTTATCCTCTAGTCATTAATTAGCATATTCTGTCTTGATAATCTATAAATTGTGTTCCTGGGGGCGGGGTTTATGTAAATTTTAGGGTTAGTGATGTCACTAACCCGGGAGGAATGTCGTGTGGTCCCTACCAGCCATTTGTTGTAGTCCCTACCAGCCATTCTTTAAAAGAAAATATCTCCCTTTGCTTTGTACTTCGAGCGTTGTAACTTTGCAGATGTTGTTTATGCTCAAACAGCAACATTACACACTAACTAAAGTTAGAAAAGTTAAATCATATTCAACCACCCCTTTAAGGGATGATATTATGGGAAGTGAATAAAGATTATTTTGCAGAACCTGGAACAAGAATGACTAGGCTGCTAAAATGAAACCTTTAGCAGCCAAATGTATTTATTTTTTATTTTAATAAAACTCCATCAAGAATGTGTACATTAGTTTTTACTTGAAGTTAATTATTTAAAGTGTACATCACAGTAACAGTTCCTGGTTCATTTGGAATTGGACATATGACTCAAGATTAAGTTGCTATCAGAATAATGGCTCTGAACGGTTCACTGAGCAAGTCTGATTCAAACAGCTGAATCTAAGTGAATTCAAAGGCTATTTGACTGACTCATTAAAATGCCACCAGTATTTTATTTTTCTCAGATCAGACATCACGGCTTTGACTGTTGATAGTTGCATGCAGAAAGCACTGTTGCGTCTCTAACAAGACGGTGTTTGACAACTTTGTGTGCTTCCATATGCAGGTTTTCCTGTAGTGGCTAGGCTATATTTTAAATCATTACTTGCAACAAAACAACAATCAGTTTAGTCACAGTCTGGAGCCTCACTTGCATCCATTTTAGTTTAAACCAGGGACTTAAATCTAAAGAGGGGGAAAAAGTCCTTTCCCTTTTTTACTTGGTGAGGGGGTGAGGCGGGTGATGTTGATTGGTTTAGATAGTGGTGTAGAGTGACGCAGGACAACCGTGTTTAATTTGTTGCTGCAGTCAGAGATGCAGAAAGAAAGAACTGCATTCCTTTTTGTCTTGTGAAGGACATAGGGAGGTCATAGAGGGCTCTGGTTCTCAAACTCCTGTATAGGAGGGATAAAGCTGGTTAAATGGATTTAGGTTAACCCTTCTTGCATGGTGGAAAACAGTGTCGCGGGAAGGTGGTGGTGAAGGAAAACAAAGAGGGAGGTGACTGCAGGGGGAAAGAGAGTCTCGTGAGTGGAATGTTAAGTGTCCGTCTAGTGGCAGCAGCTGTGCAACCTCGCCGTCGACACCAGAGCTCACAGCTGATCTCGCGTGAATCTTCAGCATCCACGTGCATCATTCAGCCTCTGCTGGGAGGTCGACAAACTGCCTTCAGCAGATGGTGCAGTGATGTTTGAAAAGCAATGGTCCCCCTGCTCCCTGATGAGGTCTGCATGACGTATCTTTAATCGAACCCGCAGGATTTGTGACGCAACCCCATGACGCAGGGAAATAAAAAATATTTTAAAACTCTTTAAAAGTTACCTTTCAATCAGACTGAGATAATTTGTCTTTTTAAAAAGATTGTCATTGAAATGCTTGAGTTTCCGCCGACAGATCAATTTTGAGAAGTCGAACTAACAGATCTCGATAATGCAATTGTAGCTCATACTGTACACTACCGTTCAAATGTTTGGGGTCAGTACAATTTTATTTTAATTAATACTTTTATTAAGCAAGAATCCTGAGTTGTTTTTTTGTGTTTCCACAAAAATATTTGAAGGATTTTTGAAGGATCATGTGATATTGAAAGTGGAGTAATGATGCTGAAAATTAAGCAATAAAATTAATTATTGTTAAAAGTTATGTAAAGTTATAATATTTCACAGTATGTTTACAGCATGTATGATCAAATAAATTCAGCCTTGGTGAGCATGAGACCTCTGTCAAAAAAAATGTTTTTGTAAAATTTGTCAAAATACAGACTTTTGATTAGTACTGTCTGTAACTGTGCATGCAAACATAAGTTGCTACATATTTCTCTCGTACTTAAGTTAGGGGTCTGTTAAAATTCCAAATCCTAAGTATTACATTTTAAAATGTAACCCTTCTCACATTGTTTGTGCTAAAGGCATAAATTATACCTCAAATCCTCCAGCAATCTGAGAACAGTGACAGCTGATGTAACTCCTAGCATAGCAGTGGTAGCATAGCAGTGGTAAGCCCCCATCCCTTGTTCCTGTTACCTTGTCAATGGCTGCGTCATCTTGCTAAATTGGTTAAATAGCAATAGATTGCTTGTACATTTACCTTTGTATTTTTTCCGCCTACCTCAGCTCTACCTCAGTGAGTCATAAACTCTAGTCTCTGTAGCTGCTTTTATTTCACTTCACTCTCATAGAAGAATGACCTTGCAGGGCTTTGCTGAAGATAACAGCCTCTCACATCTGTTATTACCTCTCGTCTTTCATACATCTGCCGTCTGATAGCATGTAAAGTGATGCCATCATGAAACATCTGATCTGTTGTGCCGTTGGTCCATCTCCTGTCATCTGCAGACCAGCGGCGGTAATTGACCGCTCAGCTGTGTGCATCTCCCCTTTCAAAATGCAGAAAAAGCTCTTTGTTTCTGAGCACTGCTGCTAATGCTGAACTGAGTGTATTTTGAGAATCTTTCTCCAATGAAAATATATCTGAGGCTATGTTTTGCCAGCAAAAAATCAGATTTTTTGCATACAGATATTTTCTAATCTGATTCTAACCAAATTTGGATGTGGTTTGAAATGCGATTCCAATCCAATAGAGATGCGTCTCAGTCTGGACTCTCAAACTGCCTTTTTCATCACTCGCATTAATGCGACACAAAGTGATAACGTCAAAACCAGTGACGGAAATGTGGGAAAGGTTTTGGCCGTGACTACAGCATTTATTTTATTTTTATGAAAATGGACTGTTTATTACTACAGTGATTTCCTATTTGAAATTGTGTGTAATGCATAACAGTGACTGTAAATGATGTATTTTAGGTGTTGGAGTGGGGTATTTAGCATTTGGTATTTGGTCTATATTTTGTTGGGAATTTGGCTGTTTGTTTTTTTCACAGATCTGGCAACCCTCTCTTGAATATACATGTTTTACTGCACTGGCAGTAAATTTCTTGTTTTTAATGAGCTGGTTCAGTTAGAGCTAAAATGTATGAAATTTAATATTTTGCACTTTGACAGTAGCAACCCCTGAATTAATCACATTGAGGTGATGCCTTGTCACTTTTTCTCTGTTTGAGGGTACGTTTACATGACAGCGATGTGCTAAAAACGGAAAAGTTTTCCACGGATCGTTTTGACAACATTGTCAATCTTTGTGTTCATACGGATCCTCAAAGTACTGTATTATGTATTGTTATAAAAAACTTTGTATTATGCATGCCATGCCAGTAATTGGCAATGCCACTTTGTAAAGAAAAACTACGTGCCTATACACTAAACGCATAATACGCATGCTCATGATGGTATAGTTTTTTTCAAAAACTTGCACTTTGAAACCCGTTTTCAAAAGTTTGTGTTTTCAGGGCCCCAAAATACTGTTGTCGTGTAAATGAACAGTCAAAACGCATAGTTTTCCGTTTGTACTCGAAAAGGGTGTTTTGTAAATGACACATCTTCTCTTGAGCGAAGACTCCCCTTAAAGGTAGGGTAGGTAATCCTGTTCAGAAACACTTTTTTTTATACTGGGTGAAATGGTCCTTCCATCCTGATAGTAGTCAATACATTATGTGTTTAGAAAAAGGAATGAAAAAAATCAGACCTCTGTAGCAGCTGCAGGACAGTAAAAACTCTGACCAATCACTGCCATTCGGTGCGAATGTAAAGAACCAATCAGATGCCTTCATGTCTCGTGCCCGAGCCCCACTGCGCGCGCTGCCCTGCGTGCACTCATCACATGTCACCGTTCCGGAAATATTCAGCTCAAAGCACCTGCATGCAGTCAGCGAAGGCAAACAAGGCAAAAACTACTTCCTCGGACCCTGCCCGCACTCTTGAACGACCTCCTCTGCTTCGCCCTCAACCCCGGACCTGTCCTCGAACCGACGATGCGGTACTTGTCTCCGGACTCGGAGTGTATGTTAGTCTTCATTAGAGTCAACAATGTTTTCATCATGGAAACTCTTACATGCAAAACACCGTATATGTTATGAATCTTACACGAAATTCACCTTCATCACAGTGTAACTGATGGTAATGGAAAAACGTGTATCAATGCAACCTGTTTTTAGTTTTGCCTTATAAATATAGCTCGTTACCGAATGAAACTTTACCATTATCGATATGCTAGCTTGATAGTGAGTACTAAAAGAAATCTTATGTTTATATTCATAGTGATAAAGTTAGGTATTTTATTACATGTGATTCTGACATGATGTCACTGTATGTACTGCGTTCCTTCCTCTCCACTCGTCTCAGGTAATAAATGCGTCTTCCAGCTGAGCCTGAGCGTTTGGCGTCGCGCGTTCATGTGTTTTGGGGGCGTGGCTTTGGAAGGAGCTCAGAAGGGAGGGGGTGGGAGTGAATGGAAATAATGAGCTGTGTTTATTGCGGATTAAAAGGTCTACAGTCACTCGATTTTTATATTTTCTTTTTCAGAGTACTTACATTTTAATTATGTATTGGTATATAAAGACAGTTTAAACAAATTTGGAATGTTTTTTTTTTAGAAAAAAGATTACCTACCCTACCTTTAAGGGACAAATGTCAGTGTAGTGAGACATTATCCAAGGACACTAGTTGCTGGGGAATGGAGACAAGTGTAGACAAGTCCCCACTGACCCAAAAGGAATATGGTGAAGCACACTGCTGATGTAAGCCACCTTAAAAGGGAATAGAAAGCATTAGAAACATTAACTAACTGCCGTTGCCACATGCTAACCGCGGGAGTGTGAATGCTGATCTTGTCTGGGAGAAAGTGACAAGCAGCCAGTGTAGATAGACACCGGGCTTTTGTGGTTTTAAATGTATTTTGTGACTTCCTGTTCACAAGTTAATGTCGTCTTCCTCCAAGTGACACACTTTTTTTGCATTCCTCCAGCCTCTAAATTTACTGTGCCTCTCTGCTAATGAACCAAGATCGTTTCCTTTGCTATGGTAATGGCTCGGACTCATGGGATTTGTCCTCAGAAGTATTAAATCGAGGCTGCTCTGGGATTGCTCAGGTGGGGTTTCATTGTACGTAAAACTCTGCAACATGACCTATCGGCAAGCCTGTAGTCTAAATGACCACCCTGTCCCAGTAGAGAGTGAGTGAGAGAGTGAAAGTAGGAACAGAGACAGGATGTGCAGTTAAGAGTTGACGAGATAAATAATCAGTGAGCCAGATGGCCGCTTTCTCTTCTCTCGTGTTTGAAGGGGAGGTGTTCTGCTCTTTGTCCTCTCTTACTGTCCTCAGCAGGCATCGGTTCAGTCCCATCAGCAGCAGTGGGAACAGGCTCTTGGAGGACAAGTTGTCTGCATGACAGAGAGCATATCCGGCCCTGTGTGTTTACGTGCTCGGGTCGTCGCAGCACTTGCGGCCTCTCGCTGTCAGTTCCCTCAGGAAGCGCTCCCCGGGGAGCCCCCAGCCAATCACTGCTTGGAAAGGAGTGTTCTTTGCACAAACCAGCCAAAGGCAATCAGGGACAACGCGAGGAACTGTTAATGCTTCTCTTTGAAAAAGGGATTAGACCTCCCTAAAGTTTGCTTACTAACATATTTATTAGCGGTCAAGATGTCCCTTATGTTTTCCCAAGAAAATATGAGCTAATGTGAACCAGTGGGGTTTTTTTTTTGGTACATGCTATGAGCACTATTGAGGTTTTGTGTTGTTCTTTTTTTATTATTATTTTATTTTGTTTATTTATATATTGTTTGCTATCACTTAATTTGATTACTTAAAGGCCCGGTTTCACAGTCAGGGCTTAGATTAAGCTAGGATTAGGCCTTTGTTCAATTAGGGCATTTAAGTAGCTTTTTTAAGTAGCTTTTTTAACTCTACCATCGAATATCAAAAAATGTCTTGTTCGGTACCTAAGAGGTTAATCTCGTAAACATCAGTGAGCCAATAAGCTTTCAGCATGATTCGGTGTGGCGAGGCATGAAGGAAAAACAGTAGTTTATGCCGGTTACGCAGAGACGTGACTGACACGTGAGGCTGTAGTGTGTAAGCGTCCCAACCCCCATAGATGTAAAAGATGTGATCAAACATGTGGCTACATTTTACCAGGCTTGATGCCAGCAGCGCGTAGTGCAATGTTTAAGACAAGATAATTGCTGGCAAGACCGGTAACACGACAAATCTGATGATGCTCTTGACCTGCTTTTAGCCTCTTAACATCCTTGATGTGTCATTACAAGTGCACAGCCACACAGGCTAAAAGCAGGTTTAAAACTTGCCCCATTTAAGTCAACAGGGTGCAAATTTTAAAAAGAGGATAACACGGTGTAGGCAACACCGATTTATGTCGTTGTTCTCTGTACTGACAGCACTCCAAATTTACAAAAAATGAGCTCAATGTTAAAATTGGCCGGAGTTCTCCTTTAAGAGCAGAAACTTGCTTCATCTTCGACTGCAAGAAGAACTGGAGCGCGTCACAAATGAAACGAAACTCAGAGTACAAGCTACTTGCCTCACAGACATGAGAAATAGGCATATAGAAAGCTTGAAATTTTAAACTAACCAATTTAAATGAACTAAATACTCTTATGTAATCCAAATGAAAGGTGCATTTCTCTCTAGGCGCGCACGCGTTCACTATACTGCGGAGATGACGAGTCGGCAATGTCAACTTCATCTTTGCTGCCAACACTGACTCAGAAAACACTAGTTTATTAATAAACAATTAAAATGTCTCCCTGCTTTTTTCCCAGACACATTCAAAATCAATAGGCTACTTTTGGGGGGAAAGTGACTGGACTTCTCTATCTAGACTTGTATCTAATGACCGGAATATCATAGAGACTTTGGGGTGGGCTCCCTTAACTCAACTATATCTTGACCACCTGCAACTGCATAGCAATGTACTATAAACATAGCTAGCTACCATCTTGGCTGCTTTTAAGTATTTCATAGTACTCTGGCTCTCTTTCTGTTCTTTTGGCTTGATCATCCAAAGGTGAATATCTCCAGCACAAACTGTCAAGTAAAAACGGCATCATTGTTTACCTGTGTGTGTGTGTGTGTATAACTCTCAGTTGGAATTGCTGCAAAGTTATCACAACCTAAATGAGGCCCTATTCTGTTTCTCAGGGAGAGGAAACAGCTGAAGCCTTTTTTTTAAGTCAATGAGGAGTGTTTGACAGTTTGTTTCCAACCACCCATTAGCAGCCAATATGATACAACCACTTGCTCTGTTAGCTTTTTAACTTCCCTGTTTTGATCTGGTGAAAGTGACCTTGATTTTTGTGTTTTGGATGAAATCATCTGGGGATCGATAATAAAACTCAAGCTTTATAGCATAGCGGGCCTTTGAAGGTGTTTTTTGAGCATTCTTTTAATTAAAATGCCTGCGGCTTGTGCAATTTTTAACTTTTTAACTCCGTCATTAACAAGTGTTATTAGAATAATATTAGGTGGTCCAAAAATGATTTTTCTATGATCTATTCTTATAAGACTTTCTCTCCTTGTCTACTTAAAGTAGGTTACCCTGTTATATGACCTTTTTCTAACTTGAGCTATATATCAGGATTATGTACCACATTCCTTAGTTTAGTTTAGAGTTATTTCAAAGGTGTATTGTTGTAAATTGGATCATATAACTTTTTTCTTTTTTTTTTTATATTGAGAGAACCCCTAGAGCTTCCTTAAGTGCACTTCTCTAAGTGTGTGTTTGATAAATCTAATAAAGCATGTTCATTGGCAATACATGTAATAAACAGTATGTGATGTATAGGCCTATGTAAACTATATATAGTTTAAAGTATATATATATGTATGTATGTATGTATGTATGTGTGTGTGTGTGTGTGTGTGTGTGTGTGTGTGTGTGTGTGTGTGTGTGTGTGTGTGTGTGTGTGTGTATGTATATATGTGTGTGTGTATATATATATATATATATAATATATAAAAATGTGTATATGTATGCATGTATATGTGTATATATATGTGTATATATATAAAAATGTGTATATGTATGCATGTATATGTGTATATATATGTCTGTGTGTGTAGGGATGGGAACCTCTCCATAGGAATGAAAGAACCTCTCTATATACATTCTATGGACTAACAATCTCATCTCAAACAAAATCTGTTTACGTTGGGTGTTAGCTTGACCGTGCACCATAGTTCATATCAAAATAACTTTTCCATTTTAGGAGATGTGTTGGTTGTTGGTCTGATACCACCCGTCATGTCCCTAGAGGCCTATCGGTGCTGTTGCGTGTTGGTAAAAACTTAGTCCAGAAAAGGCAAAGCATCTAAGACAGTATGCTCAGGTTATTTGAAGTTCTTTCCACCCAGAACATCCTGTGAAAAGATTCTTCGTCATGCCCGCTCTTTCATAAAATTGATTTACACATCAGGCAGATTTAAACAGACGCCATCTCAAATGACTAATAAACGTCAAGTGTTTTAGCATGCTCAAGTATCCAACGCCTTATTCATTAAGAGATTTGTTTAGAAAAGATTACGGTATTTACATTTGCTCTTTTCCTAGTAGCAATTACTAAACCCTCCTCTGTTTGTGGAAAGAATGAAGCTGAGTCTATTTTTGTCTACGTCAAAGTCAAACCAAAATGTTTCAAGCTGCTGATGCTGTTCATTAACCGCAGTGCAGGTTTTATCTGAAGATGTTGAGGTGGTCCTACTACGTGTCTTAAAAAGGACTGGATGAGATGAAGCATTGCCATAATTCTTGTGATATTTGGTTTTGTAAAGCTTAAGGACTTAGCAAGTGCACCTTAAAAGGGTTCTGAGAAAACTGTTGAAATTTAAACCCATCCAACCCATGATAACATGGTTTGTACTGTTTTCTTTTTAGATGAGTGATGTATTTTTGGCCTTCATTTCATCCCTTGAAAGCACAATCCGTTATCGTCAATTGCCAAGCCATTAACTGTTGAGATGATACTTGATACTTGCTTGCTTGGGGGTTCATGGTTTTAAATTGGCACTGTGCCTTACAAACATCGTTTGAAAGTGTAATGGCACCTTTGTTGTAATCAGTGTTAAAGCTTTTTTTGGATCCACAGAGCCTGACTTGCTTTGCTTATAGGGATCCATGTCCTTTCTCCTGAATTGTTCTTGCTCTTTTATTGCTGCTTGATTATGTTCTTATAAATTTGAAATGTCATGACATGTTGACATGTTGTTTTGGATTGCTTCGAGCACTGGATTATCTCTATCTAACAGCATGTTTTTGTTTCCTTTCAGTGGGTGATAAAGTTCCTGCTGACATTCGCTTAACTTCAATCAAGTCAACGACCCTGAGGGTGGACCAGTCCATTCTAACAGGTGAGAACAATGGCATTGCCTCAAGTTGTGTACAAAAATGTAGTCATACTAGGCTTTGAGTAGGTAAAATTACTATGGACATTGCAGTGTTTTATCAGCAACAGGATTTAATGTCACAGTCTGGAAATTCTGTTTTTAATAAATAATGAATCCCATATAACAAAATCAATTCAGAATCTTCTACTTTGAAATTTTGTTCTTAGTTTGTATTGAGCCAGGAGGTTAATCTATGATGTTGTGGTCAAACATCTTTATGCTAATTTGCTGGCTTCAGTTCATCGAACTTTGTTAGACAAGAATAGACGAAATTGCTTCATGCGTGCTTGCGTTTCCGCTCTCCTGGGTTCACATGCACATGAATGGAAGTAAATAGAGTCCAAATAGTATTTGTTCTTTGTGCCCTTTTTTTTTATTACTTTTTGATCTAAATAAAGGAAGAAAATTTGACATTGGCTTTCGCACCGGGTAGTTCTAGGAACTAGCCACCAGGGTGGTTCCCCAAGATCTAATAGTTCCCTAAGGGCCTTTTTCCTGGTTGCATACGCACCGCCAGTAGGAACTCTGAAGTGACGTAAGCCGTGCTTGTTGTTGCGACTTTTTTGACGGAGTGGCTGACTTTTATTTAGATGGTGCTGAGAACGCCAGAGCCTGAGGACACAGCGCTCCTATTTTCCATTAGTTTATGATCTGTTTAACAGTCCTGTCTTACGTTATTAGATATAATGTTGTACAAAAATAGATGTTATACAAAAAGTAGACAGTATATTAAAAAGTATTAGCATTTGCCGTGTGGTTGATGCCCAATATCTCTAGCTGAGCAGAAGTGCATAATCATGTTTTGCTTGGTCCAAAGCCGTGTTGGATTTTCTCCTTTGCGTAAAGGTTAAGAGTTCCATCTTTCACCATTTTCCATGTTCGTAGAGTTAATTTGTGGAGTAAATATATAGGCTATAATCTGTGTGTACATGGCTTTTTTTAAAATGGTGGGCGTGTGAGTTTGGCCATTCAGCAAACAATTACATCACTGGTAGTTTCTATTGCGCTGGGTTAGACCCTACTCTGAAGTAGGAGCTAATTGAGTTCCTAGAACTAAAATCGTTCCTAGTTCCTGTGGTGTGAACACACCAAAAAGCGAGTAAGGCTCAATCCCAATTCACCCCTTGCCCCTACCCCTCTGTTTTGCGCGTTCCCGTGAATTGGTAGGGTTGTCTTGATTCTCTTTTGGTTGGAGGGGTAGGAGTAGGGGGAAGGGCCAGATAGCCCTTGAAACGAAGATTTTTCGGGACCACACTTCAAACGAAGGGGTATGAGAAATGTACCTGCATACACCGGCTACAGAGGCAACATAGCTGCCAATAATCATTTTCTTTGTCACATTCAATCTTGTGTCCATATTTACAGTCATGTTCTTCAAAGAAACGGTTGCAAAAAAATCGTTAAAGTTCGTTAACAATATGACGCGTGTAAAAAGCAAAAGTTTGAAGCTAAGTGGATGGATAAACGCCTCATTTGCGCCGCAAGACCTCCAGACGCACGTAAACGCGTCTTTACATTGAAATCACTCGCGCAAGACGCTCTATTCGCGTTTGGTGTGAACGTAGCATTAGGCGTCGAAGATATCGTCATCTCCGTTGTTTTCTGCGAACTTCAGAAGAAAAATGCAAAAACAAAATAGCTGTAAGATGCGCAAGACTCACGCAGTTGTGATGACTACAGCTGACGACGGTATCTTGGAAGTTTGTGATAAACATTGGCGCATCTCCTGTGACGTAGGCGCTAGCGACAACGTATAATGACTTGGTGTCCCATTTCTTAGGGGAATATTTTCACCCCTACGCCTTGCCACTCTGTTTCAAGGGGCAAGGGTAAGGGGTAAGCGAAGAGGTATAAAATAGAATTGGGATTGAGCCCAATTCCGCCAATAGTTCTAGAAACTATGAAAAGGTTCCTCCTGTGCAAAAGCCCCTATACATTGAATATCCACAAATCAATATTTTTTTACGCAGGTGTAATTTTTTATTTTTTTTCAGCCTTCCTAATGCTTTATGTTCTTAGCAAAGACATCACAATCTTAGATGTTTTGTCTATTTTATTTTTGTATTTGTAAAATGTCACCGTACCCTTTTATCTCATCACAAAACCACGGTTAAATATAGTTTCTATTGCAGATGCGATTAAGATTTAGCAAAGCAGGGTGAACAGCAGTGCAGGAAACACTGCTGCAGTAAGCCACCTTATAAAGTCACTTCAGTAGTTGATATGAGGTGGAAAAATAAGGAATTTTTCCTGAGAAGGTTCAGTGCTACTTATTTTAAAGGTAGGTCAGCTGTGCCCAGTCTCTGCAGTCCAGTTAGGGGGAAAGACAGAAAGGAAGTGCTCTTGTAGGACTTGCGGGTCTTGCTTCACTGCCTTAATTGGTAACGGCCTGTTTGACTTTTCCACATCTTTTAGCTGCTCCATCCATGGCTATTTTTTGTTGGGATTCTTTGCCATCCTGACCAGAAATGAACCGTTAAAGCAATTGCGCAAATGCACATCAAGGACTTGAATTGGGACACCTGCGTGATGAACTGGAAACCTAATCCTCATTGTGTGGATTCGAGGGCAGTCAAGTAGTACTAGAACTTTGATTTCACCAACCTGTCACGTGTATCTTCTCTTCACAGGAGAATCTGTGTCAGTAATTAAGCATACAGACCCTGTCCCTGACCCTCGTGCTGTGAACCAGGACAAGAAGAACATGCTCTTCTCTGTAAGTCAGACCTCTAATGACTGCTGTCAGCATATTATTTGTGGTGCCTGATAATGCAAGCCTTATTATTACTCTTGCTCATATTTAGGATTAGACAAAAATACAATAAAAACAGTAATATTTTATTACAAATCAAAATAACGGTTTTGTATTTTAGTCTCCTTTCATGTCATTTCTATTATGCTGATTTGGTGCTCAAGAAACTTATTTCTTGACTTAAGGCGTATTAATGTTGAAAACGGCTTAATTTGTGGAAAACATGATTTTTTTTTTTTTTTTTTTTGGATTCTTTAATGAATAGAAAGTTCAAAAGAACAACATGCATCCTTGTCGAATATTATTGAGTATTTAGTACTGAGTGTTGATTTATTTAAAAAGATCTTGCCGACCCACTAACGTTTGGATGGTAGTATAAGTCGTAATATATATTTGAGTATTAGCATCATATCTGTAAAAGTATTTTAACAGATATATTTAAGCAAACAACCACTAAAATGTTTTTGAAGAAATTTTATTATTATCAGTTTTGCACAGATGTGAGGGATTTGTATTAGGGATTTTAAATTATGGTTAAGACCAATATGTTATGTTATGGCTGATATTAAAATGTATAGTTTTTTTTTTCTAAATAATAATACCAAAAAAAATTAGGCAATACATCATAAAACAGTAAAAAAATATTTATTTTTGGATGTTACATTTATTTTAAGATGTTAAATTACATTTAACAATGTTATTCAATTATTAGTATTTTTAATATTTACTTTAAGTGAGTATTAGATGATGGCAAAGGTAATCCGAAAGTAAAAATAGAGGAAATGAGCATGGCACACTGAAATATCCAATATTTCTCGTATGTGTTTGGTACAGCAGCGGATCAGTTACGCACTGCAAACGCAGTATATGTGAAAGCACTATTGCGCGTGCTGCTCCTGCACCGCATACGTACTCCGCACACAGAGTATGTGTGAAACGGGTGTCAGTTGCATGATTTAGAACAAATTTTGTTTCTAGAAAATTTGATCAATAGTAAATTTAATTGGGATTTTAGATTTTTTTTTATGATTGAAAATGATCATAATTTAAAACTCACCTTTTTTTTTTAACTAAACGTTTACAGGGTACCAACATTGCCGCAGGCAAAGCGGTGGGCGTGGTGATTGCCACCGGTGTGAACACCGAAATTGGCAAAATCCGTGATGAGATGGTGTCCACGGAGCAGGAACGCACACCACTCCAGCAGAAACTGGATGAGTTCGGCCAGCAACTGTCCAAGGTCATCTCGCTCATCTGCATCGCCGTGTGGATCATCAACATTGGACACTTCAACGATCCCGTTCACGGTGGCTCATGGATCCGCGGGGCCGTATACTACTTCAAGATCGCCGTCGCGCTGGCTGTGGCCGCCATCCCCGAAGGCCTGCCCGCCGTCATCACCACCTGCCTGGCTCTGGGTACCCGTCGCATGGCCAAGAAGAACGCCATCGTACGCTCTCTGCCCTCGGTGGAGACCCTGGGCTGCACCTCCGTCATCTGCTCGGATAAGACCGGCACACTTACCACCAACCAGATGTCCGTTTGCAGGGTGAGAATGCTGGGAATATTATACACAATTGAAGTGGGCTTGCAGCTTCAGGGCTCATTAAAAATAACTTACAACCTCTGCTATAATGAATTCTGTTTAGCCCATTATTTTATTCCTTGGCAAAAGAGTCTGTAATTGTTTAGGAATTTGCAGGCTGGGGTTCAGCCAAGAACCAAGAGTGATATTACTGCATAGACAATTGGCTCATGAATAAAAATGACATTCATGATGGTATTGATTTAGCACTAGTACGTTACTTGGCCTCAAACGAAAGTCGTGGGAAAGCTGTTAATCTGCAGCTTTGATATTGCCATGATTAATAATTTTATTTAGTTTTATCTTAGTTTCTCATGACCTTGTGTTAGACCACCCCAGGTTTCCTCTGTATGTCCTTTTATGTTGTTTTCCTGTTTGACATGGTTTATTTCTCTATTTCCCCTTCATTGTGTATACTGTATACTTATCTCCTCTCATCTTTTGTCACCCTCCTCATCTGCTCTTCTCCAGCTTGACTGCGAGAGCTGATCAGTATGCGGTAGTCGGTTACTTGCGGTAGTGTTACATAACTGACCGTGTGTGTGATATCTGCCTGTGATCCACAGCAGCGCCTTTGCTGTGGGCTGTACAGTCAAGCATGCAAGCCGAATGTGAAGCGGTTCTGGTTTTAATCAGTTTTGTGTGTGTAAAGGTTACAATTTAGTTGCAGGCTTGCTTTTCTTTTTAATAGAAATTATTTTAAATCTTATGCTTGATTTATTCTGTGAATGCTCAGGATGTGGTTAAACCAAAATTATTTTTACCCTAAATGTCCCGTTTGCCTCGACTGTCTAAAATAATACTATATGGGAAGAGTGCTTCTAAAATTAGCAGCGTTTCAACTGAAGGAATGTAATCTTGTTAACCCTAACCATTAAGCTTGTACTCGTGTTAAATAGTTAACTCGTCTTGCATCGTTTCCACTATAGACACGATTGATACCTCTATCTGTGCCTTATTGAGGTGCAGTTACTTTTTTAAGAGTTCATATTTAGTGGTGGACCAATATGGATTTTTGATAGATGCTGAGAGCTGGGTGCCTATTATATTATATTATATCATATCAGACCTTTTTTAAACACTGTAACCAACAGTGCACTTAGTAATCCGGCCGGTATTTCAGAAAACAGGTTAATTTACCCTCACATACACCCTGAACAGTTGATTAACCCAAACCTTGAATATTTTTTCACATTTCTTGTAGGGTTAGGGTCATGGAAATTCATTAAATAAGTGCATGGAAACATTCTGAAAACCACATAGCAACACAATGGTAAAGACTCAAGACACATAAGCATCATATCAGCATGTTTTGCCCCTTCATTCACCAAAAGCTTTTTCTTTAGGAAGCGTTAGGTTTGATATTGTTTTTCCATCACCTCACTTTTTTTAATTGCTAATATCAGATATATTTCATGTTTAAATGGTTAGTTCGTCCCAAAAAATGTCGTACTGAACCGTAAGACTCTTTAAGAACCAGAAGATCTTTTTGATGAAATGTTAGCGCTTTCCCTCCATTGACAAGCCTACGCAACTACCACTATCAAGCCCCAGAAAGGTTGTTAAGACATCATCAAAGTAATCCATGTGGCTCCAGTCCAGTGGTTTATGAAGTGACGCGATTGCTTTGTTTGCACCAAAAAAAACCATTATTTACCACTTTTTTTACAAAATATGAATCTCCAAAACACGTTCAAGAGAGCACCACAATGCATGCGTGTTGTTGACACGAGAACGGACGTTGTTGCGTGAACGAGATATACAATATTTTGTACTATCATGTCTTTACTATCTTTCTGGGGCTTTAAGTGGTTGTTGCGTAGCTGTCAATGGAGGGACAGAAAGTTCTCTGATTTCATCAGAAATATCTTCATTTGTGTTCCTAAAATGAACGAAAGTCTTACGGGTTTGGAACGAAATGAGGGTGAGCGATTTTTGGATGATCTAACTCTAAGTTTTTCTGCTAAACATGTCTTTCTCCACAGTGCCTAGCGCCTTTGAAATTAGTGCCTGTCTTTCTCTCCCCCACACTCTTCTGTCTCTGTGGTTCGACTGTTGTCCACTGGGTTTTATCACTACAGCAGGAACGCTGTTCCACTTTACCATCCCACTCACTCTCATCTCTTTTATGCTCTTCTCTTCCTTGACATATTGGGGGATCTGATTGTCTTTTGTGCTAAAAATATCCTAAATGCTCAGTTGCTTATGTTTGGGGGGTTTTGGCTAGGTTTTAAGGGCCCGTTGAACTCTTAAGTGAGTGTCATGTAAAGTGTTTACATTTGTAGTGCTGGTATATCCAGGTCAGGTGGAGTAGGGATCTTTTCATGAGGTGCTTTCAAACATCAGAGATCATCTGTGGTGGGATGGCCTGCCACCTGCTGGTTGAGATTTTGTTTGAATTCTTTTTTTATGTCTTTTTTGTTCCAGATGTTCATTGTTGATCAGGCAAATGGAAACAGCTGCTCTCTAAAAGAGTTCACCATTTCTGGCTCCACATACGCCCCTGATGGACAAGTGTGAGTTTTGCTGCCCATGTGCACACTGATATTTCAAAGTGCATGAGACACCTCTGTTTAACAACCTCTTTTTTTAATTCTTTTTTTACTCCAGGTTTCATGAGGGTAAACCAGTGCGATGCTCCCAGTATGATGCTCTGGTTGAACTGGCCAGCATCTGTGCCCTGTGTAACGACTCCTCTCTAGATTTCAACGAGGTTAGTTATTAACATCTTCTGGTATATGCAGCATCCTCTGTTCATCTATAAAAGGCAGCTAACTAATGTGCGGAACTATATTGTCTAGCATACAGCTGTCATTTAATGAATGAATTTGCTTAAATATCATTTAAAAAAATGTTTCCCATATTTTTTGTAATACATATTTTATACAGTATATTATAAAGTATAATACAAAATAGGATTGAATTTTAACATTGGTCATTTGTATTATATAACATGAAAACAAATGTCTGCTTATCAATATTAACCAGAATATTTATATCAGTGGATCCCTAGTGCTTGCGTTTATCAAACAGCAGTTCTAAAGAGTTTCTGTGTATGTCAGGCCAAAGGTGTGTACGAGAAGGTGGGAGAAGCCACAGAGACCGCTCTAACATGTCTGGTGGAGAAAATGAACGTGTTCGACACAGAACGAAAAGGCCTTTCCAAGGTTGAGTTGGCGAACGCTTGCAACTCGGTATGTCAAACATTTCCATCCGCCGATTATGAATTGGTTGCAACCCTAGTGGGTCGTGTGGTTGTGGAAGCCCACATTAATTTCCAAATTTACTTTCTGTGTTTGATGTAATGGCAGCTTTCATCTCTGAGTAATTTCTTGTATTCTTTCTTTCTTTGTCTCAGGTCATCAAGCAGCTGATGAAGAAGGAGTTCACTCTGGAGTTCTCCCGAGACAGAAAGTCCATGTCAGTGTACTGTACTCCCAACAAACCTCGCTCATCCATTGGCAAGATGTTTGTTAAGGTAACGCCACGTTTTCCATGGAGACTTTAGCACTTCAGTATTTCATTTACCTGTTCCAAACAGGATTACTTAACGTTTGAAATGTGTTGTGGTACAACAATATACCTGCAGCTTCCTTAAATTCATTATTTCTGGGTGCAGGGTGCTCCAGAGGGAGTGATCGACAGATGCACGCACATCCGTGTGGGTGGGAATAAAGTCCCTCTGACAGCAGGTATTAAAGAGAAGATCCTGTCTGTGATCCGTGAGTACGGCACAGGACGTGACACACTGCGCTGTCTGGCTCTTGCTACCCGAGACAACCCATTGAGCAAAGAGAGCCTTGTATTGGAGGACTCAAACCGCTTCATTGAGTATGAGGTGAGAAGAGCTTTTTTGTGTTACGACAATCACAATTGTGTGTGTGTATATAAATATATATATATATACGTGTGTGTGTATATTTATATATGTATGTATATGTGTGTATACGACAATTCACCATGACGTCACAACAGTAATAGACCTTAGATAATCTGCACCTTCGGTGGAAAAAGCCGAAGCGTTCCTATGGCAACGCTAGTAAATTGCTTGGAAGGGAGGCCCACCATCGACAGTAAAAATGTAATAAAAAAAAAATGTAATTAAATATAATGCATTTTTTTATCATAATAACAACTGTGTTTAATGATATAAGTAAAAAATATAATAAATATGTAATATAGTAGGCCTACACATAATTAGCAAAATACTCTCTATAGCTCTTTTTTTCTAGCCAAAATAACATGCTATATAGCCTGTCATGGTCATTAAATGGCTTTCCTGAGGTAAATGTTATGTGACAATTGTTCTCCAGCTGTTATATCGACCTTTGCGCGGTTGAAAAACACTGACTGGTCGATAATATGTATGAGGAATATACATTTCGGTAAGTTGCATGAGAAAATGGATGTGTGGCGTGAGAGCGTGTGAAAAGTGACATTTGCGTGAGTCACGGTGAATGCGTGAGAGTGGGCAGCCCTCTTTTACTTCAGGCAGTGACTGGCAATGAGTCTCTTCATCAAAAGAGACAAGTTTACTAATATTAGTCTCGAATTTCCCCGGCGGAAGATAAATGCTCTTCTGTGATTTTG
Organism: Rutilus rutilus; assembly: GCF_951802725.1. NCBI lineage: Eukaryota > Metazoa > Chordata > Actinopteri > Cypriniformes > Leuciscidae > Rutilus > Rutilus rutilus. Next base: position 23,058,597 of record NC_140231.1, on the reverse strand, counting down.
TAGATGGACCGTTTTGAGAATACATGAAGCAGGGTTGGTAGCAGAAATGTAAACGTTGGATGAATCATATAATTTAGGGGATCGTTAAGATTTACTACTTTTGACGACACGACGTCCACTCGCTATAACCTCCTCACCCACAGGAAATCGATGAAACCCCTACACCTTTTGCTGTATATCTGGCAGCGCAACCCCAAACACAACACGTTTTCATCATCGTTTCAACTTTGATCAACAACAATGTTTTTAACTATGTAACTGTTGCTGGATCTCTTCAGTTAGTCAGTAGAAGCCGTTCGCGTTCTGCCACCCGGAAGTTACTCGGTGCCTATTGTTTACAAACATTCTGAAAAGGCCTTTTTTTATATATATATAAAACACACACACACACACACACACACACACACACACACACACACACACACACACACACACACACACATATACACATATATATATATATATATATATATATATATACACACATATATATATATATATATATATATATATATATACACACACATATATATATATATATATATATATATATATATATATATATATATATATATATATATATATATATATATATATATATATATATATATATATGTGTATGTATGTGTGTGTGTGTGTGTGTGTTTTATATATATATAAAAAAAGGCCTTTTCAGATGTCTCACATATATACATATACATATATATATATATATATATATATATATATATATATATATATACACACACATACATATATATATATATATATATATATATATATATATATATATATATATATATATATATATATACACACATACATATACGTGTGTGTGTGTATATTTATATTTGAATTTATTTTATTAATATATTTTATTATAATTGCTGTTTCTCCTTTAGACGGACCTGACCTTTGTGGGATGCGTGGGCATGCTGGACCCACCCAGAGCTGAGGTGGCAGCTTCCATCAAACTTTGTCGTCAAGCTGGCATTCGAGTCATCATGATCACTGGCGACAACAAGGGCACAGCTGTGGCCATCTGCAGGCGCATCGGCATCTTTGGCGAGGATGACGATGTCTCATGCATGGCCTACACTGGCCGAGAGTTTGACGACCTGTCTCCTGCCGCCCAGCGTGAGGCAGTGATCACTGCCCGTTGCTTTGCCCGTGTCGAGCCATCTCACAAATCCAAGATTGTGGAGTTCCTGCAGTCCTACGATGAGATCACTGCCATGGTAAATTAGATTGTGAAATTGTAACAAATAGTAACTGAATGATTTTATGTACAATTTCAATATAAAGTTTGGGGGTCAGTAAGATTTTAAAATGTCTCTAACCTTTGACCATTTATTTGGTCAAAATACAGTAATATTGTGAAATGATTACAGTTTAAAATGACTGGTTTATAAATGTTAAAATATAATTTATTCATTTGATGGCAAAGACGAATTTTTACTATAGTCACTCTAGTCTTCAGTGTCAAATCATGATCCTTCAGAAATCATTCTAATATGCTGATTTGCTGCTCAAGAAACATTTCTTATCAATGCTGAAAACAGTTGCTGCTTAATATCTTTGTTTTCAGGATTAGAACAGTGTTTATTTGAAATTGAAGCCTTTTTTTAAACATTATAAGTGTCTTTACTGTCAGTTTTGATCAATTTAATGCTTCCATTCTGAATAAAAGTATTTCTTTAAAAAATAACTCATTGACCTTCAATATACAGTTGTGTATATTTATGTATTAATATAATTCTTTATTAAATGACTATAAAGATGGAGGAAGGATTTCTTTTAGGTTTATATTGACAAAATCTTTCTCCCTCGACTGACTTGACATGCTGTCTTCATTCCTGCAGACTGGAGATGGTGTGAACGATGCACCTGCTCTGAAAAAGGCTGAAATTGGCATTGCTATGGGATCAGGCACAGCAGTGGCGAAGACCGCTTCAGAGATGGTCCTTGCTGATGATAACTTTTCTACCATCGTGGCCGCTGTGGAAGAGGGTCGAGCCATTTACAATAACATGAAACAATTCATCCGCTACCTCATCTCCTCAAATGTCGGCGAGGTTGTCTGGTAAGGATCCTAACCTTTTGCTAACATTTTTTAGGAATTCATTCTTTTTCTTTTTACTGGTCCGTCGACAGACCATTTCGAGTCAACATAAAATGGCTATTGCAATCTATTTAACTTGTGAAATCTTATGTACCATTAAATATTTTGGGCTTGGTAAGATTTTTTTTACAAAAGAAGTCTCTTATGCTCACCAAGGCTGCATTTATTTGATCAAAATGCAGTAAAAACAGTAATGTTATGAAACACTATTACAATTTAAAATGACCCTTTTTTTTTTTTTTTTCAGCAGCCATTACTTGAAATAGTAAAGACTTTTACACTGATCAAAAGTGATAGTAATTTTTTTTGTAACAATTTAATGCGCCCTTTCCGAAAAAAGGCCCGTTCACATAGAGGACGATAACTATAACGATGAAGATATAGTTCTAAAAATCTTTCTAAATATAAAATAATAAGTCCTCACCACAACTATAACGACACAGAGGAACGATATTGTTTGAAGCAATTTCACAATTATTTTCAGCTGATGAACAAAAACATTGACAGCAGCGGATAACAAAACTGCAGGGCGTTAAAGTTAATCATCTTTAGTTATAGTTCTTGATGTACAACGATTTGATTTAATACTATAAATCATACTTTTGAGTATCAATCTATTTCTAAGTGAAACAGGGTTTTCAGTAAGAGAAACTTATCATTTTTTTATCAATCAATGGGTGTTGGATACCAGAATGGTTATTAAAGCAATAAGCCCTGCAAAGCCGTGACTTACAGTGAATTTAGAACAGCTAAGGGACATTGTCTGCGGAGTGCCTAAAACCCCCTTAGCTGTTCTAAATTCACTGTAAAACACGGCTTCAAGGCTTGCAACACATGCAGCAACAAGGAATTCTAAACTGCAGTTGCACAGTAATACTAATGTAATGCGGTCACAGGTGTATGTTTGTTGAGTAATTTACAACGGCTTCGAACACGTCTCAACCAATCAGAATCAAGGAGCTGAACTATCTGTTTTATAATAAATTATATAAATTATATTGTATTTGTATCTTAATCTTTTTTTTAAATCGTTTAATCAAGTTTTACTATTCATCCTGTGTGCCAAAACGGAGCAAGTCAGTTTCTTTTCAATCTTGTTTTGGCACAATTTAGTCTCCATTCTAAAAACAGTACAATATAAATGTGAAAAAACACTGTGAAATGTATGCCTTGAGCAAACTCAGATCACTGCCAAAGTCCTTTTGACATTCTTCCAGTTGTTATCTAATCGCTTAACTCACTATGTGTATTCTCTCTGGCAGTATTTTCTTAACGGCAGCTCTGGGCTTCCCCGAAGCTCTGATTCCAGTTCAGCTGCTGTGGGTGAATCTGGTGACGGACGGTCTGCCTGCGACCGCTCTTGGCTTCAACCCACCCGACCTGGACATCATGAGCAAACCCCCTCGCAATGCCAGAGAGCCACTTATCTCTGGCTGGCTCTTCTTTAGATACCTGATAATTGGCTGTGAGTGCACCACTGGCTTTATTTGCTACATAATATTTATTTTTTTGTGTGTAAAGAAAGATTTGACATGTTATGTTCTCCATGTCACCCTAAAGGTTATGTAGGTGCTGGTACTGTAGGTGCTGCTGCATGGTGGTTCATTGCTGCTGAAGATGGGCCTAGAGTCACCCTCTATCAACTGGTTAGAAACTCCCCTTACATTTGAATACACTCTTTCTCGATCACTTGCATTCCAATGTCTTAATTCGCTTCTATCTCTGCAGAGCCACTTCCTTCAGTGTGCACCGGACAACCCTGAGTTTGAGGGCCTGAAGTGTGATGTGTTTGAGTCTCCCTATCCAATGACCATGGCTCTCTCCGTACTAGTGACCATTGAGATGTGCAACGCTCTCAACAGGTCAGTGTCGGAAGTTCGCTACAATAAAGGCACTTCTTGTCCCTGAAAATGTCACAATTATTTACATCTTCTATTAAGATTCATCCAATCACAAGCAGTAAGACGAGACAATGCTGTATACACCTGGAAGTCATTTTCTTATAACAATGTTATCTTACCGATATTTTATTGGACTGTTCCACTTTTAATACAAATAGAAAACATTTTTATGAAGTAAGCTCATCTAAGGACTTGTTTAGTAAGATTTTACCAGAAAGTTTTTAGAAATTGTATCATGTGTTAATGCTAAAAATCTTGTATAATATTAATTGATGAATATTACTGATTTTATTTTATTTTTTTTACATGGGTTTTTATTTTTATTGTATATAGAAACTATATTTTTGTAATCCAGTTTTTGTCATGAAGATAGATAGCCATAGATGCTGACATGGCATTAAATAAAACTATGCTGAAGTGATCTTTACAGTTTACAATTGTACTGTACAGATAGTGTAGTTACATGCATTTTCAATGAGTACTGAATAGAGTTTGACATTTTGAGGAATCACAAATCTTTTTATACCCTATTTATCCTTGTATTTGGCTGTGTCCAATTACAATCATATCAGCTAAAATGGATCTTAAAGGGATAGTTCACCCAAAAATGAAAATTGTCATCATTTACTCACCGTCAAGTTGTTCCAAACATGTATGAATTTCTTTCTTCTGCTGAACACAAAAGAAGTTCATGGGTAACTCTTTGGTTACCCATATTCTTCAAAATATCATCTTTTGTGTTCAGCAGAAGAAAGAAATTCATACAGGTTTGGAACGACTTGACAGGTTTTAACAGCATAACTGGTGGATTATGTAAATATGCAACCAGTCAATCAATTTCACAATGTTATCTTCTTGATGTCCTGTCGTAGTGTTTCAGAGAACCAGTCTCTGCTTCGCATGCCCCCCTGGGATAATGTGTGGCTGCTAGGAGCCATCTGCCTCTCCATGTCCCTCCACTTCTTTATCCTTTATGTGGAGCCCCTGCCGGTAAGATCAATTTTCATCAATAAGATCATCAGTGTCAGTATATTGGTTCTTTTGTTTTTTTGTTGTTGGTTTTTTTGCAGTCTTTGTAGAATCTAATGTTTTTTTTTTTTTTTTTTTTTTATAAATATTTTTTACTGTATAAACTCTTATACAATTAAATTACAATTAAAAACATTATGCAATACAATTATGCAATTGAGACTTTCTCTTACAATTCTGACTTTATCACACAATTCTGAGAAAAAAGTCAGAATTGTGAGATATAAACTCACAATTATGTGGGGGAGAGAAAGTTGCAATTAACTATGTTTTTTAATTCTATGGTTGGTTACTGTTTACTTTTATTTGTATTCATATTTTTAACATTTCTTTATTTGTGAAAAATACTATTATAGGATTTCAGAATCAAGCAATCTAAAGGATAAATCTTTAATTTATTAAGTTTTTTTTTTTTTTCGTATTTTCACATTTATTTCCAATTTAGGAAATATTATGTAAAATAAATATAAATTTAATTTCAGCGATTTATGCATGTATTTCTATCTTAAAATAGTTTGATATCATAAGCAAAAAAAATGTTTCAATGCTTTTGTGTTCTCTCGCTATTATATAGCTTAGGAATTATATTGTATGCAATTCACGGGCATCAAAGAGCCTCTATCAATATGCGTGGTATCGCTTTTTACCTTTGCTTTCAAATTTGTGATCAAGCGTACTCTCTGTATAGGAAGCAGCTGTACTGACCACTAATTTTACAAGATAAGATGTTTGTCAGTGATGCTCAGGATCAGTTGCGCACCAAATCCTCTGCCATCATCCTGTCAGTCACCTCTAATTGCTATCATCTCATATTAAGTGAAATCCACAGCATACCACAGCAAGCCCATGTTCCTTTAGAATGCTCCGTAGAATGCGTTATTCATTTTCCATGCTTTTCCAAATTCAAAATTGGGCTTTGGGCACATCCCTAATGTTTGTGTAGTGACTCTACCCTGGGCTTTCTCTACAGATAATCTTCCAGATCACGCCACTGAACGTGACCCAGTGGCTTATGGTATTGAAGATTTCCTTGCCCGTCATCTTGCTGGATGAATTGCTCAAGTTTGCAGCCAGAAACTACCTGGACAAGCCCAAAGACCTGGACAAGCCCAAGGGCATGGCCTGCTCACTCAGCACCTGCACAGAGGGCATTTCCTGGCCCTTCGTGGCTCTCTCACTCCCCTTGGTGCTGTGGCTCTACAGCATTGACACTAACTTGGCCGAAATGTTCTGGTCTTGACTGAAATGAGCATTGATGTGTGTAGATGGTGTGTACGTGTGTCTGTATGTGTGGTTGTGCGTTTAAAGTGTGCCTCCGCAAACAGCGAATGTGTACGAGAAGGACAGGATTAACACAAAAATAACCTTAAGATAGAAATATAACTTTTTTTTCTTTTCTTTTTTTAAACTGTCCGTTGGTGATTGAGGAGACCGTACAGACCTGAAGTCTTCAAGTATTAGTGACCATTAATATTCTTTTTGGACTTCTTGTTGGTTTCTTTTGTTATTGCGTTTTAAATTAATCATTTGTCTCGTCTATTTCAAACCAGTAACAATAATGGTAATATCCACTTTGTTTTCCCCCATATCATGTGTTCAAATTGCTGAATTGAGAAAAGTGCTTGTGTACAGACATTTAACACTATTTTATGCAATGGTTCATTTGTTATTATTTGTTCATTTTGCTAACAGAGTAGAGCAGGTTGGGTAGAAAAGAGAAAGAAAGAGAACAAGACAGAAGAACTGTTTACTAATGTTTACCTTTGTGTCTTCGGCGTGAATATCGCTCAGAGCCAATGGACAAGCATGGTGTTGCAAAGCAGCATGGGAAAGAGAGTATGGGTCTGAACGTTTGAATGCTTCATGGTCAAATCCTCAGATGAAAGCTGCATGTTCTGTATTTCGCATGCATTTTGTGTGGTTTTTTCATTTATGATTTGTACCTGTATGTCTTTCCCTATGTGTAATAACTTGCATTTTTATGGTGATACATTTTGTTTCCGCTATTACCTGACACGTTTGATTAGTAAAGCCAGTTTTTCTGCACTAGGCAGAGTACAGCTACCTCAGGACTGTCAGATTAGACTCTCTCTGGTTGCTTCCCTCCCGCCCCACACACACACACACACACACACTCACACTTAGCTTTACACCGCCTGTACACATTACTGCATGAGGCGTGCCTCTGTTTGAAAACTCAGATTATTTTGGCCCCAACCAATCTGTTTTAAGTTCTTTTTTGTGTGTGTGTGTTTGTTTTCACTGTATTTTATAATTGAATGAACTTGCATTAACTTAATTTAGAGGTTTTCTTTTCTTTTGTTGTGTTGTGGGGTGGGGTGGGTTGGACAAAAGATGTAAATGTTACCGTTTAGTTGGGTCCGAGATAAACAAGTAGAAAATTAAACAAGCAAAGGTTTAGGTGTTGCATTCAAAACATGAATTTTACAATGCAAAACCAAAATGTTTCATGCTACCTTTTTTTTCTCTACTTTTAAGAAAATGCACTCATGAACCATTTGAATTAAAGTGCGTGTCTTCATTTTACTAGCTGGTCTGTTCCTTCCTGCAATGCAGCACGGCAAGTTTTAAGAGCAATTATACTTGAATAAATGAAATTAATGTACAGAGATTTAGTTACATAGCTGAGCACAAGATTGACAGCTGAGAGGGGTTTCCTTGTGAAGCAGCCTCTTGTTCGGCCCTCACCAGCCAGTCTGGTAAGACGGGCCTGTATATTTGTACACATATATCCGAACGGTACAAAGTTTTTTTTTTTTTTTTTTTCTTTAAACTGAGCTTTCTGGCATTTAGTTGTCCATTGCATCACACTAATTGCTTGCTGAAATGGATGCATGTCCCTGACTATGCCCTTGGTGTGGTATTCTGGTGTCAGTATTTTAATAAACAACCATGCACATTCCCTTAAGACCCGTTCACACCAAGAACGATAACTATAACGATAATTGTAGAGTCCACAACAGCGGACGATATCATTCTGTTTATTCAAGCGAGCTGCAGCTTTGTTGTGTACCACTTCAAATGCTCGAGCTCTTTAACCCAGGACTGATTCTGATTGGTTGTCAATGATTTTATCGTTCTGAAAGTGAATCCAACTATATCGTTTTTCGGTGCCGTTATAGTTGTGGTGTGGACCTTGCTATTCTTTTATTTTTAGAACTATATTATTATTGTTATCCTTCTTGGTGTGAACGGGCCTTTATTAGCATTCAGTGGTCTTTCATTTAAAAGTTTTGTTCACCCAAAAATTAAAACTCTGATTGTGTTTGGCGGAAAGAAGAAAGTCATATACCCCTAGGATGGCTTGAGGGTGAGTAAATGATGGGGTAATTTTTGGATGAACCGACCCTTTAAGAAAGTGTCACTGACGTTGCCACTACACATTCCTCCATTCTTTTCACCACACGTTACAACAATCCGAAGCCTCAAGTTTTCTGACAATGGACCAACCCTGCTACGTAACTGCTAAATTCCTACTACGACTACTGCGGCTGTTTATAGCTGCACTTAACACATGGCCATATCAGCTTGAGTACATTCCACTGCAATATATGATGTTTTTAAGAAATATATAATATATTGTAAAGACTTGATGGTCAAATTACATGTAAGCATGATTGTTTTCTTTACCCATATAATTTCAGTCTTGTCTCTGAATGAAATGAATAGACTTCACCATTAGTTTTTATTAGAATGGTCCGTACACTGTGGTCTGACTTGCTCAGGAACTGAACTTGGATGTTGGCATAAATAAGAGTCAAATGTAAACACTATTGCCTTTTTTTTTTTTTTTTTTTTTAATGTTGCCTTTTGTATCATACTGACAATTATTTACACCTTATACTTGGTTATATGCTAAATGTTTATTTAGTGCACTTAAGCATTTCCATTTCATTCTAAAACATTAAAAAAAGTAAATGCTAAGTAGAATCTGCCTCTGCTTGTGTTGGGAAACCTCAGGCTTCTGTGTTGTGCATGTCTTTTTTGAGTGGCTTCATTTAGCCGAATATCAGAACCTGCATGTTGAATGTGCAGTTCAGAGAAAATAGCCACCATTGCGCTGCAGATCATGACATGTAAGAGTGGACTCAATAATAAAACTCAATAATGATGAATAAATGACAGAGAGATGAGAATAATAAGTGTGTATGGAAGCAAGCAGCAGCAGCATCATCAGTCTTCTACCATGCATGACAATGTCTACCATTGCCTATTGCTGATGCAAGGAGAGTTTGCTGCATTTTTTTCTGTGTAAATTGTCATAGTTTTATATACATGTATTATATAGTATAATGCATGCCTTCAGTTGTAATTAGCCAAATCATTTGATCTATATTTATATAGCAACTTGCTGTGTACATCGCTGCTAAATGTATGATATGATTAAACACATCATTTTACAAATAAACTGCAGTTAATTTGACCAATGCTGATGTTCATGCTTTGTGTTTCTCCATGTGTATCTGTTAGGAAAAGCCATTGAATAAATTAAAAATATATATATTAAATGATGGAGTAGGATTTTCTTTTATTACTCAGTCTATTATGCAAATTACCTGAATCAGTGCCATTGGCCAGCAGAAAAAAAAAACAGATTCCAATGTGGCCAGTATGTGCCACTTGTTCTTGGCCCTAAAATAAACAAATAAGACATTCATTTATATGTGTTGCCGTAAAATTATATAAATAATAACGATGTGTTTGTTGAAAGAAGGCGATTTTCAGTATAGAGATGTCCTAGCAGTCTCTTACGGCTGTAATGTCTAAGATTGAACACTTGAAGGCGTCAGAGACAAAATGTGGCGCTAGAATATGGTCCAATTACAATGACATCATCTTATTTCTCATGTAAACACAGCTGCATCTTTTATGTAACCAGTGACCAAAATCTGTTTAATTGACAATAGCACTGAACTGACATAATTATGAACTGCATAATTTTCCTGTTATCCCTGTACAGCTGTTTTGAAACAATCTGTTGGCCTATTGTACAAAGCGCTATATAAAAAAAGGTGTCGACTTGACAATAGCAATATTTCAAAAAAGAAGAGAAAGGTTTTATTTTTGCAAATTACATATTGTTGCATTATGTGCTGCTTGAACCACAGCTCGTGATATCTCTATCTAATTTTTTATAGATCTATATGTAAAAAAAAAAAAAAAACATTGAAAGAAAACATGAATTCTATTTAGTGCAATAACAAGGACATTACAAAAAGTGACAGCATGTCAAAGCAAATAATATTTGCAATACAGTAGTTATATTGTGCGTTTTCCTTCTCTCATAGTTAAAAAGGCTGTACGTGTATGTAAACGCGACTCTTTTTATCCGATTTTCAGGTTCAGACTGCATTCCTCCTAACTCATGTAAAAAGTCTGATATTTAAACCACGCCACACACATACTACAATCTCCCTGACCTATGCGGTGAAGCAGCCTGTCTCTTTAAATCGAACCCATGCTGGGAGAGCTGTCAATCATATGTCGTAGTCCCGCCCCTTCCTGCAGCAGCAGCAGCAGCAGCGGTGTCTCGTTCACACGGAGGCATTACGTACAGCAGACTCACCAAATATGCACAGTCTAATTATCCGCGACAAAATGGGATAATCGTGAGCGTCTTCAGAGAATTGCATCAACGGGAACTAAAAGAACAATCGAGGAGAGTGATTTTTTTAAAACCTTCAATCTACACAGACGTAAGCACAAAGGGTTTTGGGCATAATGGTGATAAAAGAGATATCACATTATCAACGCAGGACAACTGGAATACATCGCCACATACACGACCGGACCTTATAATTTGTTTATGGCGACCAGCTTAATTTGAAAAGCTTTTAAAGGAGTATTTTGTTTATTCCGTGCGCTCTGGAGAACAGATGCTGTCATTGTGCTGGGGACCGAGATTTGTGCGCGTGATATTCTGCAAGTGGTCTCGTCGGAATGGTGCGCGAGATGAGAATGCGCGTGCCTTTATTGTTTCCGCGCGATATGCTCAATAACGGTCGTTCTTCTGTCGTTGAACAACTCGACAACGACGACAATTTTGGTACAGAAAGATTGAGACTTCAAGTGACAATTCCAGGGAAATCATGAACGATGTGTTTTGTAAACATTTGTATTAAGTGTTATTAAAGAAATATCGTTTATTATGAACGGGCACTGCCGACTTTTCATACTTTCATCAGATTTGCTTTTCTTCGGCTAAATTCCACTTAGTTGGAGCTACTTGACCGTGTGTTTCTGACCAATTTGATATTTTCAACCTGAGAAAACACAATGGTGGAGCCTGTGGGTTTCATTGAAGCCTGGAAAGCACAGTTTCCAGAGTCTGAGCCTCCGAAGATGGAGCTAAGATCTGTTGGGGGAATCGAACTGGAACTAGAGAAGTGCAAAGCATCCATAAGACGTTTGGAAATGGAGGTGAACAAAGAGCGCTTCCGGATGATCTACCTTCAGACGCTGCTGGCCAAGGAGAGAAAGAGCTATGACCGACAGAGATGGGGTTTCAGGAAGCCACCTCACATGACAGAAGGGGACCCACAAGCTGTTGGGGCCGATTCCCAGCATCTCCATGCACAGGAGCACGGACAGTCAGAGCGCAGCAGGTTTCAGCCTGTGGGGGAGACCAGAGTGAAACCACGACCACCCCCTGCCAGAAAGTCAGCCTCCCATGGCGATGGATTGGAGCTTCAATCGTCATTTGAGGCACACCAAGCAGGGCCAGTCAGTGAGACCGATGGGCTCTCACCGTCCACACAGAGGGGCGGAGTCTCCCCTCGCAGGCCCCATCCACCCCCTGACAAGGAGCTGCCCTTGGATCCATCCTCGAAAGACAAGCCGGGCATGGGGCTTGGGGTGGCTGCATTACGTTCAAACTTTGAGAGGATCAAACGAGCCAACTCGCACTCAGCCAGCGAAGGAAAATCAGGCCATGAGAAACCGTTTTACACCAACGTTGAGTTTCATCATGACAGGGGCCTAGTAAAAGTCAACGACCGCGAGGTCTCGGACAAAATCAGCTCTCTTGGGAACCAAGCCATGCAGATGGAGCGCAAAAGGTCACTTCATTCACTTCCGGGCAACCTTGCTACAGTCGCAGGTGATCTACGCACCAGGCCTGTCTATAGGGGGCGCTCTACTGAAAGCACCTGCGGATACGATGCAGAGTATGAAGACGGCGAACCCAGTCCTCGCTACAGCACTGCGAGACCGAACGGGGCCAAACCACCACCGCCGCCATGGCAGCCATCAGATTTCCAGCCATATACTAGTGTTTACGTCGGAGGGATGATGTCAGGAGATGGTGGTGATGGTAGGGTCACTATGAGGGACCATGGAGGAAGCGACGACCATCTTCTCACCTGGCCCAGGAGGTCTTACTCGCCCGGAAGTTTCGAGGACGTGGGAGGCGGAGGAGGCGGCTACACGCCAGACTGCAGCTCCAACGAGAACCTGACGTCTAGTGAGGAAGACTTCTCCTCGGGACAGTCCAGTCATGTGTCGCCCAGCCCTACGACAGCGTACCGCCGCCCACTCCGAGAGAAGAGTCGCTCGCCTTCACAGAACTCCCAGAATTCTCAGCACTCGTTTGACAGCAGCAGCCCCCCTACACCGCAGACACAGAAACGGCACCGGCAGCAACATGTCGTGGTGTCCGAGGCCACCATTGTAGGCGTAAGGAAAACAGGACAAATCTGGCCCCACGATGGAGACTCTATAGCCTCCAGTAGGGCTTCCCATGACAACAGTTACCATGGAGATCTAGGTAAGTCATGATTATTACTTTTACATGTTGTTGTTCTTCTTCTTCTTTTTCCCCCACAGGTGAAGCGGTTCCTAACAAATATCGAATGTAACAAAAATGAACGGTTTTAGATTAGCAAAATTGGTTGTTACTGTAAGACTGTAAATGAGAGATAACATCACTGATGACGTCATTGTTAATCTGATACACTGGGTAGCAATTTGTAGCATGGCTGAATAATAGCAACTCAATGCTTTTGGCCAGACACGCTCCTCTTGGAGTGCAAATGAGTGGGCATCTTGCGTTTTTCTGCATTCTTGACTCAGTGTTTCTGTTTTATATCCCTTTATATTTTGCTTGCTCTTCCATTAAATCCCTCATCTGTCATTTTCTTCACTTCCCTTTCCAAGCTATTGTCTACTTTTGTTTCACGCTCTGCCTGTATTGGTCAGACACTGTGACGGCCACTTGCTGCGGTTAGTTAATCCGGCCTGATGTGTCTCATATATAAAGAGGTAATTAACTAAACAAGCTAATTTATGATCATGAGGTCAGAATGTGCGTGTCAGAGTTTGTTTCTTTGTACAGGACACGAGCTAAGTAGCTTTCACTCATGTCACATGCTGCTGTGGAAATCTCCCAATCAGGACAAAGACCTATTTGGTGAATAAATATGGTCATACGTAAATACCTTGCTTTTATTTTTATGGTACTGTATGTTAATGCAGCGATTTAACAGACTTTGGTGTTTGTAAGGAAAAATAGTAAGAAATCATTTGATTTCTGTGAGTTTCAATGGAGCGTGAAGTCAGTGGCGCCACGTGATACATCTCCTTTGAAATTCTGTAGTCGAGTGTAGGCAAAAGAAGGAAAAGTGAGCAATTTCACTGTTCTGTGTGATTTGTCTATCCACATAAAGCAATATGATTAAAAAAAATGTGTCAGAAATTAGTTCTGTTGTAAGAGAGTTTGACTCATGCCATCTAGCTGGCTAAGATAGATTAGCCTAGGTTTTGTTGAATTTACAAAAATGCTTGCGATAATCTCGAAAGCATCAATAAGAATGTGTCAAAAAGTAATGTTTATAAGCAGTATAATTTTCAGCTCATTGCAGATTTTTTTTGTTAATAAAAAATTATTTTAGTGAGCCAATTTTTTTTCAAAAGATGTTTTTTTTACCCTAACCCTAACCACAATTGGCAAAAATTGTGCCGAAAACTAAAGAACCAATCACTATGTTTTGTATTTGACTAATTTGCATCTCAGAAAACCAAATTTAAAGGGATAGTTCACTTTGAAATAAATTTTTGATATGTTTTAGCTTACCTCAAGGGCATAGGTGTCTTTGTTTCCGCAGTAGTTTCAATTTTGATATTTTTAGGTCAAACCGTTCTTGTCTGTCAGTCATATAATGCATGTCGATGGTCACTGGCTCAAAACACAAGCACAGAGTCCAAATTAAAACAATTCCCCATCGTCCAAATGAAACAATTCCCCATCATAAGTACACATTGATGGCCTAAGACACGAAACGAGCGGTTTGTGTGAGAAAACGAACAGTATTTATATCGTTGTTATCTCTTGAAAACAGCACACGTCCAAATGATCTGACGGCGCGGGCGGGTATAGATATATACATAGATGTCGCCTTGGCTACGGTTTCGTTCCAATGAACTGCAGTAGCGAAGGCGACATCTAGTGTATACATCTATACCCGCCAGCGGGCGGGTATAGATATATACACTAGATGTCGCTTGGCTACGGTTTCGTTCCAATGAACTGCAGTAGCCAAGGCGACATCTATGTATATATCTATACCCGCCCGCGCCGTCAGATCATTTGGACGTGTGCTGTTTTCAAGAGATAACAACGATATAAATACTGTTCGTTTTCTCACACAAACCGCTCGTTTCGTGTCTTAGGCCATCAATGTGTACTTATGATGGGGAATTGTTTCATTTGGACGATGGGGAATTGTTTTAATTTGGACTCTGTGCTTGTGTTTTGAGCCAGTGACCATCGACATGCATTATATGACTGACAGACAAGAACGGTTTGACCTAAAAATATCAAAATTGAAACTACTGCGGAAACAAAGACACCTACATCTTGGATGCCCTTGAGGTAAGCTAAAACATATCAAAAATTAATTTCAAAGTGAACTATCCCTTTAAGGCGTAAAAATGAAACTATCCTGAAGTTACAAGCAGGTGTCTGGAAGATTCAGCCAGAGACAAAGATACCCATGAGCGTGACTCACCTGGCTGCTATTTACAAATGTTAGACTGTCTTCATAAGCGTTAGAAACTTGATCTGCAATGTTTTTGCTTGTGTTATCTAGTATCTTTTAACCTGTTTCTCACCAAGAAGCAGAATAACATCAGCTATCAGAATGACTAGGGGAGGCGCTGTCATGTGTCACATTTGGCTTGAAATCCAAAGGCTTTGAGCTGATGAGGTGAATTGCACTTTGGTGTGAAGCAGACAGATGCCAGGAAGATTCTCTTTGTGCAAAAGTGAGATAACAGAGTGCGGATGAAGATGGATAGACACCAGCTGAGCACAGTCCAGTATGCTCCAGGGTCTTTTGTCCTCATACTGACTTGAAAATTGATGTGAATAACTTTGAAAGCCACCTCACATATTTTAAACAGTTAGCAAGCATGGCTAGTGTTACCAGAGAGCGTTGAAGTAAAAAGCTGTAGCCTAGATCTTTACTTGATGAAATGGCAAATGCTTCCCTACTTTAATATGCAATCAGTTATCTTCAGATCAATTTACATTTCGGCTTGAGATGATTTGCAGTTTTGCTTCTCTTAAACAGTGAATCAAGGTCAAATCAATCAATACAACGGCCATTCATCTAATGAAGAAAGCCCTCGCAGGCCTTACAGGTTACCATTAGCATGACAGTATGCAACTTATCTTGCCAAGAAAGAGATGCTATCTTATATGATCCTGTCTGCCTTTTTATTTAGTTTGACTTGCTGCTTAGAAATGTGATATTTTTAAAGGACACTGCCAAGGAGAGGAATGAAATCCAGTGGCCCAATACCTTAGTGCTGTAAAAAGGGAGACAGGAGGACATAGTGTGGTGTGCTGAACTGAACTGCTGTCTCTCGCCTCAGTGGAGATGTGGGGGATGCTGAGACTCAGATGGGAGAGGCTCACATTGCATAATGGTGTGAACAGTCAAACTCACGCATGTGTGCGTATGCACGTGTGATCTTATGTTTGCACGCGTTTTTTAGATCTTCCAGCCTTTACAATAAAAGAACATCCCTGAAGTAGATACTTCTTATAGGCACCCACCCAGCCTAACCCTATCATCCTTTTACTTTTGCAATTCAGAAGTATTTTAATAAAAAGCATTATTATTTCAGCGCACAGAATCATCTGAGGTTTATGCATCTCTTGTTTCCTTTTCTTCCCCAGGGGACTGTTCCCACAGTCAATGTCCCCCTTGTAAACAAGAATTGTAATTGTTTCCCGATGGTCCTCTGGCGTTTTGAAGCGGGCGTTCAGGAAGAAATGTCTTTCTGTGGTTTACAGATCAGTAGCAGCAGTGTCCTTTGGGGTGAAGAGCGAGTGAGTCACGGAGAGAACAAGAGGCAGGGAATGACTGAAAACAGAAAGTTCTCAGACAAATACCCAAGAAAACGTCAGTCATTCAGGACGAGGCTTAAGACAGCTGCTGTGCTCTGTGTTGAATATGGTTGCATAAGTCATGAATGACGTTTACAGTGAAGTTGGCATTTCAGGTAGTTGGAATTAACGGACTGATGGACAGTTGTGTGGAAACTCTCTTAGTGCACAGGGGAAAATTGTGACTTGAATATGAACACACAGGCACAGCATTTTAAATGTGTGGGAGCCGGAGGATATGCTAATAAAAAGAAAATGTAAAAATGTGAGTAGATATGTTGGGATTTGAGTTATTGTTTCAGAAATTTTTGATTTACTAAACTTGATTGTTTCACACTGATTTTGATTGACTAAAATAAACTAGTTCATTAAAATCATTAGTTCAGAATCAGACTACATTCCTGCCTGCATTTAAAAATCGCATATTCTCTGAGTAGGTATTTCTTTGAATAAATGTACTACATTTGACCTTTTGTCATGTGACCTGTCAGCGTCAGTTGTGTTGCTTCACTCCCATTCACAACTCTTCATCCGCTGCCTCATGGGATAGTAAAGGGATGCAGACTTAAGAAACTTGCTGAGAGTAGTAGGCTAGGTAATTTCAGGTACATTTTACCTATGCTGTTTTATGAATACTGTGAATAATACATAATACTTTTTCACCTACTATATAGTAGGGAAGCATATTTGGATCAGCCATTGTTCTGTAAATGAACAGGGTCATAACTTAAGTCATTTGTTCAGGAATCAGACTACACTCATAGGGCTGCATGGTTTTGATGAGCTAAAAGTGGCCTGTTCTGCTCTTCTGCTGCCTCTTCATAGAAAATATTTCCTATATTATATAAGATTTGTCATGAGGTTCCATGAAAGTGTTACCTGTGTCACATTTGAATGCCTTTTAAAGGGGTGAGGTTGAGAGAGAGGTGTGGACAGGAATGGAGGTTTGGGTTCAGCTCAATGCTCGCATTGTCCAGCAGCACCACGTTGAGGTCAGGCTTTCCAGTCGCTTATTTTTAGACGGACACTCCAGATCCACAGAAGTGTGATTTCTGGTGGCAAGTAAAAATTAAGAACAGAACGCATACTGAGTATGTGGAAACGATGACTGTGGTCTTCACTCTGAAAACAGGTGGTTGTTTGGTCTTTATTTCAGGCGAATTGGGCAACTCAGAATATTTGGCTAATCCACGTGTCTCTGCTGGTAAATTTTGTAATCTTTGCCAGATTTTGTGAATCCACAGTATTACAGAAAATAAGATTTCTACTCTAAAGATAGCTGTTTGTTGTGTTTTCTAAATAGAAACTGTCAAAGAATGGCAAAGTATTAGTAGGGGAATATGTGTGAAAAAAAAGTGTTGTGAGGCCCCGTCCACACTACTGCGTTTTCGTTTAAAAACGGAGACCTTTTGCTACGTTTGCACCTCCCGTCCACACTAAAACGGCAAAAACGGAGACCCAAAACGGAGAAGTTTAGAAACGCTGCCGACCCGTTTTTCGTTTTGAATCTCCGGAGGGCGTTTTAGTCTGGACGGGTCAAAACGGAGGACTTTAGAAACGATGACGTAGTAGGGGCTCACGCTCGGCTCTATGATTGGGTGTCATCAGTCATGGAGTATACACAGGTAATATTCAGTACCAGACAGTAAACTCCACCCGCTGGAACAGTTTCTTACAGTAAGAAACTGCCGCGTCTCAGGCGCGGCTCGTGCGGAAAACGTGTCCATGCTAGAAATAGAACCGACGCCTATTTTTCATGCGACACGCAAGCGTGTTGAAGCGTTTCCAGGCAAAATAGAATAGGAAAAGATGTTTATATGTCATTTTGACACAAATACATATTAATAAATGATATTTTGATGTTTGAAAGCATTTTTTTACAGTCTATGTTTGAAAGTCTCTAGGTTTACACCGGCACGCGCATGCCCAGTGTTGGTGAATGGTCACGTGATCCGCGTTTTCAGTCGTTTTAATGTGGACGGAGATCAATTCTAATACGCAGCTAAAACGCTGGTGTGGACGGAGATCGTATTCGTTTTAATTCTCCGTTTCTAAATGAAAACGCAGTAGTGTGGACGGGGCCTGAGAAAGAATATCACATGTGTAGGACATGCGGAGGAAAATGGATTAAGGCCAGTACAGTACAGCAAGGCTCTGCCTCCCAGTGTGCTATAGGAAAGAGAGAGTGAGAGCTTGTTGTCTGAGGACTTTCTGCCAAATAGCAGCAAAGACAAAATTTTCACAACCCTCTTTTAGCTCCCTTCTCTCCTGGTGAGGAATGAATTTGGGAAAGAGAAGGGGGGCACTTTACTCAGCTAGTGATTGGTGGTGTTAACACTCTAAAGCCCCTTTCACACACACTGTAAAAAATAATCCTGTAAAAAAACGGTAAACTACTGGCAGCTGTGGTTGCCAGCATCATACCGTAAAAATATGGTGTGTTACTGTTTTTGAAATTAACAGCTAAATACCGTTTTGAATCCCGAAAAATCCCACAAAGACACGTGACATCAGCTGAAGCATACAGTTGAAGTTGTAGATCAGGGCATAACAGGCGATGTGAGAGGTGTAGGCAGTTGGCCAAGTTGATGCGCTAGGCCAGGCACAGATGGCCAAACCCCTGCAGAGTGTTTCCTGATGCAGGGCACTGCTCTGGCTGGCGTGAGCTCTGTACAGGCCTGGGAACGTGGAGTAGACCCACCCTTTAAGGAAGAGCTACCCAACATCACCCCATTACCCTTGCACACTCCACCCAGACCTTAGCTTCGTCACCCTTTTCCAGAGCATGCGCAAGTACGCGTGTGGGGTTTGAGCGTGTGTCTGTGTCGCTGTATGTGCCAAGGGCTCGAACACAGGAGTTTTTGTCACCGCACAGATGCAGCCATTCCAACGGACAGCACATGGAGAGAAAAAAAGTCCAAGGAAAAGCTGAGGCCCACCCTGCACAGATTTACTGCCTATGTAAACTACGGCTGTTCTGTTTGCTGGCCTTTTTTGACAGCGGGGCCATTGTGGCAATCACAGTTTACATCCAAGATATGTGAGTCAGACAAGAGAAGGGTATTTAGATCAGCATAGGAGTTGACTTCTGACACGCTAAGGATTAGACGCAATGTTGTCATACAAACATAGCACATAATCTCAAATCCTGTTTAAATCACATTTAGGAACAGTCATCTTAATCTGTGCTTTATTCATCATGTTGAATGCCTCATCTCTTTCATAAGACACCAAATGGCCTTTACAAAAACAATGGCTTATTTAAAGTCAATTTATGAAAATGGGCTTGTTTGCATGGTCAGTGCCTTTTGTTTTTAACCTTCCTGAAAGTACATTTTGTGGCAAGACATAAATCAACCCTAATCCCACCTCTGCTGATAAAACTAAGACATTCCAGATTGTTCTTTCTTGTGGTTTAATGAAGCATTCGTTTATTTCAGCCAGAACTGCTCCCTCATGTAGTCTGGGCAGCTGCTTTGAATCTAGACTGCTTGCAGCCAATTATTACACTTGCACCTTTGTGATGTGCCTGTGGGTTTTCAACCAAACAAGGGGGAAAACCAGGAAGAGATCAAAGAGTTGGCCCCCAAGAACGCTGGGGGTCCCCTCATAACTGAATTATTTTAAAGAGCAAAGGGGGAACCCACGCCAAAGGTTGCTTTTGTCAAGCAATCCCTGCAAAAAAAAAAAAAAAATCAGGCCTTATGTGTTGTTCATGTTTTTATTTTTATTTCCTTCCTCCCTTAAAGTAAGGTATTAAAAGGGATAGTTGACCAGAAAATGTCAAATCTGTCATCATTTACTCAGCCATGTGTCTTTCCAAACCTGTATGCTTTTTTTTTCTTCTGCGACTTTTGTTACATTTTTCTTATTTTCTTTTGTGTTGAACTGTTGCTTTAATATCTGATTATATTTTATCATTACATGCCGCAGGATAACTGTAGCTTTAACATCCTATATCATATACTAGTGTTATTAATTTCTATACTATTGTAGGCTTTATCAATATATTAATAATATTCTTTTATTTTTCGGTTTTCGGTTTTCTTTTTTTTTTTTGATTTTTTTTTTTAATTTTGTTGTGCTTTTCATTTTTTGTAATTTTTTCTTTTTGATATCTTTTTTTCTAAATAGTTGTTTTAATTTGTGTTTATTTTAGTTGTATTTCAGTTAGTTTAAACTTATTTTAGTTTTAAAATACTAAGGCAACATTTAGACATTTTTGTTTAGTTTGTTTTTAATCTAATATTTAATTTTTCACCAAATTCACCAAATTTTGTCTTTTAATAGTTTGTTTTAGCTTTAGTTTTAATCAGTTTAAACTGATTCATACATGTGCAAACAACTCTTTGTTTAAGAGGCACTACACAGTGTTCTATTAGCCTGTCTGATTTTAATAGGATCTGTCACCTTCGTCAGCCACACGTGCCCTCCTTCCATGCTCAGAATCAAGATTTTCTATTTTCTCTAGGCTTCATGATACTCTCTCTTCCATTCCCCAGCTGTCAAACTCAACCGTCAGACTATTCAAGAGACGAAAAAAAAGAAAAGAAAAACCTTACAACAGTGTGGTCTGTTCTCTAAGCAAGAAATGGATTGTGTATCATGACAGATCAAAACACCGGTCCATTGAGGCTTAGGCCTGTGTCAGAAACAATAAATCTGGTTCCCATCACCACACGACTGTAAAGGATTAGGTCAGTGATGTGGCAAAGCGTCTTATGACTAGCACCTTTAATAGGGCTAAAAGTGGCTTTTAGATGAAAGGGTTAATACTCAGGTTATGCCAGAGTAAAGGCTTGGTTTATGCAAATAATGTTTGATATTTAGCTTGGTCTTCGTGCCATTATGGCAAGTCTAAAGTCACTGAATACTACTGCAGCCAGTGACAACTAATTCAACTGTACATTTATTGCAATCCTTTAAATTTAGACAGTGATCGTGAAATTTGTTTCTCTTAAAGTTGTAATTGTAGTTAGCTGCGGTTATTTGTATGTCATTGAATGGTGGATTGGCTTTAATAGACTGGAGGGAGGACGTGTGTTCATAGGAGAGAGGCTGAACTGGGTTTGGCAGGACAGTAGGGAATTTATTTGTATCTGCTCTCATTTTCTGTCAGTACAGTGATCTGAGAATACTTTACAGTGGCTTCAGGATTAATCTCTGTCTCTCTTATACAGCCTGCAGTTTATATAGCAAAATGAGCATTTTCTTTCACATTTGCCCAATGACTAATGCATTTGAGTGATACTAGTTATAAACTAATGCATACAAAAGATACTCAATATACATATAGCCTAGGGACCATATTGACCATTGTCTGATGACTTTAGCGATCTGAATCAGATATATTGGCCAATATTGGATATTTAATTGTGCATGCTCATTTACGGCTATTTTTATTAACTTTATAAACTCACTTTAAAATCACTAATAGTTTTAAAAGCTGTGTTAAATTATTAATCTTTAGAAGATCACAAGATGAATAGGCCTATCTGTCTGCATACTTTCAAATATAATGTGATGGTTTAATACCCTTTTAAATGGGTTTAAAATGGTTAAATATTTTTTTAATGGTTTAATTTAAATGATTTAATACCCTTTTAAATAATTTAAAACTGTTGATTTTATTTGTATTTTTACATAAAATCATATAAAATTGTGTTATTAGCCATTTGTTGACCAGAAATCTATTGCAATTATTGGACAAAATAGCATGCATCCTTATGTTATCAGCAACAAGTAATCAAAATAGAACCTATTTATTTTTAAATGCATCTAAATTGACATTTTAATGTCATTGATATTATATTTTATATGTCCCTGTTAGCCTAAATTTTGTTATTCTAAAGAAAAATGTCTGTTTTCATCACAATGCAAAAGTGTAACTTTCTTTAGCGAATATCTGAAATTACTTTTCTTTTCTGATGACGTCACTAAGTTTGCGAGGGTGGATAAATATATTAATGAATATCATGGCCTACTTTTTACAGATAAAACCAAATTATAAATTATTTTTGCACATTCTTTTTCACTCTGAAATCTTTCACATGACGAAAATTAAATGTCGCAGATGCTGTTTCATGTTGTTTCAACTATGCATTAGTCCCTTAGGCATTCTCGTCCCATTTTCGTTTTCTGTCTCTCTCTTTTTTCCTCAATGTCTTAGCTTTTTCTCTTTTTTTTTTCATCCCTTCTGGCTCTTTGTAGTAAGATTTATATTAGTGATGCTCATCAGGGAGAGTTTTCAGAATAAACTGCTGTCGGGTCAGAGGGGAATTTTGGTTATAATAATAACACATTATCAGATTAATGAGCGAGACTGATGTTTAGTGGCCAGCTGCAATCATAGCAGTCCTGGCCCGCTTGTTCCTCGCTGCCTCCACCCTCCCTTTGAAGGCAGGTGGGCCGGTTCTGATTTAAGGCTCAGAGGACGGGCGGAGTGCCACAGTGCAGCTGGCTACAACTCTGAGCCGTGATGTCTCCTTGACTTCGTCAGCCAGAATACAAATCAGCAAAGAACACAGCTGAGGAACACAAGCGTTTGACAGAAGAGGACTGAATATTTAGGGGAAAAAGAGGCGTTTGAGTACCGGATGTCTTAAACTCTGGGCTTGTATTGAGTTGGAGGAAGCTGTGGTGTCTCATCCATCTGTGCTTGTATGTGTCTGTCCTCTTGTTCTCCAGGCGGTAGTGGATCAGGGTTTGGCCAGCTCCTGGTCTCTCCCCCTGCGATCTCCAAGGGAAAATGTGCTTTGGATTTTAATGCTTTGGCTCCAGTGCAGTTTAGATATCCAATAAAACTCAAGCTGAGGTTTGGCCCAGCTACTTCACATTTTTCTTTTTTTCCTTTACTCTTTCCTTTCCTTTCCTTTTCTATTTTATTTTATTTTATTTTATTTTATTTATAAATTTTTTGGGATGCAATGTACAATAAATATACAGTGCTTTGGATATTTTATTGTTCATGGTTATCAGCCATATCATGACGCAAATTGTTGGCTTATCGTTATCAGTCAGAAGTTTTAATAATGTTGCTTCTCTTCTCTTCTCTTCTCTTCTCTTCTCTTCTCTTCTCTTCTCTTCTCTTCTCTTCTCTTCTCTTCTCTTCTCTTCTCTTCTCTTCTCTTCTCTTCTCTTCTCTTCTCTTCTGCTTTTCAACTGCATTAAGGCCACATATTAGCCCAAATATTATGGCCACAACCAGACACAGCAGCTGTTACACAGTTAAGTTCCATAGAAAATAGATTATTGCTCACCATTACGGACAAAGCCTCATGACAGCGCTGACCACACCACAGTGTCCCTCTGAACAAACACACTCTGGCCTAAATGGCAAAGTTTATCTTCAGTTCTGTTGTCTTTCACTTACACTCTACTATCCTACTTCATAATGTCTTTTCCCAAGGGGAAAGGCATGTGCAGGTGACTATTATTGATGCTGGGACTCTTTTCCTGCCCCACCAACGACTGCTATGAGGGAGTTTTCATGTTTTCAAAGTTTTTTGTACCAAAGACCCCTAAATATGATGATCCACTTTTTAAAATATAAAGGCAGCTTTATAATTTTATGTATAATAATCCATTTGTAATGTTTGCGTGTGTGAAATCAAATGTATTGAAACCATCAAGACATTTGTTATATTCATATTATAATAAAAAATATTAAATAACAAATATTTAATAATAGAAAAATTTGTTTTATAAATAATAAATTCTCAATTTTCTGTGAACACTCTTGCAGCCTCTTGGCCAATATTATCTATAGTTATTATCTATAGTTATTAAACCTTTGTTTGATTGACTGGTTTCAGTGTTCTACGTTTCCTGGCTGATGTGTAAATAGTGACACTGTGACAGGAGTGGTGTCCCTAGAGGGAAAGTGTATATGCTGTGTCCTCAGACTACACAACGGTTTGATGTTACGGTGTTGTACGAGGTGTAGCGTATCATTGAGGAGGTAGACCTTGTATCACTTACTTTCTGTACACAAATATTCAGGGCTCTACATTAAAGCTCTTTAGGTGGAGGTGAAATAAATGTTTTTACACTGGACTCCCTTGAATGAAATTAAGGGTTTAAACAGACAGCCTTGCAATTCATTTAATGTAAAGCTTTGATATGAATGCAGATAAATGGATATTAAATGCATTATAAATGCTCTGCTTTGTCTGGTTATGTTTTTGTGTCCTTAGTTCAACTCTAGTCAGTGTCATCAGTTTTTGACTCCGCTTCCTTCTTCAATACAAAATACCAGACCCCCAGACACCTCTGCTAAAATGCTGTGCATTCCTCCTGGCTGCCACCTTGCAGTCTTGTTATTCGATAGGAAAGATCTCCCTTAGCGAGGCGTGAAATATTCTTGCTGATATGGAAAAAGAGAAGGAGTGAGCGAGGGAGGGTGAAATGGTGGAGGGGAATGGCGTTCAAGGTGACCTTGCGTGTAGACACAGAACAAGAGATGACGTTTGATGTTGTTGCTGTATCCAGGAAGCTCAACCCATTGAAAACGGCACCAACAGTCATAGAGAGACACAAAACTCTACACTAAAATGACAAATTTTAGTCTTGTGGCAGTAAGGACAACACAAAAACTTTCAGTAAAGTAACATGATTACACGCAATGAATTGAATTACGCTCCGAGGTAAAATGGCTTCAGTTGAGAGTACAATGAACATAATCGAATACAATCCAATGCGGCTTAAATTCAGAGCACCTTGAACAACAGCCAGCGCCGTAGAAATATAATAAGCTGATATTGGGTCGGGGGAAGGGCCAGTTACTTGGTTTTGCTGTGTATGGTTTTTGTCTCTCCAACCTTGAATAGCCTCTCCAGATGTTGACAATGGGTAAAATCAAAATGGCTTCTCTTTGGGATCTTTCAGTGGTCAACCACCCCACCCCACCCCAAAGTGTATTGAGGTAGGAAATACTTAATTTTCTTGACGCCCCCAGGTTGAGACAAAGCGGCTGTGTGGTGTCCTCTCAGATAGCTTTGGCCTGGCTTTGAACCTTCACTTCCTCATCTGTTTGTTTCCTCCCTGTTGACACTCATTAGCATTTCCCTTTAGGGCTGTTCCAACCTACTGGCCGACTGTCAGTCAAGTCACTCACCTTTTACTGTGACCTTCTGTGTGTGTATTTGCATGGTTTCCTCTGAAGCAATGACATTCTCATTGGAAATAAGGGATTCAATGGATGGGAAAGGCTTTATCTTACCCACACAAAATAAAACATTCCACTGACATTTTGCATTCTTAATTGAGTCTTTATAGCAGTATCTTTCCCTTCAGAAGTGATTTTATTCAGTTTATATATTTCAGTAATGGAGCTCGGAGCTTACCGGTTAACTGTTGACATCACAAGTTCGAATCTGGTGTAATTTCCTGATCCAGTGCCACCCTAGACTATAAAAAGAAGTCTAGATGACTAATTTTATTGGCACAGGGCTAAAATGTTGGGTTGTGGTTATATAGTGTGTAATGTCTGTATTCTTCCTAAGCACAATGCCTGAACGGGAGACCTATTTTACATTTGTCTCTCCATTCTACCCTGATCACACACCAGCATCACAAATCTTTGGGTTTTATGTGTGCTTTGGCTCCAGATTGGAGCAATTACCAGGACGTGGCCCCCCATCTCACACACACACTGCTACACACACTCCACCACTTACCGTGTGCCAATGTGGCCACCCAGAGCTATTTAAACTTCCTAATTATAAGGCAGATTACTGACCCAAGAGAGCTCTAATTATTGGTGCTAATTTTGGGTCATCAGACACCATTTTGACGTGATTGTGGTAACTGTGTTATACGTTAGAATGATGCATGGCACATTGTGGCTCCACAGTAAAAGAAATAGTGCCTTGCTGTCTACTGGCTACGTTAGGCAGCATACTAACTGAAATGGTGCCTGTTATAAGTGTTTTGAAAAGCTTAACTTGGGCAATAACACATGTGAAATACACAATATTCCCATAGAGTTTGCTGTTAGCATGTGGCCAAACTAGCAACATGATGTTGGTTTTTTAAATAGTCTGTTTCTAATTAGATTGAATTGCTTTTATTGATGCTTTTTGGTATTCTTTGAATGAAATACATCCTCCATTATCTTGGATTAATTGTTTGCCAGAGCATTCTGAGATGATCTTCTCTCTCTTTGGCCTTTTTTGAGCAAGTTTTTTGATTACGGTTATGATCAATTTTTTCACTGCCCTGACACGAGTCATTATGTCATGTTCCACTCGACCAGGATTTTTAATGGGCAAAAACGACTAAATTATTGTGATAAATTGCCATGCTTGGCACACTGTTGAACATTTGTAGTTACTGATTTACTGAAGTGCTAATAGTACTGTATTTGTGTGCTCCTGACTGAGTTTTTTTTTCCTGAGAGCCAAGTTATATATTAGTCTGCGTTGCAGTTTGGTTAGGAACTATATAAGCCATGCACATCAGAACTCTCACACAGACACGTGTAACTTGAATAAAACGCTAGATTAAAATCACAAAGACGACACATCCTCAGTTGGGACTAGATACCTTCAGACATGCTAGGCTTTCCATGAGCTCAGCAAGTTTTAAATAGCTCTTCCAGTCTTTTCAAAAGGATAATACATTTAAGATGGCTTATGAAAATAACTTGCGGAACTTTCATGGCTAATGCACTTTATTTGTACTTAGTGGTGCAGTTATATTACAAGCTCAGATGCCCTAAAACCGTCATTCGTGCTTGAACATTTAACCACCATTATCATTGCAGGTATTATTTTTATTTTCAGGGTGACATTTTAAAAGTTTCTTTACAGAGTTAGTGCTAATATCGAAACACAGTCCTAGCTTTTTGTGTAGTTTATTGAATTGATATTGACATGGAGGTTTTTATATCCATAGCCAGACGCCAGAGCTGTCGATAGTCCATTATCTGAATTTTTAATGCATGCAGATTTCTGTTCTTGTCTTTAGTTGCTGTATGAGCTTCAAATGACTCAGTTTTGAGATTACAAAAGTAAAGAGGATAATGAAAAGTGTGACAACTGAATAGCTATCAGTTTGTACATTTTGGTCACATCACATTTACAATTTTTATCCATATTTGTGGCCATTTAGTGTATATGTAAACTACTGTTCAAAAAAAAATATATATATATATAGGCCTATAGAATTTTTTTTTTTTTTTGGAACAGACTACACAACGGTTTGATGTTACGGTGTTGTTATGGTGTTGTTGTTGTTGTTGTTTTTTTCTGGCTTAACAGGTATGGATGCTGAAAATTCAGCTTTGCTATCACAGTAATAAATTAAAAATGTAAATTATTATAATATTTCACAATATTACGGTTTTTACTTTTTTTGATGAAAATATGCAGCCTTGGTGAGCATAAGAGACTTCTATTCAAAGACATGAAAAAATCTCACTGACCCCAAACTTTTGAACTTTTGGTAGTGTATGTGTGTGTGTGTAAGCAGCAAAAAAAAATTCAAAAATGTCATTGCTAAGAGCTATAAAGAGGGAAAGACGAAGATGTAGACAAGGATGACGAGGATTGTAGACACAGACACCCGCTCTGCAGGGGTCAGACTGCTGGAGCCTTTCCTGTCTCTCTCTCTCTCTCTCTCTCTCTCTCTCTCTCTCTCTCTCTCTCTCTCTCTCTCTCTCTCTCTCTCTCTCTGTCTCTCTGGGGCTGAGAAAAGTAATAAGCTTCAGGAGAGGCATGGTGCCCTAAGGAATGCGAGAGCTACATACAGCCTGTCAGAACATACAGGATTTATGATGGTTATTAAAGAATTCAATTATAAACCTATTGGTGGTGTGAGTGTTTGTGATGCAACCATAGTGTAGTGCGTGTTTGTAGGTGTGCTTTATGGCACATGAGAGGGTGTGTAGTACATGTTGAATGAGAGTTTGTGTGTTAGTGTGTTAGTGTGTTGATGCCATATGACAGCTCTCTACTCAACTGTTGATAAACTGTTCTATTGGAGGTGACCAATCACAGCAGTCGTACAGCTGATATTGTGTGTCACACGGTCCTCTCAGGACTCCATTCTACCCAAAATTGTCATTCTGTGTGATTTAAAGGTAAAGTGTGTCCTTTTTGTGCTACTATAGTAACGTCATCTAACGGAATTGCGACATTAGACATTAATTGTTTTCCACCAGGTTTCCTGAACATTCCCCCTATCTCACATTGGTCAGAGAGATGGATAGTCCCGTCCCAAATTGGTCAATTGACCCTTCTGCGGGGAGTTTGATTGACAGGCGATCTGACCAATCATAATGGCATGGCTTGTCGGACATAGCAACAGTAACTAAAGGGGGCGGGTCTTTGCGAACGTGTCAGGTTGGTCAAAGGTCAGTGACATATATGTAAAGTTTTTACATAACTTATAGATTATTTTTTGTTTCCTTTTATTTATATATATATATATATATATATATATATATATATATATATATATACATTTTTTATATATATATATAAAAAATTTTTATATGTACTGTACTTTTCAAGTTTAAAAGTATCATTAGAGATGCACCGATCGACCGGCCAGGGTCCGGAATCGCCAGATTTTCCGCATGATTGGCTCGGACCGGTTAGTCTAACGGCTTTCCGATTACGAGCTGGTCTGTTTTGTTGCCAGCGGCACAGGCAATAACGTCAGCTGTGCGTTCTCGCTCTCTTCTCTCCGACGACGAATTTACACACATCCGCCGTCTCTCACTCACTCGTCCCACAGGTTTCGCGCTCAGTCCAAAAGCGCATGCACCACTGATCTATATAAGTGTCTCAAACAGCTTGAGAGTCGCAAGTACCAAAATTTGTGGATTACTGCGCTTAAATGGTCAAATACACAAAATTATCTTGGCGAATATTCAGTTAAACACAGTCAGTTTTGGAACGTAAGTAGTTGAGAGAAAATGCATGTTGTGTAACAGTATATTGGATCAGTGTATAAACTCTAAAGTGACAGCAACCTTATAAACATGCTGATGTCTGTAATGTTAATAAAAGAACAAAATACAAAGAAAATTACTCTATGCTCTTGACTGAATAACTTTTCTAACTAATTGTAAGCATTAAGCTGTATTTAATTGTTTTAGTGAAGACTATCCAGTGTTATTTACATTTGATTACTTTAATTTCTGTGTAGTATTTCTTACCTGAATATACTATATATACTGTGTGTATGTGGATATAGATAGATAGATAGATAGATAGATAGATAGATAGATAGATAGATAGATAGATAGATAGATAGATAGATAGATAGATAGATAGATAGATATTCTTGTTGTAACAGTATTTTTTCATTTCACACCTACACAATTACACATAAATATATACTGTACACTATACATAAGGACTATATATATATAAACTGCTGAAGAATTTTCTCTTTTAATGAATTAAGGTCGTCCATATTAAAAACATGCTCATCAATATAAGAGGCGGATCTATTCTATCATCTATTGTATGGATGAATTGCATTTTGATTGTATTTTTGAATACTTGAATACATAGGACAAAAAAAGAGCAGCACATCATTGACCCATGTACTTTTTTGGGGGGAAATCAATCTGCTAATTTACTTGCAGTATTCTCTGCCTATTGAACTGGGTTTTTGATTTGTACAAAAAAAAAATACAGCTTTAACGCCCCTTAAAACACATACGCATTTACCCTTGTCCTGTCGTCTCTAGGTCTGCTGACACACTCTCATTAGAAGGTGTTGAAACGCTGATGAGGAGACCAGGTTTAGCTGGGAACATGTTGATGGATCGTGTTGTTTCAAGAGGCGTGAAAGAGCTACTGATTTGGGCGGAAGTGAATGGAAGAGAGAAAGAAAATAGGTCAGCAGTGAGATATTGAGGCATGAAATAAGAGTTTCTGTCATTTGAATCAATAAAACAGATGGCGACTTGCTGTCCAAAACTGCTTGTTTAGATAAACTCTGTGATCCCTGACACTCAGACCACCGTCACCTTCATGACTAGTTAAGGGGCAGGGCAGAATAAGGTCGTGGGTTATCTTGTTTTAATGGGCAGCCATGTGTCTGGAGTCTGGACGCCCCCACAGACAACCGGAGCCCAGGGGGACAAAAATGGGAGGGCATCGCTAAGAATGTAAAGACATGGAAGACTGAACTTGTTTTGGGAGAGGAGGAGAAAGGGAGTGTGAACACGTGCTGGGTTCCCACACTCTCTTCCTCCACTTTTCTAAATGCTCATTTTTCTTGGGGTCAGCGATTAAGGATTGTGAAGTCCCCTCCACACACGCACTTACAATAAATTCTGGCATGACTGGGTATAGTGTGCTTTGGAAACCCACTATGGCCACACTGCTCTGTCACATCTGATTGGTCAACCAAACAGAGCATGAGGTCACATGGACAACCTGAATCCCTCTAGAGCTTTTCTTTGAGTACATTAGAGTGTGACATCCTCAGCATTTTTTAATGAGTTCCTGCTCTGACTTTTATTTGTTTTGTCAAGTATTTGACAGCGGATATTTAGAAAAGCCTCTCTGAGAGACATTTTTAGGCTTGCATGCTCTGGTACATCCAGTGCATGTCTTACAAGAACAAGAAAAGAAGACAACTGAAATGATTTGATGTGGCTAAATCTGACTTATTAGCTAACCAGACACAGTGGGATCAGTTATTTTTTTGTGTTTTTTTCCGTTCAATATGTATTTTTTGTGTTTTTAGCTTTTCTGTCACATACTCACCTTCAGAGCTTCTTTCAATTCTTTAATGCTGCGAGTTGTTTTATTTCTTAGAAATGGATGTTATAGCACTATTGGCCTTGATATGTTGGACAATGGAGCATAATACTTTTGACTATATTTTAAGCACTGTATGCTTCAATCAGATGCAGTTTGCAATAGATACTTTGTGAGAGCGCCGAGCAGCACTAAAGGTGTATTGATTTGTTTTGGAATATTATGATGCTGATTGATAATGCAGTAGCATGAGCCAATGCCCTGCTGTCTCATTAGGGGCTGCTGAGCGACCCATTAGTCGTCTTTGTTGTGTCGTAGATGGATGCATACGGTATATGGCTTTAGGCTCATGTATCAGGGTGGGTTTTTGGTGTCTGATGTGGAGGCTGTTCATTAATCATTGATGGGTGTAGGTTAGGGTTGTCTGTCCGTCTTACACACAAGACACACACACTGAGCTCACAAGTTGTACATAAGCAAATGGCCACTGCTCAAGGGCCTCCTTATTAAGACATACTCAGAAACTCATAAAAAAGTAATGCGGCAACTGAAATTCCCAAACCGAAAAGCATTATCGATAATTTGCAAATTACAGTAAGCCCTAGTGTATTAGCTTTTCAGATGGCAATTTCTTTATTTTCTTTATTAGCGCCATGTACACTGGTGTCAGTATGACTTTATCTGTTTTGTGAAACACAGACATTTTTTTAAGAATATCCTTTTTACACTATTCGATGTAATGAAGGGAATGAGGATAGAGTATGTCAAGATTTAGGGGGGAAAAAGTGGGATGTACAACGTACAACATTATATTCAAAGTCTTCTGAAGTCATATGATAGCTTTGTGTAAAATGAAGCTGTCATTCACTGAAAAATATTGACAACTGCCCTTTTTTTGGGGTCATTCAGACTACTTTGGGAATAATTTAACACTCATTTAAAGTTTATCTTTAGTAATTAAATTAAATGTATTTAATGCATTTAATACATTTTTAATAAATTAGCATTTATTCACTTTATTTAATGCATTTTTTTGTACATTTATAATGTGATTTCTAAATTCACTTGTAACATTTAAATAACCATTTGTTGTTTCAAAATATTATAGATGTTATTCAGAATTTTAAATATGTTATTTTAATAGTTATTGACCATAATATGGAAAAAATGCATATTATATATTTGATATAATTTGAATTAAACATCATCTTATCATTTTAGACCAGAGTTTTAATATCATAAATAAATAAAAATAGCTTTTATTGAACTTTTAAAGCTTAAACAGTCCAAATTTATAGTAATTGCGTACATTATTCAGTTTTTATCCTTTTGTGATAAACGTAAAGAAAGTCATACAGGAACGACATGAGGGTGAGTAAATTACATAATTAAAAATTTTGGGTCATCTAATGTTTAACCCTCTCCTGCTGTGCACCATTTACTTCTTAACACACAGATATCACTTTTGATTTTTTTACAAAAAAAAAGTAATTAGAGATACTGTTGTATTTTGCATGGACAGATTAGAGGAAATTATGTGCACAGAGTAAATGTGAGTAAATGGGCTGTACAGATCACTTCAGTCCCACACAACCCGCTTGAAAAACATCTTCACATTACATCACCACCCATTTGATATGTGACAGTTTGCCGCCTCTGCCCTGAGGTTGTTCTGGGAGCCCTTGGTGATATCACATATTCGTTTTATTTTCAGTAACACACATCAGGATTTTCTTCTCCACACATTCTCCTCCACAAAGTGGCCAATTACCACCACAAAAGCCTCCCCACTGAAAGATTACTAGAACAAACATGGTTGTCGATGGAATGTTTCTGATCATAGCCTACATTAGCTAAATGTTGATCTATAACTTCATATGGAGTTTGTCAAAATAAGATTTTAGAAGATTGCAGGTGGATGCCGGTGAACTGCATTTTTTTGTGAGGTACTGGAGGTGAATCCATTCACTTAATGGAAGGAGCCAACATTGTGTTGCCATGACACCGCACAGACCTTGTCATCTGATTGGTTGGTTAAGCACCTGGATGCTCCCATTCTAGTTCTGTTTAACGTGCATTGTTGCAATGTTGTAATGATCAGCATCCAGGACAAGCTTTTTACAATACAGTTTCATCCAATAACAATCTTCTTTTAAAAATGGTCTTCTTTTAAAATGCACCTGTGCTGGTTGGTCTTTTGACATTGATTGAGAGGCCATTCAGCCTACACCATTAGAACATTTGCTCTCTCACCAGCACACGACAAGATAAACTCTCTAGACTCTTAAATGTTGGTAATTTTTGCCTGTGATCACTGGATCTCACTTGATTATGTAGTATGAGAACAGGATGACTTGAGTAACATTTAGTGAATTCTCTTTGGCGTCTCCTTGTATTATATCATTTTGTGTTGAATTAGAACCCTGGCTGTTTCCCTGTCTAGATGACAGCTCCTGTTGAGAGGTTTGCTGCGTGGGCGGCTGACCTGTGGTACTTCCTCTTGGCCAGTTAGTACTGGTCACAGTGGGGTTGACTTTCCATCAAGTTCTCTCTCTGTGTGGATACAAGGATGAATTTACATTCAGATTTTAGACTCCATTCATTGTTTAGTCCACAAGTTAATTGAAATAAATCTAAAATAAAATAAAACAAGTATTATATGAAGAACCTTATTTTTTGAAAAATTATAAAAATGTCAAAAGCACATAACAAAATCACAAAAATTTTAAACAAATTGAATGAAAACTGAAAATACACAAATAATAGCTAATTCAAAAATATTAATAAATACAATAGATAAATAAATTATAATATAAATCATGTTAAAATAACACAGGGAAAATCTGCTTAAATAATTCTAAAATAACACCGGGAAAATCTGCAGAATGAATTTTAATATGAAGCATAACCAAAAAATAATGAATGACGGGCAATCAAATTGCCGGGCAAAATGACGGGCATGCATCGAATGCTCTTGACAATCTAGTCTGTGTTCTGACTGTGTTCAGAGGAACAGACAGATAAGATAAAGGGAAGTCAGTGCATCAATCCAGCCTCAAGTTGTCTTATTATGGACCTTTATGTGTAATCCTTTTATCAGTCAGGGAAAGAAAACTGCACATCATCCTGAAATGATATTGGTTGTGTGAAGTATTGACAGCATGATGGCTGTTCTAGTGACACATCCATCCTCAGTGTCTACACTATATGTGCCTAAAAACCATCTGTCTGTGGTAACATCATGAATCAGTGGTTTTGTAGTGGTTTTCGATGCATTTGTGTATTAGCTTTTCCATCCCCCTTTTTGGGCCATTTTGCTCTCTCTACTAGGACCATTTTTGAAGGGTGAACAATGCTTTTGGGGATAATTAGAATAATTTTGTTTTACTATTTTATAGTGTATATGGGGGTACATTATATTTTTTTGTATATTTGATTGTGGTCCAGCTGTAATGTTCTGTGTTAATGTTTGTGTGTGTTGATCTGTGGAAAAGCAGATCGTGGCCTGAGGGTTGTTTTTGAAGTCTCAGGGGAATCGGCCACATTCAATTTGTGCTATTGAATGGCAGTTTCTGTGAATCCACCCCAAATTTATTGATTTTTCTCAGTGTCTCATGTCACAATGATGACCGAATGCAGCGTTCTTTTGTTCTTTTAGGTTGACACATGCTGAATATTGCCCCTCCTGTTATTGCTCTCTCTCTCTCTCTCTCTCTCTCTCGCTCTCTCTCTCACTCTCTCTCTCTCTCTCTCTCTCTGTCCATTTCTCTCTGTCTTTCTTCAGCACATTTGGTCTGTGTTTTGGATTTAAGTACTGGGTTGTTTTCTCCGGTCTGGCAGGATCATGTCCACCTCACTGCCATCATTAGCCATGTGTGTTTGTACATTTGCGAAAACCTTATATCCATCACTTTGACCTTGATGCATGTTATTAATGATTATGTTTGTGTGTACTCACTCCCAGTGCCCTTGATGTGCTGTATTGTGTGTGGCAGCCATGTGCACATCTGGTCGGTGTAGTAGATGGTGGTGCAGCACTGCAGAGGTTTTGTAGTACCACCTCCCCATTATCCCTTTCTTATTTTTGCCCCTCCCCCAACCCGCCTTCAACTCCATCTCAGTCCTAGACCCCCTAGCATGCACACGGAGGTCTTTTCCACATTGTTTTAGGACACGTGCTCCACAGGGAAATCTCCTTTGTTTGACAGAGGGCTGCCTCTGCTGACGGAGGCATTCTCCTCGTTTTGATGGAAAGACATTTAATTTTAAAGAAAGCTTTCACTTGCAAGTGGATGGGGGGGGGGGGACATGTGGCATGGAAGAGTTGGCAGAATAGATTTTTTTGTAATTACAATTAGTAGTTTGATTAGGCTAACTCTGGATTAGAAGAATAGAATTTTCTATATTGTAAGAAAATCTTAAGATCTCAAAAAATAAGGCTTCTTATGCTCAAGGCTACATTTACTTGATCAAAAATACAGTGAAAAACATAATATTTTTATATTACAATAAAATAAAATCAAACTATTGTAATATATTTAAAAAATTACATTTATTCCTGTGATGGCAAAGCCGAATGCATGGGCGTCAGTTTGGTTTGAGATGTGCTGGGGACAGAGACGCATTCGGAAGTGCATTTTCAGAAGTGCTGGGTACAATGACGCATTCATTTTATAAATTTTTTTCTTTCTTCGCAGGTCATGTTTTGAAAGACGATGTCCTGTAGCGTACTAATGTAAATAAATAAAAATGTATACAAAAATGTGATGATGTCCGACTCGTTTTATGAAGAAGAAAGCCTTAAGTTTTCAAAAAGCATTAGACTATGACCCACTATTCTGCTTCATAAGTAGGCTACCATGTTGACAATATGACATGACGTGGTTTATTGTACATAAACAATGATTACCAAATTTCTCTCTCATATTGCTCCTCATAACCACTGAAAACGGTCAAAAAATCGAACCCAAAGTATTATGGACGTTATCTGACATTAAGCGTTTCTGCTTCACATTTTCAGCAGGGCAGCGGAGCGGCTGTGGGTTGACTCCCCATGGTTCTCATGGGCTTTATATAAGTCCTAAGTGGTTTAATGTACCTAACCCAAAGTCCAATTATTATGGACGTTAAGTTAAAAGTGGTGGGTACAAAATGACTTATGACGAAATCTGGTGGGTACGCGTATGGCCGAATGCTGATCTAATATGCTGATTTGGTCCTCTCGAAACTTATTATTATTATTATTATCAATTTTGAAAACAGTTGTGCTGATTAATATTTTTGTGGAAACCATGACACAGTTTTTTCAGGATTCTTTGATTAATAGAAAGTTTAAAAGAACAGTATTTTGAACTAGAAATCTTTTGTAACATTAAATGCAGTCTAATGCAAAATCGTTACCTAAAAGTATTCATTTCTTTAAAAGAAAAATCTTTTGAAAGGTAGTGTATGTAAATTAACTACATGAATACAAAGTGAATTCATTGTCATAGCAGAATTTGTAATGTTGAAGAATATTCATTGGAATGAGAGGTTTCTAGTAACGTGGTGTTGGCCTTAAATTCTCTAGATATGTGTGCACTGAGGAGGCCTGATGTTTCAGAGTCTGGGTCAGATCTGCTGACTCCACTGGTTGAGTCTCACTGTGGAGGCCATTTCTGAAGTGTGGTCAAGGCATCTGTTTCAAGGATTTTTCCTCTTCTCTGTTTCTATTGTGGAAAGGGATGTTCATTTATACACATTCATACACACAAACAAACATGCACAGATACAATAACTTAACATAACAGTTTTGTGCAGCATGGAGAAAGTGAAAATTCACTGAAGAATTTATATAAAACATTAGTAAGATGTTTCAGAAAGAGAAAAAATATAATTTTCTTCTTTTTTTCCTCCAGTAAAACAAAAGATGTTTCCTCACACAAACCTATTTTATGGCTTCAGAATGCTTTTTGTAATTTTTGAAGTTTGACAGCTCCCGGTCAGTATTCACTTTCGTTGTATAAAAAAAAAAAAGAGTAAGAGTTAGATCTTTGTTTTATTGCTAGGTTTATATGAAATATTCCATTTTAAGGTGGCAGTTTTTAGCCTAGGAGTCTGAAACTCTCAATCATAAATTAGAGTGAAACAGAGAGAGCTGCATTAATCCTACGATCCCCACGCTTTACTCGCAGGCCAACCAAGAGTTTTTGTTTTAAACATACTCTTTTAACCCAAAGTGAATATATTAACTCCTTCCAAAGGAGCAGAGGAAGGATAGAGCTGGTCTCTACGGCAGCTGGAGGATGTAATGATGTGTGTTACAGCGGGACGTATCTTCAGATCTCCCTGTGCTCTGTTGTTTTGACAAAGTGAAAAATCATATTGATGTGACATGAGTGATGGAAGATGAATGAACCAGGTGTTGCTCAAAAAGTTCAGCAAAAGAGATGGAAAATAGACAGCTCTATTACGTACATGGTTCGTAGGTAAATGTGTAGGCCTGTACGGTCAC
This sequence comes from Rutilus rutilus, assembly GCF_951802725.1. NCBI lineage: Eukaryota > Metazoa > Chordata > Actinopteri > Cypriniformes > Leuciscidae > Rutilus > Rutilus rutilus. Next base: position 23,020,916 of record NC_140231.1, on the reverse strand, counting down.
CTACTGTAAAAGTACATTTTGTTACCCTCATCAATTAAAAGAAAACCAAGAACCCATAATTACACCACCAGCAGTAACATGTTTTTAAATGTGTTTGAAAGAAGTCTCTAATGCTCACTACGCAGGCATTTATTTGATAAAAATACAGTGAAAACAGTAATATTGTGAAATATTAATACAATTGAAAATTTCTATTTTCATATACTTTAAAATGTAAAATCTGTTCAAAAGAACAGCATTTATTTGATCAATTTAATGCATCTTTGCTGAATAAAAGTATTAATTTCTTTCAAGAAAAAAAATTCTCACTGACCCCAAACTTTTGAACGGTAGTAGTGTAGGTGATTTCTAATGAGTTTTCAGTCTGAAGGGCTGGTCATAAGACTGGATGGGGAAAAAAAAGAATGGTGTTATTTGCATTTTAGAGCAAGATAACTTACCAAACACACAAATCCGACCTCTTTTGTCATTTGCCAACCAATCAAAATGAAATGAATCAACCTTTCAGTTTGCTTTGCCATTACCTGTGCTACATTTCCACGTTAGCTCACAAATCTTTCAGCTTGAATTCTGAAAAGAGCAAATGCCACAATGCCAGGGGTGTGATATTGGGCATCTGTTTAACAGCAGATTAAGCAAGATTTGCTCCTTTGTCAGAGGCTTCTGTTTGCTAATGATAAGAGCAAACTCTGCGGCTGCTGTTCTGTATGCCACTGCCAATTTTGGTCCTGCTGGGCTCAGTACTAATGTGCATGTGGATTTTTTTTTTAAGCTAGAGAAAGAAAAAAAAACAGTGTAAAGGGCCAGTATTAAGATGGGTCTCTTTTCACTTCAAACCTCCTGTTTGCTCAGAGAGGTTGTGTCAGTGATAACAGCTGGTTTCGGATGTCATGGATACGTTATCGAAAATCTGTTATGGGTGGCGTATTCTGCTTCAGTCTGAGCTTGGGCCTGTTGTTTTTCCTAACAAGGTGGTGGTTGGTTTTTAGCTAGACACACCACTCATGATCGACAGGACAGATTCTTGACCCTGCTACTCATCTACTACAGAAAGAGTACAGAGATAGGACATCGAAAGAGACACAGAAAGCACCGAGATGGAAAGGGGAGTGTGTTTTTCCAGCATTAATGTTCAGGGCTGACTCAGCTTTTTCTGGCATCTCCTTGGTGACCAGCACTGAGAGCCATATGCCATTTGAAACCCGAGATACATGAGCACACAACAGGCCACCTTTAACCTTTGTCCTTACCGGTGACCCCACACACACCATGTACAATCTTTTTAGGAACTATTTTTGACTGAGACACACTTGTTTTGTGAGACAAGTGGTGGATGAAAGAACCTGTGAAAGCTTAGAATAGATTTAACACCATGAACGGACGCTGATCTCAGATTTATTATTTTTTTAATCAGCCTGTTTTATGCATCTATAACATGCTCTTCTGCATTCTGAATCTGCATTTTACGAGGAAGGAACATCTCTTGAAAGCTAGAGGATGACTGTAAAGCACCAGGTAATGCATAGATAAATTAATGACCTCCCGCTTCAGATCCAGGATATCACATACTGATGGTGCATTAGGGGGAAGCAGTCATGTGTTTAAGACCATCCTAAAGATTTAGAGCTCCAGTGCATTCTCAGCCTGCCTCTAACCTGGATTGCAAAGCCTCCTGGGAAATTGATGGTCCTGCTTGGTACATTGTGTTTTTAAATGCACAATTTCTTTTGGTTGAGCAAACAGGACAACTGAAGATAAAGAATACTGTTACCTAATAAGTAGTGTTTAAGACAGGCATCACTATTACAGTGTAGTCCGATTGAAAAGAAACAAATGACTCTCATGATTAAAAAACATACAGCACAACCAGTGTAACCCAAGTCACGAACAATGACTATGAATAAGTTATTTTTAGTGAATCAGTAATAAAGCTTAATCAGTGTCAACTGATTAACAGACAAATGTCTCTTAACCTGTTCTCTTTGACTCAGAAACATACAGCACAACCACTGTAATCCGAATCATGAACTAATGACTCTTCTGAACCAGTTCTGTTTAGTAAAACAGAAACATATACAGTGCAACCAGTGAAGCCTTTTTCGAAGACAAATGACTCTTGTGAACCTGCACTTGTTAGTGTTTCAGTAACATACAGGTAATCAGATTCACAAACAATTAACTCTAATGAACTGTTTCTGTTGTGAATCAATGACATACAGTGTGACTAGTCTCTTTTAAACTGGTTCTTTTAACTGAATCAATCAGAAAATGTACAAATCTAGTATGTTATGTCTGATTTGGTAACATTCTGAACCAATATTGTCATTAGATCATTTATGTAATATATACCAGCCTTTTTTGGTCACACTCTTCAATTAGGCCTGACTGCATAATTGTCCACTTGACTCGAAGATTTTAATGGTTGTTGAATTCGTAACAAATTGCAAAATATCAGTCATGCAGATGACATGACTTGATAATTAATGGTGTCATTAGAAGAGTGCTGAGACAAGTGTGCTCTGGCGTCTACAGTGATCAAACAGTTGGCTGGAAGTCATCTCGCTGGGCCACCCTCTTTCTGCCATGCGGTTCTGGGGGGACATAAACCATATGGAGTTGGTGAGTCTGACATCAGTGAAAATTGTGTAAAGCTGAAATCAGTTTTGACATAATCACAGTTGTTACCGTCCAGGTTCCCTGCTGAGCCATCTCCTTGAAACGGATGCTAGTTTTTCATGTTTAGCACTTTCCTTGTCTCTTCAACTGGCATGAAATGTTGTCATGAAAGCAGATTGGTAAACAGAGTTACCATTGGGAAGGGTGCTAGATAAGACGGTGCTTGTTTTTCTTGCTTTTTAGACACTTCTGGGAATTTCCTCTGACTTAACTGAATTAGTCATGATTTAATCACAGGGAACTATTTATGAAGATTTCAGTCTTTCTCAGTCTGTTCTGCAACAGCACCTCTCTTCTCCAGAAAACATAGTACACATTTTTCTTAGTTTACATGACAGGACTGACATAGTTGCTAGAATTTAGCAATAATATAGACATCAATTCAGTCAGACAGGACTACTTTTTTTTTGTCATTTAATACTATATTTTCCAAATCACTTTTAAAGACTTGAATGTTTGGAAATGGAAGTTTAATGGATCTCAGGTTGTCAGAAAAATGGACAAAAGTGCATACTAACATACACATAAACATGCATTAAGACATTTGATTTGAGTGTGACAAATCCGTGTTTAAGTCATTCATTCACATAAACCTGTGGCAGAGGAAGGACTCAGGGGGGAATTTGTGGCAGCATCATGGACACATTTGAATCCGATTTGCAGTCATGCTTTTAAACATGGTCAGGGCAAACAGAAAGATAGGGTTTGGTAGTAGATGGCGGCTTGTTGTTGATTGCAGGGTGCCTCTGTGTGTTGGTGTGTTGTGATTCACTCTTCCTCTTGCTGGGACAAAGGCTAATTTACTCACACTAGGACACTTCCCTGTGCGATCGCAACACACCAGACTTGGCTGCTTTCCTGGATTCAACCCAATCACTTCTTGTGTTTATTTCTTTGGAGATAAACATGCCACTTAGATTAGAGATAACCACACGAATAATCTAATTGCCTTGTTTTACTCAAGGCACATATTTGGAATAATCTGTAATAGGCTTCATTGGACACGTAGACCCTCAAATTCAAGGGTTAGGGTTAGTCTGACAGTAATTTTCTTAACATTTATTGTTCAAGGTGGTGAATTTTTTTTTTTTTTTTTTTTTTTTTTTTTTAACAAAGCGGTGCTTAGATGGTTGTGGCAGTGGTGCTTTAGGGACAAATTTAGAAACTTCTAGGAGAGGGCTGACTGTGTAGACTGTTAGCATGCTAAAACCCTTTCTGTTAAGTCACGTCTCTAAATTCATACTCGGATTTTAATCATTACTTAAAAAACAGTGATGAACTCGTTGACCTCAAATGATCATTGAAACACCAAACACTTCACAAATGCACATGTAATTTGATCGTTTTCTACATTTTCTTTTTGGTTATATATTTTTAAATTGATTTTTTTTTTTTCTGTGGACAAGATTGCAAAAGCAATATCAGCCAACACAGACTGTATTATTTTATTTTTATGCCCTTAAAATGACACCTCTCATCAAATTAGCTTCTTTGTGCAGTCCCATTTTGATTCAGTCGTGGCCCGAGGTGGTGCTTTACTCATTTCTGTTTAATTTTCACCTCCCCTTTTCCATTCTTCATATTCATTTATTTTCTGTGTATAGGATGGTTAGGGGTGGGGGGTATTAAATTGCCAGAAAATTGGATATTTAGGAAAACCGACTGTGTGGAAGAAAATGGACTGACTTCTTTATCCCTGATGTGTCATTTTCCATCTCTTTTCCCAGTTTTTGTCCCTCCCTAGAGGCTGGGTACCACACATACACGTTCTTCTGCACTCTTATTTCCAGACTTTAATGGAACATGTGACACATGGGAGGAGGAAGGCGTGTCTTTAATTTATCTGGCAGATGCAGCCCCCGTCACTACCCTCACCTCTCCATCCAAAGACCCCTTAGGAGATGTCTGCACTCACAGAAACATTAGTACCCCAATTCCTTCCACAAATTCGTTATTTTTTTCTGAGCCCAAATGATAGGATTATCTTGTGCTCTTTGGCACACATGATGATGAGATTTTGGCAGGTTTGCAGCAGTTCATCTCCCAGGCTTCCCCACTTCCCATAAACCCGTTGGCCGCTAAGGGACATCATGCTGTAGGTTTCAATCTACTCTTCATTCCTGCAGGGAATAACCCTGAGTTAACACACCGTAGAAGGTCAAGCACTGAGAGATCCTGGGATTAATTCCCCATGAGCAAGCCCACAGTTATCTTTTGGTTAATTTTATTATGCTTTCAGCTAGCAATATTATTGCAGTAGTATTATACAGTTCTTAACACATTTTACCATGTTTAAATCTAGCAGATTTTTCCTCAAGCCAATGCAAAAAAAATGCATCTGCAGGTTACGTCTGGGACTGTCCAGAATTTATATGGAATTTGTGTTTGTTGTTACTGTACAAGCGTGTGTCTAGACTTCACAGAGAGTTGGAAGTGCTGTCTGATTTTAAGAATTGTTTATAATGTTGATGATGTTTCCAGATGTACATGGCATGCTGCTCCTTCGGCTAAAGAGCAGCAGACATCTGTGGGAAGCTATAGGAAAGGATGAGAGAAAGAGTGAAGGAAAGAGAGAGAGAGAGAGAGAGAGAGATGACAGAGGCAAGAGTGCGAGGATGAACGCTAAGGCAATGACAAGTCTGTGTGACTCAGTCAGCTAAAGCTGTTTTATGCTCATCTGGCTTTATGCAATGGGTCTCATACTGCCATATTTATCCTTAAAACCTGTGTCTGAACATTTTCACACACATTATGATTCATCGATAATTTTTATATTTAATCATATTCTAACTAAATGCTATTCTTTTGAAGTACTTATCTATTCACTATAGAATCCTGAGAAAAAAAGTATCTTTCCACAAAAATGTTAACCAGCACAATTGGTTTCAACATTGATAATAATAATTTTTTTTAATAACTAAGTGACTCTACTGTAAGTTTTATTTCAGAGTAATCAAAATGATCCAGGAATTTTTCACGCTAGTCATACATACTAAATGTTAAAGTCAACATCTATGTTGGCTGTGCAATTAGTAAACCTCACGAAACACTATGAAAACCTGTTTTCCACATCAAGTAAATACTCACATTGCCCATCCTCTCTCCGTGTGGTGGAAAAATCACTATGTTGCCATGGCCTTTTCTTTGGTTTGAGAATTGCAGGAGTTTTCCCCCCTGCCTACAGAAAACTGCCCCCAAAAGGGGAGTTTCATCAGCAATGACTTTAAATTGACAGTTCACTGTGTCTGTCAGTCCTTTAAAGCTGGCAGTGAGTCAAGCGTTTTTGGTGTCACCTTTCTGAAGGACTTAATGTCCTGCATATTTCTCTCAGGGGGTAGCAGATGTACTTGTCTTATACGAGGGCAAAACAGTTAGTTTTAACTGAGAGCTTTTTGTTGAATAAATATGAGATCCTCCGCCGGTGTTGCTGCCAGCAGCTTAATGGCCAAACCAGTCCAGGAAGAGAGAACTTGGGCTGTTATTCTACAAATGCGTTTGTCTTCCTTTATGTCTCGTCCTCCGATGGGGAAAAACTCTTTAAGCCAAAAAGTTATGTGTGATCTTAAAGTATATAGAAAGTTCTGGCTTGTCTGCATTAATTCAAAAATTCAAAACCCACTCCAGACATAATCTCATTGCTCTTTAAGAGCTCTAGGCTAATGTTAGACTACCACTGAAACGGAATCAATTGAACACTGAGAATATGAAACTGACTCTCTTAGCTGATGACATTAAGAGATGGGGCATAAACTTTAATATTAGTTACTGTTCTTTACCAATCAGTTGCTTTATTTCTGTGCAGTACATGCTAGTAAGAAGTGTTCAAAAGATATTTTACTTACCATAAATAATAGGATGCTGCTCTTGTACATGGTTTTGTGAACTACATCCCTATTTTTTTCCTTCTGTTTTGTCACAGATGTTCCATTTACAGGCACTCCGCCCACCTACGGTTACGACGCAGACCGAGCGGAGGAGCAGCGCCGACACCATGACATCCTGCCCTACATCGATGACTCCCCCTCCTCCTCCCCTCACCTCAGCTCCAAGAGCCGCAGCAGTCGAGACACCCTCTCCTCCGGCTCGATCGAGTCCTCAAAGTCTGTAAGTCACTTCCCGTAAACCCCTTGCCAGACAGAGAGAAATCTGACATTTAGATTTTTTTGACATTTTGACATTTGAATAACTACATTATTTACTTGTTTATTATTACAGACTGCTATGAGAGCAATAAAGCTAGCACAGCTATGTATGAAATTTCTTGCCATGGACAATACAAAATATTTGACTGCAGATTGCCACAAATGACCAGTCAGACTTCTCAGATGCCCTTGTAATAATAGTAGCTAATTATTTTGTTGGGCATTGAGAGATGAATGCTTTCTTGGTGGAATGCGAAGGTAAAGAGTATGCATTAGAGATTTATTTATGCATGCATTGTTCCATGATAAGAATCCAACCCGTATGCCATCTGTGAAGCAGTCCATTATAAATAAATGTACCAGTAAACCCACATGTATTTATAGCCTCAATGGTAATGGTACACAACAAATCCAGTGAGCTGTGAAATTTGGCAGTTTTCAAAGCTTGCAGATTCTGAAGTGCTGAGTCTGCATATAGTACTATTCTAATTAAAAATGTACTGCTTATCTTAGCTTAGTAAATATTATATAGCTCGGCACTGTGCAAAAGAATCTCACATCATTCATTTCATGCAGTCATGCGTGGTCTAAAGAAATTCTTTCTAGATGCTGTATCAACCAAGGTTTAAAATTATCATAGCTTTCATTTCAGAGCCTCAGGAAACTGTCTTCATCGTGCGTAGTGGCCATGCCATCAAATTAAATTACTGATGGTAAAACAGAGCTTACTTGCTTCAATGACACAGCTATTGGCTGTCAAATTGATTGATATCCCTCCCTGCCAATACCATGCCCAGAGGCGAGCAGTTTATTTGGATCCTTATGACCTCAGTGTTTAGCTCCCACATGGGTTTTTATTAATACAGAGTAGATGCTCACCTGCACACATTTGTACACCCTTCCCCAGTAGCAGACCTACATGCTCTGTGTTTACCCAACATACACACAGTCAGGGATTTAAAATATGGATGATTCAAAGAGGGATTTGCTATGTAAACGTCTTAAATTGAGCTGCAAATAAACCTGCAAATGACACTACAGAGGGATGGTCACCCATTTTTTCATGCACATTTTCTTAACCTTGTAAGAACAGAAATAGATCAGATTTGAATGAGTGTAATTTCTCTGTGTCTGCACAGAAAAGTTACATCATGCTGTCACTGAAAGCTGTTTTAGATGGCCACTCTATTCAAATTGAGCTGAAAATAACCAAAAAAAGGTCCAGTGTCCTTTATTCAAACTCCCCATTTTCAAAAGATTGAATGTGGATGAGCAAATATGAACAAATTGTTATGTTCAAGAAAATAACTATATTGAAAGTTATACCTTTTCCATACGTTTTTTTCTGTATGTTGGCCTCATATTGTCACATTTCTGTTTTTTATTAGGTCGCATTTCAAAGTACAATATGATGTATAACGTATGAAAATAGCTTGCAGAAAAAACTGATATGGGGAAAGTTAATGTAAAAAGTTCTCTACAATGTTAAATTAACTTAAATTTTAACCCTATGTTTAAAATGTCATCTAATTACATGTGGCTATTTTTTTTTATATTATCTACATTTTCCTTGTTATTATTGATGTACTGTTCTGTTTATGTTCTTTAAACATATGTTTTTAATTTTTTTACTTATAAGCCATTTGTAATTTTTCGCCTGTTTTATGTATAATGAGAAATACGTATTCATCCTTGTGTTTTCAATAAGCAAGGGTTATTGTTTGAGCAGTAGAGATGAGCTCAACTCATTGTCATGCGCTAAGACACTGACATGCTTTGATTAATAAATATGTGGATGAATAAAAGATGGTGGTCTAGAAATACAGGGCTGCCCCCTGGGGTGAGAAGTCTCGCACCCATGAGTTCATGAATAAAACCTTGATTTCCACCTTCCCCCTGCTGCAGGATTCAATGGCGGGATTTACTCTGTCATCAGTTCGTGAATTTAGTAGAAATGTATGCAGTGCATCACTTTTAGCGTCACTTCAGCTTTAAATCTCGATACAAGCCAGCAGAGTCCGCAATGATAACACAGTCATGTTTTTTCCTGAAATCTGGATTAGAACGTCTCATGAGACTATTACAAACATCTGTGGTTTCCACTACCTGTGCTGTGGCCATGGAAACCAACATTTCAGGCCCATTTAGCCTTAACCAACACACATGACACAAGATAGATATGTCTCTTCTGGATGGATTCGTGGTCTGTAGTATCTTTGATGCTTTTCTCAGAGCTTGGTGGTTAGCAATTAAAGGCCTTATTCAGTTCAAAGGTGTTATGATTCTCATGTAGCCCATGATTCTCCTGTAGCCAAGACAGTTATTGTAAGACCAGGGAGCAGCTCCATTGAACCAGTGCCAAATCACTTTTTTATAGCTCATTCCAGCAATGCCAGTATGTAATTTAACGTCATGTGATTTAAGAGTGTGTTGTTCAGAAGCGTGTGAGTGAGCTCTTTCTCTGTTAACGCAGGCGGAGTTGGACCTAGAGAAGGGATTGGAGATGAGGAAAAGGGTGTTGTCTGGAATCCTGGCCAGTGAAGAGACCTACCTCAGCCATCTGGAGGCGCTGTTACTGGTGAGAGAGATGCAAGTTTGAATCTGACAACAGTGTGCGCTTGAATTTGCACAAGGTGTGTTGCAAGGAGTCTTATTAGTGAGATGTATGGGTTGGCTGGGTGATTATGCCACAGAGCTTAAAGTCCATTACAAAATGGCCTATCCATCATCTGCAACAGGAATGTCATGCATTTAAATGCAAGTGAATGTGATGATGTACATTAGCAGTGCTAATTTAAGCTAAATGCACTCTAAAACTCTGGCTCAGTACAGTCATACATTAAACATACTTTGTTTTTACACTACCACTAAGATTTTATTTGAAAAATAACACATTAAATTGATAGTTTAGTGTAAAGGCATTTATAACGTACAAAAGATTTATATTTCAAACTTTCTATTCATCAAAGAATCTTTAAAACGTATAACGGTTTCCAACTGAAAATTCAGCTTTGCCATCACAGGAATAAATTATATTTAATTCGTAAAAGATAACGCACATCATTATCACATCAATATACTCACAATATTATGTATTAAAAATGATCTTACTCCTTTTACTGTAGTTTTGGTCAAATAAATGCAGACTTGTAGAGCATAAGAGACTTCTTTCAAAAACAACAAACTATTACCAACCCACACTTTTAAACAGTAGCGTATGCTTGATTAGATTGTTAAAAACACATACCTTTGGGTCTTTCTCAGTTGCACTGCAAATTGAGATTGTTCATACCTTGTCTTTCTTTAGTGATAAGCAGACTTACTAAAACATGTTGACATGTCCAAATGTCTATTCCTGCTCCTTTGTCAGCCCATGAAGCCCCTGAAAGCAGCAGCCACCACCTCTCAGCCTGTCCTGACTGTTCAACAGATCGAAACCATCTTCTTCAAAGTGCCTGAGCTTTATGAGATCCACAAAGAATTCTATGATAGCCTTTTACCCAGAGTGCAGCAGTGGAGTCACCACCAACGCGTGGGAGACCTTTTCCAAAAACAAGTGAGTAACATTTTCTAAACAGCTATTACATTAAAATGGACCCATTTTAGTACTTGTGAGATTTTGTGTCGTCTTATGTTATACATTTTCTCATTCTCTGGAACATTGGAAAAAATCTTATGATCCAATAAGATCCTCCCTTTTTTTTCTAGAATATATCCTGTTTACTATGAATTACTATGAATACTATGAATTTCATGTCTTTTTAAAATCTATATATTATCAGAATCTGCTTTCCTTCATGTGATGTAATTGTTCATTTTAGAACCAAGAGTCAAAGAGTCATTTAGAGTCAAATTTTATTCTTATCATAGTGGAATCGCATCAGCTGTCCGGTCTCTTTTGTGCGCCATGAGGCTGAATAAAAATTAACATTTATCTCCAAATCAAGGAATCCTAAATTAATCATTTATGGCCCTAGATCAACACCGCACAGTCACACAATGTCTGGACTGCAGGAGCCTGTCTAATGTTGAAAAACACATCTCAATGCTTTCTTTTTTCACCCAGCCACTTGGGCAGATACTACAGTGTGTGCTTTGTGTCTCGAGGAGAGGGCTATTAATAGTGCCATTCGAAGATTGTGTTCTCTATCTCTTGCCCCCCCGCTCTTTTCCATTAAGTTCTTTCCTCACGTGACTCTACTGTTAGGGGGGGGGGCAGATAAATCCCCCCTCTCTCTGTCCACGCATTGTGCGCGGGAGTCTTATTCTACATTTATTTATCTTTCCATTTTCCCCTTCATTGTTCCCCACTTTCACTGTCCCACATTCAATAATCGAAAACTATAGTCAGCAAGTTGGGTTTTCTCTCAGAAGGTGTTGGGTTTTCCACAGACAGTCAGTTAGTCTGTCATTTTGACCGGAGGCTATTTGTCACTGATCCCCTCGCCCTCTCCCACATCCATTAGCGAGAATCCGGAGGCAGAAGGCGAGGCAGCGCTTGAGGAGGCAGCTCCCTAAAAAGACAGTTGCTCGCAGCAGGAGAGAGAACAAGATGTATGAACGAGAAAGATTTAGTCAGTCAGTGGTAGAAATGTCTCCTGCTGTTTGTGTTGTTCCTTCCTTCCAGACAGCTCATGTTGAGTAAGTAAACCCAGCGCAAATCATGAAGACAGTCAAAGGTGACGTTTGTCCTGCCCAGCTGTGAGAAAGATGCAAAATATTCCCGCTTTTACTTGCACTTAATAATTTACGCCTGTCACTGACACTCGTATGTAAATTCTCTCCTAACAGCGAGAGATTCTGAAATGCACGTTTTTTTAATGCAGATCTGTGACCTACTTAAACATTAAGTGCAGAGGAACATACTTTCATCTTCAGCTGGGCCTGGCATATGGTCATGTCATCATGAGGAAGTGTGTTGAGGCTGAGAGGATGTGAACACTGCTGTGCTGAAGCCTCTGACAAGCTGTCTCAACCAGCTGACGTATCAACTTTTACATTTCTGTCATGTTTAGATGCATCTCAACCTTCTCAAAACAGCCTTAGCATACATCTTTCCTGTATCAACACTTAATGGGCTGGTTATGTGTTATCTGAATAATGAATACTGACCTGTCAACACGGTGTCTGTGACAGCATTTGCAGAGTAAACTGTAGTTTTCCTTTTTGATGGTGGATTGGGGAGTCATGATATCAGATTTTCACATAATTATCATGGCCAAAATAATTCACAATAACAATAGTTACACTACATTCAAGTTGTATCTATACAACTTTTTTGGTCAATGAATCACACACAGGACATGGAGAGTGAGTTTAAAACCATAACCAGCGTACAAAAAGATATTTCCTGCGGACTGGAGTGTCTAACACCCCATCTTTATTAAATACAAAAATACTACAGTCTGAAAATCTAATTGAGTTTCTTCCACTACGTTTTTTTCTCTGTATTTTCTTGCCATAATGATTCACACATAGTACACAACAGCGACAACCTGAACAATTTGTATCCCACAAATAAAATATGATGTCTCCTCTGACTATGGTCTCTTAGATTAGTTGGTTTTGTATGTTTTAAATACATTTGATTTGAAGTTGCTTCATCATGTCTGTTTACATTGCTAAATTTCCAGTTTCTTACTACAGCTTAACGCATCTCCTCACAGCGCTCAGCCACGGTTTGACTCGGCCGGGCATGTGTTGTCGTTGCTTTATTACGGTCATCATCTCTCTCCACGCTGTAATGAGGTTGTCGCAGAGTAAATTCCCGTCCTCCACGCTGCAGATAGATTCTGGCCCAAGGCGGCTGTTTCTGCTCAGCATGGAGAGGATTGCACACACTGAGAAAATGACTTCACTTATGGACTCTTTGGCCAGTGCAGTGAAAGATTCCCGGACGTACCACCAAGCCTGGACGTGTACCAATGGGGTCATACCAATTTATCTTTCGTTCCTGTCCAACAGTTGTTAGATGGTTCAAGGATGGGTCACCCAAAAATGAATGCTCACCCTCATGTTGTTCCAAACCTGTACGACTTATTTCTTCTTTGGGACATGAAAGAAGATATTTTGAGAAATGGCTCATTTCTGGTTTTGTTTTTTGTCACTGGAAGTCAATGGAAGTCAGTAGTCACCAGAACTGTTTGTTGACCAACAAACTATCATCAAAATATCATGTTTTATGTTTAACAGAAAAAATAAAGTAAAGGCCAATTCACATTGCTCCGACAGACACCAAGCAACAGCAACAGACACTTTGCCGATCAGTTTGTTACTCATCATCTGTTTTTGGTCTGCTCTCATTTGTCGTGTCTGAGAAGTGACGTACTGTAATCTGGTGATTGGCCGCGTTGGTCGGCGTCTGTCTGTGCAGTGTGAACTGGCCTTGATACATGTATGGAGTGACATGAGAGTAAATAAGGATAGAATTGTCATCTTTTGGTGGACTATCCTTTAAAGGTACAGTAACAAAAACATACTGCCCAAGGGCCCAAAAGAGTGGAAAGTGTAAAGCTAAATGACTACAGATTAGGACTGTGTAAAGAAATCAGAAACATATTCTACAGTTTTGTAAACTGCCCAAATCCGCATAGTCAGTACAGACAGACAAATACTGTTTAAGTTGGCTCTGCTCCAGCTTGTTTATTATCGCGCATATACACCCACACAAACTCTTTATCATCTAATGTATACAGTATTTGTGTTCTCGGAGATTGATTGATCTGTAAAGAGGTTTCCAGCACTGGCAGGAAGGCTATTGAGTTTGGATGGGCTAAATCAGATTTCCAAATGTGCTTTTTACAAGCGCCAGCCACATGCATTAATTGCTCACTGAAGAGTTGGCCTCTGCTGCCATGGCAACCACTGTAGGCTCTATAGCCACGCACGGCAATGGCCCAGCTGCTCCTGCAGCGAAGACACTGTCCCGGCTGTCTGCCCCATGTCACCATGGCGAGTCCATGCGTGCATCTCACTCATTAATGATAGTGTCACTGTTAGCCAGGAGCGGGAACTGCCATCTTGGATGTACTCATAAATCTCCACAGTTTACATCCTACTGTTTTAAAGTCCACCATACATGGGCAACAAAGACAAAAAGATGCATGAGTGGGAATGACTCACTTTGTTTTCTCTTCCTGCAGGCTAGCCAGCTTGGATTGTACAGGGCCTTTGTGGATAATTACGAACTCGCAGTGGAGACCGCGGAGAAGTGCTGTCAAGCGAACACACAGTTCGCAGAGATCTCTGAGGTAATGCCTACTGGATTGCTCAAGGTCTTTTTTATTCTAATACTGGAACAGATACCTCTACCCAAAATTCCCAGCTTATTTCTTACCAAAGCAAACAAACACAAGCTTCTGATTGGTCAGAAGCAATAGCATCCTGTAACAAACCCAGGCTAGTGAAAATATTAGTTGCTACCAATACTAGTGAAATTTAATGATTTCGATACCAGAGCAAAAACAATTATGCACTTATGCTTCAAGTTTATAAAATAATTTTCCACAGATATCTTTGTGAACAATTCATACATTCTTGTTTCATTTTTTTAATTTGTTTTGACCATGTAATTTTTTTTCCAAAATGTCATAACTCTTTAGGTGATAACACCACCGTAGACTTAAAACTCAAACTTATTTGTGATCAAATGCAAGCTTGCATTCAGATCTGCCTTCATCCATTCCCCCTCACCCCTACTTTTATTTATTTATTTATTTATTTTATTTAAATAATAATGTTTCACTCGGATGTATGCAGATTATCATTAGACAGCATCAGGCCTACTTGGCTGCATTGAGATCTGATATTGTGACACAAATTTTATATATACATATATATGCAAGTAAGAAAACAAGAAAGTGGAATTGTTGCCTCAACAACCTCCAATCGGATCTACTGTGATATGTTGATGCATCCTGCCATCAAAGAACAAGTCATTTCCATTGTTTATGCAGGCCTTTACCTGCTGCACTTCTCCATGGGGTCAATCAGAGTGAATGATTAAAAAGAGAGACCATTACCAACCAGCATAGCAGATCTAAAAGCGGTGCTCAACCCTCTTCAGAGTTCAGCGGGAGATTTTATGCCTTGCTAAATGTTATGAAGAGGGTGTCTAGAATAAAATCTACATGATGATGCTCACCTCGTCCCACTTTATTCCCCCTACCAGCTGTTGTCATGCCAACTACTACTTCCTTTTACAGTTTGGATTTTCCTCCCTTCTAACACGAACAAAAGCAAACATTAGGATAATTGTTTGTTCGCACTTGCGGGGGTTGACAATTTCTAGTGGGTTCTATAGTGTATTGCCGCCAGTGCAAAGCTTGCAATAGGAAACATTTACTTACAGCAAATGTAGAGCAAATGTGACAGGCTAATTTATTAATTTAGTCTCTCCCGAAAGGGATTCTTTCGATATACAGCAAAGGGAGGAGGGAGAGTTGAATATACACAGTAATAGAACAAGTAGGCTACACTCTCAAGCATGTAACAGCAAGTGTTGTTTGTTTTTACATGTAATGTTTAGACTGTTGTGTGCAACACTGATGAGCTCTGAGGTTGGCAAAACAGCTGACTAGTGATGCCAAATTAACCATTACTTTGTTCATGACTGTGAAATGAGCTGAGAGCCAATGAACACCGTTTGTTAGGAGAATATCTGCTGTAATATGTGAAATAGTGGTTCTGTAATAGTAATCTGATGTTCTTTTTTAGATTTTAGTTACCAGGGCTGTGTGATGGTGTGCACTTCACAGGTTTATTGATCATGAGTTTGTCTCTGATATCTCTGCAGAGTCTCAAGGTCAGGAGCACCAAGGAGTGCAAGGACCTGACAGCCAAATACTCACTGGAAAGTAAGATACAACAAGATTGCATTCATTGTTTTCATGTATATCGTTACATTTAAATGATCATTATATTATCTGTGGTATTTTCATTGAGTTTAAGTGTTGCACATTTTGCTCCCAGCATGTAATATGTATCCTTCTTTTAAATTCAGTCGCATAAAACCCATTGAGTGGGTGGATTAGATAAGGTTTCAAACATCGGCATTTGAGCCTGCAGTATGAAAGTGGCTCTTGGGAATAATCACCCACTGTGTGTGTTCTCTTCTGTCTTGTTTCTGCCAGCTCTGCTCTATAAACCAGTGGACAGAGTGACACGGAGCACGCTTGTTTTACATGTGAGTCAACCTTAATTTATCATAATATTTTTTTAGCATTGCTTAAATGTGTAGTGTTTATCATTTTTACTATTGCTCATATTTAGAGAATGTTCCATTTGCCAGAGAAACACTCTTCTGCGGCCATATTTTTGGCAATACCAACTTGTGGCATGCAAGACCAACTCCTATCTATTTAAATGGGGAAATACAGAAATCTCAAAAACTGCTGGCCAAACTCACATTTAAATAACATTTCAAATCAGCCATAAAATCTGACATGAATTATCTCATAAAAGTTGTTTCTTGCGCTCAAAGAGTGTTAAAAAAAGCATGCGGATGTGCAGTTCTCAGCACGAGTCTCGGGTTTCTAAAGAAACTGGAGCTTCTAACAACCGCTGCAGTGATGCAATAACTTTACCAATTGGTGATTGACTCTTTTATTTAGAAGGTGGGACTAATACCGTGTCTACACCAGACGCGAGCTTATGTTTGATGTTTGCATGTATTTTATACAGGATCTTCTGAAACACACACCCTCCAGTCACCCAGATTACCCCCTCCTTCAGGACGCCCTCCGCATCTCACAGAACTTCCTGTCCAGCATTAATGAAGAAAGCACACCTCGCCGCCAGTCCATGACAGTGAAGAAGGGAGAGGTGAGTGCAGAAACCCCTCCTTCCTTCCATCTTACCCTTCTCCCTCGCTCTCATATGTCCTCCATCTTGTTTACGATAGAGTGTATTTGTCAAAAACGTATTTTTAAAGGGTAAAGGAATGTCAAAATTCCAGGTCGCATATAGTTGCAGGTGCCCTGAAGCCATTCAGCCAATGAACTCCCATCAGGATATACAGACTAGTCATTTTCATCCATCTCAGAGCCAACCCACCCTCTGCTCTCTGTACAACCTGTCCTTGGGCGACAATGCCTTCTCTTTATTTCACACTAACATATACTCTCAATCTCCACAGAGGCTTTATGCTATAAATAAAACATCCTCTATTTGTTACTGAACTCTTCGCTGCATTTGAGTTGTTTGTGCTCAGATCTAGTGGGATTTATTTTTAATCACCTCTTCGGTTTCTGCTTACTAATGCTCTTGAGTCATGATGATGTCACAGGCGCATACCCTTCCTGACCCCAGCAGAGAAACTCATCCTTGAAAGGATCTTGGGAATTAAAGATATGTTTGGTTTTAGACACAGACTCTCTGTACCACCCCCTTCATTCCAGCAATGTGGCCTCAGGAGAATGGCAGATGAATTGTTGCTGTGTGATTGATGGCGAGCAGCGCTTGCTTGTAATTTGCCTTAATGAGCCACCTTGCTCTGACTCGCAACTCATTGATTATTCATAATAGGCCATCTTGTGTGGAGCAGGCACCACCCACTTTGAGTAAACGGTGAGGAGGAGTTTCTACAACGCTCCCACCTTCCTCCCTCGGGCGCGTGCGGACAGACCAACTGATCAAATATTGATAGTGTGTGCATGAAACGAACTCATGGAAATCAATGTGTTGTTGTGGAGCTTATTGTCTTTCAGTCCAGTCGAAGAAAATACAAGCTTTAGTTTGCCTTCCTTCTAGATGATTATGAAAGCATGCTTTCTTTAATAGCTAAGACTAGCTTCACTAATACTATTTCTCATGCTTCAGGGATTTAAATAGTATTTGAGATACTGACTTGAATCACGCGTCTTGTTGACGATCACCTAGCAAGCACCCAGATTACCATAGCAACCATATATCAGCATTCTAAACATTTCTTTGAACACCTTAGCAACTGTATAGCTATGCTCAACTTTTTTTGTAAAATATTTTGTTAGCGACTAAGGAGGCACAATATATTGTTTATAGGCCAATATTAGAGTTCTTTTATTTTTATTTAGTGTTTGTAATTCATTGATGTTGGACGATATTGGATATATATCAGCTGATATGTTAGGGATTTTAACCCTGGATGATCCTGCGTATACTATGATCATTTTCCAGCATTGAAAAATTAAAGCTGTTATTGATGTTTGCAGAGCTTCATTTGACTGGAAGTGTTAAAATGGCATTTATTTTTGTCAGCTACCACCATTATTTGACTCGCAGATCTAGCATTCTGTTTGCTCTGTCAGACAGAGATAAAGTAGTGTGGTAAGGTTACATTGAATTATAAAATGTATTTGAATGAATTGGCCTATAGAGAGAGAGAGAGAGAGATGTGCATGTGAATAACCTGCATCTGTGCAGCGTCTCTCTACTAGCAATGAAGCTGTGACTTGAAACTAGCTGTGCATTAAACGGTTTTATTACACAACTTCCATCCATTTAGAATCGAGTTTTCAGACAGACAATGGTATAATGGATTTTTCATTGTACCTGCTCATTTCCCCTTTTTTCACATTTAGATTACCATCTAATGCTTTTAAAAAAAAAAAAAAATCATTCTTTAATGCTGTTAAATGTAATCTTTAGAAAATCCCGAAATGAATATCCTTTTTTAATAATGTTGTGATGCCTACATTTGCTTGTAGCATTCTAAACAATTAATTTTAGTTTTTAGTGTTTTTTTTATTTATTTAGACAAAATAGTATAGTAGCCTATATTTTATATGATATTGTATGTATATAGCCATCAGTTTCCTGCCATAACATAAAAATAATTATTGGCTTATTCGTTTCAGCTATAATTTTTACATCATTATTACTTTATATTGTTTAATTCATTTATTTCATTTAGTTATTCTAGAGATGCATCTAGCTTGAGCTGAGAGGTACAGTATGGTGCCCTAAGCATACTTCTTTGGTTGATGCCACTGAACAATGATCTCATTATTTAAGAGTAACTTCAGAACTGATATCAGTGGGCAGCTATAAACATTAGCATGATTGTTCAGGTCATGGTTGCGTTGATGAGCTAGCGCTTCTAGTGTTACCCGTGCTGGAAACTGGAGGTATGCGGGTGAGAGAGAGAGAGAGAGAGAGAAAAGATTCAGGGTGGCCCCAGAGGCCTGCGCTAGCTGGGCCAAAGCCACTTAATTAAAATGCAAATGAACCTGCCGTTTTCAGAAAGCAGCTTTCCGCGTCTGCGATACAAGCGCGCACAGCAATGTGTGATGGGCTTTTTATATGTAGCTGCACACATGTAACATTGCTGACTGCGTACATACACACACTCATTCAAAATGTAAATAGGCATATGAAGTCTATGCACTAAAGACACATAAACGCCAACACACAGAAGAAATTAAAACATGCTAAATCCTATACAATAGATACACATCAAACGAAAGTGCATACAAAACCAGATGACCTCGGGCACTTCAAAGCCACCTGCTCTATTCAAAAGACTATCAAAAACATATGCATGTCAACGTACCACACACAGACTGATGTGAAGAGCGTTTTGCTTCTTACCTTTAGGGCACAATCTGTTGAGAGGTGATTTAAGCACATAAATGTGGGGCTTTATTCCTTATTAAAGTGACACTTAATGATAGGCTCAAAATACTAATAATAACAGAAATATTCATATAAAAAAAAAAAATTTAAGTAGCATATGTTAAAGAGGCTAAAAATGTGCACTCCAGAGGGTTTTTTGTCTTTACAAATACACATTGTTTGAGCTCCACAAACTGCTAATGTTTTTATTTTGAATGTTTAATTTTCAGTGGTTTCAGTCCGTTTTTAGTGGGTTATTATGAGATATTGCCATTGTCATGTTTCTACTGGAGGCGAACTGTTGGAAAATGTCATCTGATGTGCTGAGACAGCTCATTTGAGCGACTCCTCTTTTACAAAGAGGGAAAAAGCACATCGTGTTAACTTTAAACTGATACGATATGGGGAAAGATTTGCACACAGTGTACAGTGCATTACAGTACAAGTGTTTGCAGATGAAATTTAAGTAGGATACCAGGCCTGTTTGTTTTTGGACAAGTGTGTGTGTGTGTGTGTGTGTGTGTGTCTTGCAGAGTGAAGAAGAAAGAGAAAGGAACAGAGGCTTTTGTCTCTTTGCATTTTGCCTACAGTGAGACTGTTCTGGAAATGCCATTCATGTAAACAGTGTTTAGAGTTTTAGTCTGTACTGTTGGGTGTATGTTTTTATTACATTGTTGTTTTTTGGAAAGTATAATGGATAAATGAATAAATATAGTAAACTGGTCACTGGTCTGCTAGGGGTACAGTGATTTTTATGTACAATGTATCTTTTAGTCGAAGTCTTAATATTTTTTTTGCTGCCACTATGCAAGTAATAATAATAATAATATGAATTATATAAATAAGAACAATAATTAAAATCAATCATAATACAGTACCATCACAATAACACAACAGTAATTTTTATTACAATTATTTGACCAAGATTAACTAATAATGAAAAAAAATGTAAAAAAAAAAACATTTTTAACCAAGATTAAGAATCAACTAAAAGAATATTTTTTGTTGTTTGATTTATAATAATAATTGTTGTTGTTGTTATTATTACTATTATTGCCAAATAACCAGTCAAATGTCAATTATACAATTTAGTGGTCATTATGCAAAACATATCTGACTGCAGAATGCCACAACAATAAAGCTCCCTACTACCATCCCCAGGATGGCTGAGTGCATTACCATTGGGACAAGAATCATAAATATGTGCCTCATCCTCCCTTTTGATTTAAGGCTTGTGGCAAAGTGAGAACTTTGAAAGGTCCCTTACTCACACTGATGTGACCAGAAACTATTGTTTCCTGTAAACATGTGGCCCTCCCTTCTTTTCCCGCATTTCTCCTAAGAAGAGTTCAGCAAACACGTTTTGGACAACCTCTTTTGCAATGGTATGCGCTTCCTGCATGATTCCCCTTTGAAACAGGACCATTATAATCTTGCTGGTGTGGGAGCATTTGGGAACATTGTGTTTCCCAGGATCCCGTTTCAGTATTGCTGAGTGCGATCTTATGGGCACAATCAGCTCTTTGAGTCTCTGAATTCACTGGAATCATCTTCCCTATTTCAAGACAGTAACCAAACTACTTACACAGGACCCCGCAAATGATTTACTGTCAAAACGGCTGAGCTGAGGAAAAAGAGGCGCCGTTAACCGCTGATTTAACTGTTTAAACAATGTAATTGCTCTTCCTCTTGGTAGAGATGTGGAAAGAGGCTGTCTTATCTTGTCCACTGCATTTCTGTATGCTAAAAATGGAGCCATGTTTTTGGCGGTGGCATAAGCTGAAATCAAGCCATTACACTTTGTTCTTGAAATGCAATGACGTACTACATATCTGGCACGCTGGGAGTTTTGGAACGAGTATGTGGTGACTCTTCCATCTCTTCCATGTCCCCAGCTGCAGACAGCACATCACTGGGAAATTCACTCAAGCATCCATATGTGTTTGGGTGAGTCAATTGCAGTAGTGATGCTGCACCAAAAAATTAGTGGTCTTGGAATGTGGAGGTGAGTGGAGCCAGGTTAGAGCATCCAATTGGATGAGATGCTTGTGATATCATCTTTTGTTTCCCCACTGCAGAGGTGATGTGTCGTTGTTGGGAGCACTGATGCATGACGTGGCCAGGGGCTGTGTTATGCGTATATGTGTGTGTTTTCACACATTAACTACCGCTTAGGCTTGTGGGACTATCACTTAGCATATGATCTGTGGTCAGGAGTTACCTGTTTCAAAATGTCCTCCCAATTTTCTCATTTCATAAACACAAAGACTCAAAACACACCAGCTCACTGCTCTTTTCTGAGAGTTAATGTCGTTTTTGAAAATAAGGTGGGACTGCCACCTAGTGGCACTTCAGATAAGTCAGAATTGTTCTATTGTTATGTTTGACAGATACTAATATAAACATTTGGGGTTAGTAAGAAAGAAAATGAATACTTTCATTCAGCAAGGATTCAGTTCAAAAGTAACAGTGAAGACTTTTACATGGTTACAAAAATAAATATATTCATATAAATGCTGTGCTTTTGAACTGTTCATCAAAGATTACTGATAAAAAGTACCAGTTTCCACAACAACAAAAATAAAGGAGCACAACTGTTTTTTTACATTGATAATAATATTTACTGTTTCATAAGCACCAACTTAGCATCTTAGAAGGATCATGTGACACTATGTGTATGTATGTATGTATGTATGTATGTATGTATATATATATATATATATATATATATATACATAAAGTCACATGATCCTTCTAAGATGCTAATTTGGTGTATATATATATATATACATACATACATACATATATATATATATATATATATATATATATATATATATATATATATATATATATATATATATATATACATATTATATATATATATATATATATATATATATATAATACACACACATATATATATACACACACACATACATACTTTATTTAATTAATTGTATTTTGTTTAATTAAAATTTGCCTGTTTTATTTTTCTGTATGTCAGAACCGTCAGCTGTTGAAGGACAGCTTTATGGTGGAGCTTGTGGAAGGGGCCCGGAAACTACGCCATGTTTTTCTCTTTACTGACCTCCTTCTCTGTGCCAAATTGAAGAAACAGATTGGAGGGTAAGGAAAATCTCCTTGTCTCTCATCTTCTCTATTCATTTCTATCTTTCCCTAATTCTGCCTACTCACTCTCTTCCTATATTTATGAAATTCAGCTCACAATTACCATATAGGTGTTGTTGAGTCAGACACTCTTGTTATTTTCACAATATGAGCCTAACATCGTGACTCTTCAGATTTGTGGGCTCAGTCTGCACCATCATCCATGCTCTATAATCAAATTCTAGGATGTATTTTTGCCTGAATATAAAATTATTTCCCCCATCGCCCCTTCTTCCCCTCATGCTGTCTGTCTGCAGGAAGAGCCAGCAGTATGACTCTAAGTGGTACGTTCCTTTCTCGGATCTCACCTTCCAAACAGCGGAAGAGTCGGAACCCCTGCCTATCCCGCAGGCCCCTGATGAAGAGCTGGATGCCATTAAGATCAAGATCTCATCCCTGAGGAGTGAGATCCAGAGAGAGAGGGTACAGGATATTTTAGGCAACTTTTCACTCAAATTGTCATGTATAATTTGTTATTAGTTTTTATGAAATTAGAAAAATAGTACAGTTATATTATATTATAATAGTATATTGGTGCTAGTCTTCTCAGACTTAACAGATCTGACTGTATATTAATGTTTTTTTGAGAATCAAACCAGCATATTACAAAGATTTCTGAATGATCATGTGACACTGAAGACTGGAGTAATGATGCTGAAAATTCAGCTTTGCCATCACAGGAATAAATTACATTTTAAAATGTATTGAAACAGAAAACAATTATTTTTAATTGTAGTGAAATTTCACAATATGACTGTTTTTGATCAAATAAATTGAGCCTTGGTTCTTTTAAAATCATTAGAAAAATCTTACCACCCCAAAACCTTTCAATGTTAGTGAATATTTGACTGTAGGAAGCTGTCTTGCTTATCTAGACTGCATTTTTTGGGCCGCATACATGCATTCAAATGTTGACGGCATACTAGGTTTTAAGATTGTTTTTACTTCTATCTCAACAGAGAGCCAACAAAGGGTCAAAGGTAATGGAGAGGCTGAAAAAGAAGCTGTCAGAACAGGAATCGCAACTGCTGCTGAACTCTCCTAACATGCCCCTCAGAGTACAGAACCGCAATGGAAAGGTAAGAGCCAGTGATTCACAGCCTTTCTGTCGTATCTGATGTTCATCCTCAAACTCCTTCTCAATGTTCCTTCTCATGCTCACAGTCCGTGTCGGTTATGCATTTCAGAGCTACATATTTCTGATCTCATCGGACTATGAGCGTGCGGAGTGGAAGGAAGTGATTCGAGAACAGCAGAAAAAATGTGAGTGGCATTGTCACTGAAATCAGGATTTGAACAGGTGATAGTTTTTTTTTTTTTTTTTTTACTGAATGCTTACTTATTTTCCAGGCTTTAAGAGCTTCAGCCTGACATCAATGGAGCTTCAGATGCTCACCAACTCTTGTGTCAAACTCCAGACGGTCCATCAGTTACCCCTCACTGTCAATAAAGATGGTAAGAAAGGTGCACAGGTCTTAAAGACTACATGAAATCAAAGCTGCGTTGTTTTTAAATGTTCCTAGATTTATTGTGCATGATTCTTCAGTGCAAAATGTAAATTAAAAAAAGTAAAAAAAACACCCCTCAAATATAAAATTTGCTCACATCTTGAATGACATTTTTTCTGTTGATATAACCAATAATGCCATATCTTATCCAAAGCAATTTGATTAAATTACAGGAAAAAAATCCAGAGACAATTATTTATTTATTTATGTAGTATTGTTCTATTGTGTTTAAATAATAATTAGTTTTTTTATTGTATTCTTTTTTTATGTATTTAAAATGCATTGAACGGTCCTCTCCACTTTTTTTCTCCACTTGAAGAGGATGAACCTACTGGACTGTATGGATTCCTGAATGTAATTGTCCATTCTGCCTCTGGACTTAAACAGAGCTTAAGTACGTGTCTTTTTCATTCTTCCTCTCTCTGTGCTCATCAAAGTTCATGTATACATTTGCTTAGCCACCACATTAAAGCGTCAGTAACTCTTCCTTTTCCTCTCTTCAGATCTGTATTGCACATTAGAGGTGGACTCCTTTGGTATCTTTGTGAATAAAGCCAAAACAAGAGTGTACAGATACACCACAGAGCCCAAGTGGAATGAGGTAATCCCACATGCCCGTCCCTGTTTATATACCACTGATATGAAAAGACCTGCCTGCTAATACGCTCTTGAGGCTTTAATTCTTAAATAAGAGTAGCATAAGTGAGGCCATGTGGAATATGAAGTCCTCCTGGGCAAATTACATTTTATATTTTAATTAAAAGCAATTACCATCCCCCAATGTAAAGGGGAGAAAAGGAAAGGAAATGAGGCATAGCGGGTGTTAAATCTGGTCAGAGGTACCCTTACACTGTTTGGTGAATTGAGTTCAAAAATGACATTGTATTTGGTTTTTCTAACAAAATGTTGGCATTCTGTGTTGTTTTATTAATAATAATAATAATAAGAAGAAGAATTGTATTATTATTCAGTAGCATGCTGCTTTTTATTTTATTTTTATCTATATTTATTTATTTATTTTCCCAAAAAGAAGTTTTAGCTGCTGTATGCATATATTTGTTATATACTGTGTATTTGTATATATATTTATATATATATATACACATACACATACATATATTCTGGATAATGTAGTTCTTCTGTATTGTTTCTGCCTCAGGAGTTTGAGATTGAGTTGGAGGGCTCCCACACATTACGTCTACTTTGTTATGAAAAGAGCTACAACAAAGCCAAGATGAACAGGGAGGATGGAGACAGCACGGATAGAATTATGGGCAAAGGACAAATCGCGGTATGATCTACAGTCCACTGCATAAACACTGCAACAAACATTTTGCCATTTGTTATTTTTTTGATAAGTATTTAATCATATTTTGAATTAGGTTTTATTTTTATAATTGCTGTTTTCATTTATTATTTAATGTCCTTTTGTCTTTTTTGTCATATTCAAGTAATTTTAGTACTTAAACTTGTTTCAGTTAGTTGCTAAGGCAACACTTTAATTTTTGTTTAAATATTTAATCTAATGTTTTTTTTTCCATCTAATTTTATTTTATTTCAGCTTTATTTCAATGAACAAAAATGATAGTTTTAGTTAACAATAAAAACACTGGTTGGTACCACCCAGGCCTTTGGTATGCACATTTTAAACCAAAAATTGGATGGATGGTCGACTAGTCATTTGTCACTCCCACTATTTAGTTAGTGAGGTCAACTAATATGTTTGTGTCTATTTTGTAGTTATTTAGCCTATATATTGTTGTTGACATCTATATATCAAATTGGCAAATTCCTACTGGTTAAACAGGTGCGTTGCGGGCATGAATTTGCTTGGCTCTCATGTAAACTATTGTGAGCTAAGTGTCATCCTCCATCTGGGCACTCAGTGAGTCTGGTCAAAGGTATATCTGCTCTTATGAGAGACATGGTCCCAGATGGGGACTGGCCTTTATACTCCAGACATTTAATCTTCTTTTTAATAGGTAGGTTGTTATTCACTCTGCCCTTTTAAGGCATCAAATCATCCATAATTCATGTGGCCTGTTTGAAAATGTCACATCCGAAACAACATCAGATCAGCTGACCTATCAGTCCCCTCCCCAGAGAGTTTTGTGGGGTCATACAAAGAGCACAAAATTCTTCTGCCTTACAAAAAATTGCTTGTAAAGTCTAGGTTTAGATGCAGTTGGTTGAAAGTGTCGGTTGGTGTATCATGGGGGAAGAGGGAGGGATTTAGTGGGCTGTGTCCCTCTGTGGTTCTGAAAGCAGACTTGTTTCATCAGTATATTTAGTTGTTATTTTAGTTAGCATTTTAGGGCTTTTTAATGTGTTTACTAATATTATTTAAATATGTTAAAAACTGTAATTTTTTTCAGGGGTGTCTAGTATATCACCTCCATATTGAATATTTTGATGAACTAATGTTTATAATTTATAAAGTACAGTAGAGTTTGTCCAAAAAAACACACATTATTTTAGTTTTTAGAGTCATGAAATGTCTTTTTTTTTCAGTTTCTTTTTAATGTTAGCTTTTATTTTAGTTAGCAAAATTTATTTCATGTACATAAATGATGACAACACTGCATGGCAGCAGTATAAACCTGCTCTGATTGGTGCACTGGATGTCAGTGGCTATGGAGGGATTTATGGGCAGGGCAGGGCAGCTTAGTCAGACTGAGGTAAGTCAAGGGATCATCTACTCTGAACTTGAGGTGCAGAAAAATACAGCTATGCAGATTTACACAAGGAAAGTGTCGAGAGTCGAGACAGTAAAGAATGAAATAAAAGGAAAATAGATCCTTCAGTGAACAGCAGTAGATTTGCGGACTCTTGAAGAATCTGGATGTATTTGCAGTGCAGTGAGTAATTGGATCTCTGTAGCTCAATACTTGCACTAGACTGAGGATTTATTGTTGTTAAAAGAGCTACTGAAACACTTTATCTGATATTGTAGACCTTCTGAGTTATTTGAGTTGATTACAATAGCTCATTGTTGAATTGCAGCTATGGATCTTTTAAGAACAAATATAACCGTTAAGGATGATCCTCAAGGTCCATATTACACCACATCCTAAGGGATTTCCAGTTCCAGCTGAAGATCTCAGTTTCTACACAGTCATAGATGGGATGGAGATGAGTGAAGATGCGGTGGTAGGGCTGGCTGAGGAGGGCTGGGGCTGTTCTCCACCCTTCAAGGACTGTGATGTGGGGCTGGTGGAGGGTGTAGAGGTAGACATTTCCACGCAAACTGCCCTGGCAGGCAAAGGAACAGGGTTATGGTGCCGTGTACAGAATGTCCTGCACAGAAGAAAGGTAAAGAGGGGAAAAATTACAGCTTGTTGTTTGCTAAAAGGGAACTGTATTCAATCATAATAAGCAGTTTAACAGTTGTATTTGGGTAAATGTTTAAGCAGTCATTAGCAGTGTCCTGCAGTGTGACATGATATACTTCATCTAAAATATTTTAAAAAAAGTTTTAATTTATTAGAATGCATGCATTTTTATAGCCTTATATTGAGAGACATTAAATATTTGTTTTAAAAAAAAACATATATTGTATTATAATTACACTTTGATGTTGAAAGAAATCCATGTTATCTGTCAATCAGTTTTAATGATTTTTCCCCCCACTGTTTGTTTATCATGAATACAATATTTTATTTAAAATGTATTGAAATTTCAGTTACCTTGGAAATGAGAATATGAACCACAAGAGATTATATTACTATTGACATCTATTCTGGCTTCCTATATAATATGGATAATAAAAATAAATAAAAACTTTACAAAAATATTTTTCAAGCCAAAATAATGATAATATTATTATATCTATTATTATTATTATTATTATTATTAATATTTTTCAAGCCATAAGTCAAAATGTACCAAAAGTTAATATTATAACTTTCAAATATTGCCATTCATGTCAGCATTCTCACACACACACACACATATATATATATATATATATATATATATATATATATATATATATATATATATATATATATATAATTATGTGTGGGTGGGGTTTTGTTAGCCATTGGAGCTCTAATGACCTTAGTTGGCACTGGTGTTTGGCCGGGCTAAGCCCCAGTTCTCACTCTCTCTCCCTGCCCTGTTGACAGACAGGTTGTAATGACTGAGATGATGAGATTAGATAGCAGTGCAGGATCAGGCCTTACACGAGACCATATGGAGATTAGGCCAGGATGAGGGAAAGGAACATGCTGAATTTGGCCCACTCCAGATGGCCCCACGTTTGCTTAGAGGGATCATGGAAATTGGCTAGTGATGTGCAAAACTGCTGTATGAGGAGAACTGGTATTATAAAAAATGTTCACATCACATCAGGCCCTTCATAACATCTGTGGTGTAATTAACAGATAAAGACACACGTGTAGCCAATCCAAAAGCCCTCTAGATCATCAGAGCCCTCAGAGTTCATATTGGAAATCCCATTGTATTTTACTTTTTCTGTTTCATATCCAGTTGGATCCTCAGATGCTCCAGGGTAAAGACTGGCAGAGAACAGTTATCCCTATGAATGGGGTGAGTATACCCACATCTGCTCCTCTGCTGTAATCCTACCATCCATCTCTATAATTACTAAATATACACCTTTTTCTGAAGATTGAGGTGAAAATATCCATGAAGTTCACCAGCCGGGAGTTCAGCCTGAAGAGAATGCCCTCACGGAAGCCCATGGGTGTGTTTGGAGTAAATATCTCCTCAGTGACAAAGTGAGTCAGCACACATTTTACATGAGGATTAGACATACACTAGAAAATAATTTGGTCCTTTTTACAAAAAGGCGCTTAAAGCACACACATTTTGATGCTATTTTTTTGCATGTTTAGGCATTCACTGTGGCAAAGGAAATTAGAATATACAGAAAATTATAAGCTTCATAGAGCTGCCTTTTTCTATGCAGTGTTTATGGTCTAATTTGATTGACAGTAATGAGGATTGTCTGTAATGAGCTTCCTAATGGGGTTAAGGGCAGAACCAATTAATGCTTTAAAGACAACATGACAATACCAGCACAGATACTTAGACCCTAACATGCGCACTAAAAGTCTCTACATACCGCTGATTAATGTAAAGCATTAAAGAGATAATTCATCCAATAATACATTTTGACATTTTCTCACATTTACCCATTGCAAATCTTTGTTTGTTCTGTTGAACAGAAAAGGCATTATTCTACTCTTTTTCCATACAATGAAAATGTACAGTGAACACAGGCTTTCAACTATTAAGCAGCACAACTGTTTTCAACATTTATAGTAAAATGAAATGTATCTTGGGCACCAAATCACTATGTTAAAATGATAAGAAGGATCAAGACTGCAGTAATGGCTGCAAAAAAAAAATGATATGCAAACCCAAAGAGTAATGTCAAAATGTTAGATTTTGTTTGCATATCTTGTTTTTGCTGAATGTAAAAAAAAAGTGTTGCCCTTTTTTCTGTCCATCATCATTAAAATCAAATGGCTGGTCTTGTGATGTTGGTATTATTTCTTGTCTCAGACGGGAGCGCTCTAAAGTGCCCTACATAGTCAGACAGTGTCTAGAGGAGATCGAAAGAAGAGGAATGGAGGAAGTGGGCATCTACCGTGTCTCAGGAGTGGCCACTGACATCCAAGCGCTCAAAACTGCATTTGACACCAGTGAGTGAGCATTGTCATTTCATTTCACCTTTATTTATATAGCACTTTATACAATACAGATTGTTTCAAAGCAGCTTTACAGTGGTGAACAGGAAAAAATGATACAATGATGCAAACATAATTCAATTCTGCTCAAAAGCAGCTCTAAAAAGACAATAGTAAACAGTAATTATTCAGTTAAAATCAGTTCAGTGTTGATTTAGTTTGGTTCAACAACTGTGTAAAGTTCATCAATTATGGAATGAGTGGAAAACAGTGATTTCATCATCCAGCACTTTTCAGCTCTTATCCAATAGTGTATTCAAGTCAGTAAAATTGCTGAATATTAAGTGTCCTCAACTAAGTCCAAATCCAAACTCCAAACTCCATTGGTGACAGAAAATGGAGGAAAAAAACCTTGGGAGAAACCAGGCTCAGTCCGGGGGGCCAGTTCTCCCCTGGCCAGATGAACAACATAGTGGGCCCTATTTTAACGATCAAAGTGCATGGTCTAATGTGCTGGGCGCAAGTGCACTTAGGGCGTGTTCAAATCCACTTTTGCTAGTTTAACGATGGGAAAAATGGTCGGCGGAGTAATGGGTGTGTTTTGGCCATAACGTAAAAATAAACCAACCAGAGTCTCATCTCCCATTCCCTTTAAAAGCCAGTTGCGCTCGCGCCTTGACGGATTAGCTATTTAGGCTACATGATGGAATTTGCAAGCGTAAAGACAATGCGTCTCCAGAGAGGAAACGGATCTGCTCGTGCGCAAGGTAAAAGTGCGCAAGCAGACCATCTACGGGACAAGCCGGATTCCACCATATCTTTATGTACACTGTATTAATCTTTTACATTGTAATCTTTTTATTTTTAATATTTGGCTAGTTTGTGTGCTGCTGCGCGTACCTGTGTGTGTAATAAGCAGAGTGTACGCGCATTGTGGACCCGTCTATAGGCACACTCTTTAAATAACCAAAAAAATACTGCGCCATTGACTTTAGACCAGGTTTCAGTTGGTCAGTGGCGCAGTCTATTTCAGTTGCCTCAAAATAGCAACGTGCCAACAATGCAACAAAACACAACAGCACGCCCATGGGCGCATAAATAGGCGCAAATGCATTTGCTATTTGAACAACTGCGTCGGGCTGAAACTAGCAAAAAACACTTGCGTCGTGCTTGGCACTGCATTGCGCCGGGTGTATGATAGGGCCCAGTGTGGTTTAATTCCAGGCTTCATCACAAGTCAGATTATGGATTAATATCATTCAGAATATTTCATCTAGTTCCTTCTCTTTAAAGATCGGGGTACATCACGCCGTGTTTTGTTACATGGAGCAATGACAGATATATATTTTGTCAGCCAATTTAGTTTCTCTAAATTGAAACTTTTGTTAAAAATAAATAAAACATTAACTTTAGTTTCTGATTTCTCTCTTTTTCTCTCTCTGTAACAGATAATAAAGATGTGTCAGTAATGATGAGTGAGATGGATGTGAATGCCATTGCCGGAACGCTGAAGCTGTACTTCAGGGAGCTTCCTGAGCCTCTGTTCACCGACGAGCTGTACCCCAACTTTGCAGGAGGCATTGGTTCGTCATTTGTTTTTACTTACAAAACACAATGCCAAGTATTGAGCAGGCTTGGCTTCTTAAAGGTAGAACTATATTGATTATGTCCTTGTTACTCTGCAGCTCTCTCAGACAGCGTAGCTAAGGAGAGCTGTATGCTGAACCTCCTGCTGTCTCTACCAGAGCCCAACCTGGTCACCTTCCTCTTCCTGCTGGATC
This sequence comes from Rutilus rutilus, assembly GCF_951802725.1. Taxonomy (NCBI): domain Eukaryota; kingdom Metazoa; phylum Chordata; class Actinopteri; order Cypriniformes; family Leuciscidae; genus Rutilus; species Rutilus rutilus. The sequence goes on along the minus strand of NC_140231.1, from coordinate 22,989,390 downwards.
ATCTCAAGAGGTAGACAAGATTGAATTGACTTTCACAATATTTTCAGAGGCTTAACAACAAGGAAGACAGGTTCCTGGATCAACATCAATTGTTTCTGGAACATTCATATGAAAAATAAATAAATAAATCAAAGCTGGATGATTTTAGGGGTAGGATTGGAGATGGTGTTAAGGCTATGATTGGTTAATAAAAACATTGTTTCCGGAGCACGTTCTGCTTGTTTACATCACATGGTACCTCTTGGAGTGCTGTTAGCTTCATAATCAAAAGATGTAGTTGGGTGAATCTCACCATGAACATATCTAGGTCAAATTTCATCCCAATTCCAAAAGAGAAAAAAAAAAAAAATATATATATATATATATATATATATATATATATATTCCATGATAATTACGCACATTTCCCCCTCAAATTCTCATTTCCATAATAAAAAATAAATAAATAAAAAATATATATATTATTAATATTATATATATATATATATATATATATATATATATATATATATATATAATTTTTTTTTTTTTGTATTACATTACAATTTTAGTTCAATACAACAAAATATTGTATTACAAATATTGTTAAAAATAATATAGTAATAATTAATGCATTCATTTTTTTAATAATTCATTTTTTGGAATTGGAAGGAGAAATGTGATTGTCATGAAAATAATTGCACAATGCAAAACAATCTTAATGGGTCTAAAGTAAGTTTCATTTTCCTTAATAGAATAGAATAGAATTGAATCTTTTCACATTTTATGGTGAAATACGGCTTGAACATGTTCTTGACAAGTCATCCAGGTGCTTTTTTACACTAATCATCTCTCCTTCTTCGCTTTCTGCTCTTCCTCTTTTTGTTTTTAGGATTGCCGAAAAGGAGAGTGTAAACAAGATGTCTCTTCACAATCTGGCCACCGTGTTTGGCCCGACCCTGCTACGACCCTCTGAAAAGGACAGCAAGATCCCCACTAACCCCACACAGCCTATCACGATGGGGGACAGCTGGTCGCTGGAAGTCATGTCACAGGTATGCTCAGAGTGAAACCACAAAGAAAACCATGATTGACTATTTACATTTTAAAGGCACACTATGCAGTTTCCGTTTTTCTGAAACAGCGACCCCTAGAGTCACTGTGGAGTACTTGTATTTAACGTTACTGTCGTAAATACCACTCACGCAGAGCCGTCTCTGCACTCTTCCGACCGCGCTTTCTTCGTTTTCTTCGTCGACTCTGCCGTGATTCACGTCTGAAATGCGTGCTAGTGTCTTCCATAGAGGCTGCTTCATATGTTGTTGATGTATGTGACGTTGTGCCATAAAAGCAAGATTTGTCGGGGCGCCACCTCTCAAACCTGCATTGCTGGTTTTGCCAGCGGCGTTCCCCCTTGCTTTGCTATAGGGATGAATCGCCCTACTACGAGTTTGTTTACCATCAAAATAATTTCGAAGCTGTTATATTAAGGTACAAATCTTGCATAGTGTGCCTTTAAGGTCTATGAACATGCTGGCATCTACCACAGAAAATTATTTAAGCGTGTCTCTGTTTGTTAAAGCAATGGGAAACACATTTACAGTATGTGCTTGTTTTTTATCAGTTACACGTCTCCTGAAATGTTCTGTCTTTTTTGGTTCTGTAGGTGCAAGTTCTGTTGTATTTCCTTCAGCTGGAGACCATCCCGACGCCAGACAGTAAGAGACAGAGTATCCTGTTTTCCACAGAGGTCTAAAGGAGTGCTTATTCTCATTGTAAGTTTTACACCAGTGGGAAAGAGAGCAAGCGAGTATGTCCACCCACTAGGTAATGGACACTGGAATGCACAAGAGCTACGTCCTTCTGGGCAAAAGCAGGAGTGCTTCGCCTTTCGCGCATTTTCTAGCTGCCGCCACTAGGGGGCACCTCAGCCCTTTTAAACGTTGAAGAACTCTACTTACTCGGAGCACATCTTGAATATTACTGAACCCTCCATGTAAACCGCCTGTTTCTCTGAACATCAGTGTCCGTTCAGCACCTTCGCTCCGCATTCTGTGACTCCTCAGATCGCTGAGCACGCTCTTGTGTCCTGTATGTGGGCCTCTAATGGTCATTCATATCAGCTGGTGACAGTGAATTCTGTCTCTTCTGGCTTTATGTTTGTCCTCATTTTGTCTGTCCCCACTGGTCACTGATGCTATTTCTGTGCTGCTACAATTCAGTATCCAGCTCCAAATCCTTTTATGTGATAGATAATTACATGGGAGTTCAACGTAGTTCTTATTGCAGACTCTTTAAGAGTCAAATGACTAGCTTCTCTCAGTGTTCGTCAATCATTTAAAGGACTTAATTTAATAGGATTTCTGTGTAGACGATGGTGTTTGGTTCAGTTTTTGTCAGTGTTGATGTGATTCTAATTTAAGAACATCAAGAAACAATCTGAAAAACAGATTGATCTGAGTAAAATCTCGTTATTATTTAATTTTCCTCTCTCTTTTTCTTTTTCTTCTTTTTTTTTTGACCCATTCATCTCTATCAAGCAATATTTAAGGATTCAAGGTGTGCTTAAAAATATTGTGTTTCATTATGCTTTTGTAGTTTAGATCTTTTCCCTCATATTTTGGGAGAGAGATAAACCTTCATAAATGTCTAAGTACATAACCAAAAGGGTCAATATATTTTTCATTATTCTAAGTTTTTATGTAATACACATAGAATAATTATGATTATTTATTTGGGGACAGATATCAACATCACTGTCATTTCAGAGTATGTCTACATTTATCGCTAACTTATCTGTGTAATGAAGTACTGTAGATTCCTTACATACCCTCTTAACTTTCCTTTCTTTTTGAATCCGTTCAGGATTTGAAGATGCTCTGAGGATAGCACACAATACTAGCGTTTCCCCTGCCGTATATCTAGTGTTGAGAGATGACCAAACACAGAGGTTTTTAGCGTGCTTTGGCTTCACAGCACACTGTGGTTTATGAGAACCATACAGCTGTGCCTCTCTGTCTTATCGTAAGACATTAAAGGGATAGTTCACCCGAAAATTTAAATCCTGTCATCATTTACTCACCATCAAGTTGTTTCCACCCTGTATAAGTCTCTTTCTTCTGTTGAACATAAAAGAAGATATGAATGAGTGAATGTGTGTATTTGAAGAATGTGTGTAACCAAACAGTTGGATTTTTTTTAAATAATTGACTTTCATAGTATGGGGAAAAAAATACGGAAGTCAATGGCATCAACTGTTTGGTTACTGACATTCTTCAAAATATCTTCTTTTGTGTTCAACAGAAGAAAGAAATTCACACAGGTTTGGAACAATTTGAGTAAATGATGACAGAATTTTCATTTTTGGGTGAACTATCCCTTTGAAGGTAAGAACACAATGCTGTATATAGCACAAACTGTTATCCTTGAGTCCTGTCAGATGGTTTAATGAAGGAAGGGTTAATAATGGACGCCAAGAACGATGCAGTACAGGAACAGTACAGGTATTCTGTCTTTATAGCATTTCTGTTAATTATATCAGTAAAAATGAGTGCTCTTAATTATTATTTCAGTTAAAGGTGCTTTAGTTACATTATTTAACATGCAGGCATGTTTTTTGATTTTAAAAGTGTTTTTTATGTTTTTGTTTTTTTAAGTTTGATAAGTGTTGTTTGTTTGTGTGTTTGAGTTGTAATGTTAAACCAAATTCTGGCTACTGTAGAAGGATTTTTGAAGTCTGTGTCATATATACAAAAAGGGGTTTTGCAATTGAAAAGGAATTTCTGTTAATCCACCGTCTTTTTCCGTTATCGTGTCCAGTAAAGGTGCGTTCCCATTATCTCATCTGTCCTATTCTCTGATTGTCGGCACTAAATGTACATTTCCTGTATCTTGCACCTGTCCGAACTGAATTCAGCATACAAGATATTAATAATCATCATTTTACAGCATCACACGTGGTTCCTTCTAGAGATTTCCCCGATTTTCTTCTTGTAAAATGAAACTCTTAAACTCATAAACTGTGATCTGTTGCTACCAGAAGGCATTAGGTGATTCAAAGCATTCCAGTTGTGTTAATTGCTTATTTAATGTGCTTATTTAGATTGTTGAATGTTACTGGGTTAGAAATATTGGACATATGCTCCAGTTCAATGGGAGTGATACAGCGCATGATATTTGAGAAGCAATTTCTTTGCACTGCACCACGTTTAAAGACTAATGTGATCATTTCTTCTCGGCGTAATGAGATTGTATCACACACAGTGAGAAACGTCTATAAACATCACACTCTCTGCAGTCTGATATTGCATTATGCAAGAAACAGATTTATTTGTATCCACGAAGTATAACAGTTTTGAAATGATTGGTCATGAAAGCACTGCAAGGGGTCCATCTGTGTCATCCATTGTAATGTTCTGATGATTTATTTTGAAATCTTGCCTTTAAACACATGAACACGTGCTGGACAGCCACTGGGACAGGCTATGGATGCTCTCCCCTTTTCCTCTTAAGGTTTTTGTCACTATTTATTATTGCTAATATCTTAATGTTCTGGTTATAGGACTGTACAAATAGATAATGAATTCTGCAGACTGAAACGTTTGGAAGGCATTTGCGGCCTATGTTTATACACAAAATGTTGAATAAAACCTCCTGTATATGAACACCTGCTGCTTCATGGTGTTTTTCCCCCAAAAAAAATATTACTTGTCATATTTATTCTGGGGTGCCACAGTAGTTTCCTGCCTTGTATTTGAGTTAATATTTTTAATTTATTTGTTCATTTTGCATGTTTAGCAGAAATGTTTTGAAACTCATTTGAGTTTGTATTACACGTAATGTAATGTATATATGTGTCCACATTGGGGCAGCACAGCCATACATTGCTTCATATATGTATATATATATATATATGGACGGAAGATTGAAAACTTGTTGTTTTCATCAGTGTTTGCATGCTAGATGTTGACAAAAATAGCACTGTTCAGTGTTCAGTATAGATTAAATGAAAATAGATTTTTATCAGATCACATGACTTTTCAAAAACAGCAATACTATTGCCAATAACATTGCAAATGGAGGAAAACATGTAAATGTAACTAGGTAATGCTGCTGATTAATGTTTCAAAATTGGAATTGTATATATTATTATATTTTTTAATTATATAGTCAGTTTCTGTATGTCTGTTTTTGTTCCATAGAGCCTTATTTGAAAGTATTCCTCAATATGTCATGATGACATCAGGAAAGATGGCAGCTTCCTATAAGATTTATTTTTGGTGCATTATGTCTAGTCCTGTGCTTTTGCAGAGGCAGCACAGTCCTCCAGTGTCCGATAAGAAGCCCTGTTTCCTCTTCATAATATGAGACTCTGAGCTTTGAGGAACAGGAGGGATGGACTGAGTTAAAATACAGACTGACATTCTGTCATAGAGCTGTTATGAGAGCGAGTGAGAAAGAGAGTGTTGTGTCGTCTGTTGCTGTCTGATTACTCATGTCCACAGTTCTATCTCTCTCCTCCGGCTGTCGCTCCTCCCTCAGCAGGCCATGAAAGCTGTGACCGTTGCAGTGTGGATGGGGTCAGATAAGACTATCCCGCTCACATCACGGCCCTGCCTGCTCTGAGAGGCCTGCTCCCTTCAGATTTCACCAACCCTAGGTTTGTTCCTCCTCTCCCACTTCATTTCCATGTCTCCCCTTTTTACATTCGCTCACTTCTAATGTGTGGTTTATGCTGCTTCATTCTGTTGCCTCCTCTCCAGGCCGTTTTGATGATCCTTGTTGTGTCTGAGGCAGTTTTGCTCCTGGCTGGTCACCGAACTTGGTTCAAACCCTCTCACCCCTCATGTCCGGTATCTGTCAATCACTCAGTATCACTGGTTTGATATTTGTATGTGACCTGACACGTTTCCTGCATTCACAGCCAGACAGATCTGCTCCCTTTAATCTTGCGAGGGAAATTTGTATTGAGCCATGCGTTGAAACCTCATTGAGTTAAAGAAAAAACAGATTTTAATGTGCAAATGATTTATGGTTTATGATTTATAAATGTTGTGATGCTTGGTTTCATCGTCTTATCTGCTGATTTATTCAAATACATAAAAAATGCAATTCATACATACAGTGACTTGAATATACCTCTTCCACGAAAAGAATGTTTAAGATGTATGTGTATAATGTTTATACACATACATACATATACATACATAAATATATGTATGTGTATATGTATGTGTGTGTGTGTATATATATACATAATTATTTTAAATTAATAAGATATGTTGATACTTTTATGACAAGCCGAGGTTAGTTCTGGTTGTAAAATGTCTTGTGGTGCGACTTCCCCAAATGTAATATATAAATGAATAAGTCTTTATAATTGTAAAGATAAATTTATATATACTTTTATTCGTTACATTAATATGAGATATTTTGAGTCTAGTTCAGGTTATAAAATGGCATGTGGTGCGACTTGCCAAAAGGTAATTTTTATGAATTAGTAAGTCTTTATATTTGTATAAAATAGTAATAATAATAAAATAAACTATTTTAAATTAAATATTTTAAATTGATCATTAAGATAGTACACACTTATTGATATGAATGTACAATCTTAAAGGATAGTGTTAATAGAAAAAGCTAACTTTGTAAACTTGAACTTTTTTGGGGAAATGGTACAAAAAACCATGACACCAACATAGCCAACACATTTCTAAAACCTTGGCTCAGGTGTTGTAGGCCAGCTTTTTAAAATATTTTTTATAATTAGATCAATATTTGTTTATTTTTAACTGCACTGTCCCCTCAAAATCATACGAGATCATATGACACTCAGCATTGCACAAGCACAAACTAACATCAGGACACTTTTGCAATAAAAGCATTCATTTGGTTTCCCTATATCTTTAGTTAGGCACATGCATAATCCTCTGAGTGGATTTAAATAATGATTGCCCCTTATCTGGTGGTGTCCCACTCTAATCTGTGTGGTTCGGGCCTTGCTGTGTCATTGCTCCGCTCTTGGTGTGACGTGCCAGCTGTCTATCTGCGTCTTCTCCTCATCTCCAAACCCATAAAACTCCCTGACAGGCCCTTTATTTGAGACGCGCCTGTAGCACTGTTTAATATGTGGACTGAGGTCTCGTAAGACACACACCGTACATGTTCAGTTCTCTGTGCATGATTGCATATGCAAGCACTTGTAAATATACTCTTATGCTCAAACACATGATTTCCATATGCTGTAAAAAGACTTTAAAATAATATTATTATTCTTTTTTGCATCTGTAGCAAGATGAGAGACTCAACCAAACATGTTTTAAAGTAAATATATATTCTCCGCACGATTCATTTTCTGTGTTTGTTTTATGTTTTCTACTTTTACATTCTTTAAGAAGCTTTGTAGTGCTGTTTAGGAGCTTCTCTTGCTTTTGTGAACATAAAATCCACAAAAAAGTAGCATATAAAGTTCATTTTTGAAAATAACAAAGATGATGTTTTGCTAAAGCTGTGTTTTTTGCCATTTTGTCATGCTCTGCTACACAATCAGTCAGTTTAAAGTCTTTATTTTCGAATGTGATCATTTTCATTTATGATATAGTCCTTTCTGTGATAAGGTCTCTGCTTGCGCTCACACCATCGACTGCTGCTTTGCCTCGGGCAAGCGCAGTCAGAGTGATTTGCATATCTGCTCATTTGTTAAGCAAATCTCTCTCCTTCTATCTTTTTTCTTCATCCCTCCCTGTTTTCTCCCTTTCGCTCTACCACTCTGCTTTTGTAATCTTGAAAGGTGTTGTGAGCTTTTGTGAATGTTTCTGTGCACATATATGAATTTATGTGTCTGGAGTATTAAGTGTCATATTTTGTGCCGATGCATTGGTGTTAACACTGTTTATAGGAGCGGACTGATGTACACTGTAGGTCAAATTTCTCTTTTTGCCTGCAGGCTTTAACAGCTTTTGGCAGCGGACCTATTGAAGTTTTTTTTTTTTTTTTATGATGTCGGCCAGTCCAAAATATCTTCAGGCACATCTCTTTATTGTTCCTGACAATTAATTCTGAATCAACTGTTTCTACAAACACAAAACAGCTGCAAAAGCTGAGAGAATTTAACATATGGTGGGTATGATTCGTTGGAATATATTAAAAGATTAAAATCAAACTTTATACATGCTTAACTGAATTTGTTTCTCATTATCTCATGATCGATGAGGTTTGTGTGTAAATGCCTGAAATCAGTATTGTAGACAAATATAATTTGTGATAATATATGAATTTCTTCACAAAACTAAAAAGTAGCTTTTTTTTTTGTAGCGGATAATCTTTTGTAGACTGATTTTCTCCACTGTAGACCGTTTACAATTTTTTTAAACAAACTTTGTCCGGGTTACGGGACTCTTTTTACTGCCTTTTTTCTCTATCACATATTTTAGTAATCATCATATATTCATATATATTGAAAGCTTAAAAACTGAAAATTCATCCTGTGAAAACTGTTTTGAAATTGGACATTGTGTTCCCATTGAAACGGTATACTTTAAAACCTTTTAGCAGGCTCAATTTTTGAAATATCAAATTCAAATTTGGAATGCAACTTGGTTTTAGGCTTTGATTTTCTAGCAATTTTAGAGTCCAAATTATTTAGCAAAATATGAATATTGTATAAAAATAAAAAAAAGTTTAGTTCAGTACATTCGCTTTTAAAATTGTATAACTTTTTTACACTTTCATTTGGTGACGTGCTTTTCTGACACTGCTGAGTGTCTTCATGTATTACAACCGTTTAAATTCAGTTCTACACTCAGAAAGGGGGATGACAGTCAACAGGTTAAGAAGTCTGTTGAGTCCCTGGATCTGTCAGAGCGGTTACTGAATCAACATCTGATTGAATCTCTTACTGAACTAGTCCATACGTTAGGCACTTAAGGGTTTTTCACATGACAATGTGCAGTTAAAGATATAGACCTACATAGGCAAATTCTTTTTGACCTTATGTTGCCCCGTACCTTTTCAGCGCTGCGCTCGTTGTGATCTGTCTTGCGGTTTGTATTTCCATTAATGAATGAACCGCTCGTTTTAAAATCTTCCCGGTCTAATGACATTTGTTATGACATCCAAACATTACAATGCTCATGATAACTTTTGTCTTTTTGTCATGTTAACTCTACGTTAAAGGGATAGTTCACCCAAAAATGAACATTTTGTCATCATTTACTCACCCTCATGTTGTTCCCAACCTGTATGAATTTCATTCTTCAGTTGAACACAAAATATATTTTAAAGAATGCTGGTAATCGAAAAGTTGATGGTAGCCATTGACTAGGAATAAAAAATTATATGGAAGTCAATGGGGCCCATCAACTGTCTGGTAACCAACATTCTTTAAAATACAGTGGGTACGGAAAGTATTCATACCCCCGGTAAATAGGATCAAAAATGGCTGTAAAAAATCTTTCATTATTATTATTATTATTATTATTATTATTATTCATTATCACTATTTATTGAAGTAAAAGAATTCAAATTGGGGGGGAAATCACATTATGAAATAAATGTTTTTCTCCAAAACACGTTGGCCACAATTATTCATACCCCTAGAATGTTTTATGAATAAAATATATCTGAAGTATATTCCCATTAATATTTACCTTTTTTAGCACACCAGGGTGACTAGGAACATGAAACTGTCCAGCTATGACTTCTTGTTTCACAGGATTTTACATATGAGGAAACACAAAGGCCAAATTCCCTTAATCATCCATCACAATGTGTAAAACTAAAGAATACAGTTCTGATTTGCAGCAAAAGATTGTTGAGCGTCACTGTGGCTGTAAGAAAATAGCTAAATAATTGAAAATACCCATTTTGACCATCAGGGCAATAATTAAGAAGTTATAATCAAGTAAAAATGTTACAAATCTGCCAGGAAGAGGACGTGTGTCTATATTATCTTAATGCACGGTGAGGAGGATGGTTTGAGTGGCCAAAGACTCTTCAAGGATCAAAGATGGAGAATTGCAGAGATTAGTTGAGTCTTGGGGGTCAGAAAGCCTCTAAAAAAAAAATCAAACAACCCCTACATCCCCACATGTTGTTTGGGAGGGTTTCAAGAAAAATGCTCCTCGCTCCTCCAAAAACAAACTCCAGCATATTCAGTGGTCAGACACGACTGGATCTTCAAACGGCACAGGGTTCTGTGGTCAGATGAAACTAAAAAAAGAGCTTTTTGGCAGCAAACACGCTAGATGTATACAATTTAATATACCACTGGATCTTTAATGTTGTGGGCCTATTTTTCTGCTGGAGGTCCTGGACTTCTTATTCAGATACATGGCATTATGGATTCTATCAAATATCAACGGATAAAAAAATCCAAACCGGGCGGCTTCTGCTAGAAATCTTATAATGGGCCGTGGTTGGATCTTCCATCAGGACAACGATCCAAAACAAACATCAAAATCAACACAAAAATGTGTTTCGGAGCACAAAAAGCATCTGCCATGAGCGTCCCAGTTCCCTGACCTGATGAGTGGAGTGAACTGAAGAGAAGAAGCACCAACATGGATCTGGGAATCTGAAGGATCTGGAGAGATTCTGTATGAAGGAATGATCGCTGATCTCCAAACTCACCAGGCATTATAGGAGAAGACTCAGAGCTGTTATCTTGGCAAAAGGAGATTGCAAAAAGGTATTTACTAAAAGGGTATGAATAATTGTGGCCAACGTGTTTTGGAGAAAAACATTTATTTCATAATGTGATTTCCCCCCCAATTTGAATTCTTTTAGGTTAGAATTTGGCCAATTTTTTGAACGAAAGATCAAATTTTTTGAATGAAAGATTTATTTTTTACAGCCATTTTTGATCATATTTACCGGGGGTATGAATACTTTCCGTACCCACTGTATCTTCTTTTGGGTTCAACGGAACAAAGAAACTCATACAGGTTTGGACATGAGGGTGAGTAAATGACAATTTTTTTTATTTTTGGGTGATCTATCCTTTTAAGTAAATCCACTTCAGAAACATACAAAGCGACTGCAAAAACGGAAGTTCGAACACAAAATTCTAAAGATAGCTGTGCTTTTTTTTTTTTTTTTTTTTCTCTGGTGATTAAGGGCTATATACGTTCAAAAGTTTAGGGTCAGTGATATTTTGAAGGAAATTTATACTTTTATTCAGCAAGAATACATTAAATTGATCAAAAGTGATAGTTAAGACATTTCTGTAATGTTACAAAGATTTATTTTCCAAATCTGTTCTTGTGAATAATAATAAGAAAGAAAGAAATCCTGAGCACCAAATCAGCATATCTGTCTGTCTGTCTGTCCCAGTATAACACAGCCTCTCACACCTCACTGAAAGAATAGGTGTGTCCAAACTTTTGACGAAAACTGTATGTTGTATGTTAAGGTGTAAGCTACGTGGCATTACACCAAAACCTGTTTAATTTTCATAATCAGAAATTACTGTTGTGTAAACGGTGGACAAACAGTTTTCTTATTTACAAAATCATGCAAAATCAACACGCGCACAAAAAAAAAAGAGGAAGTGGAACTCGGGTGTGTGCTTGCCCCTTCATTTCCCCTTTTCTCCATTCAAGGCTATACCCCACCCTCTTGTCTTGGTCCTAAAATCCTGTTTGCTCATACATGGTCTGTCATCCAAATCTGACACCGATTGGCTCCCTGAGCAAGATTGTGATTTGCTATTGGATTTGCTGTTTGTTCCAGGATGTGGCTGTAACTGTCCTCAGTCTGACTCAGACCCCGTTGCTGAGGTAATGAAAATAATCATTTGCATAGGCACCACAGATTTGTTTACCAACTGTACTAGAGAGGCACTGTTTCCACCCCGATGCGGACACTGATTTCTGTTCCTAATTTTTTAGACAGGCGAGCAGGTGTGCAGAGCGCAGATGGGGAACAGGTCAGCAGTGGAAGTGAAGAGATTTCTGATCAACTTTCTTCAGCTTTTTTCTCAATAAGTTCCTCTTTCCTAAATGACTGCACATACCTGTCCTGTTTTTCTTTTGCGATCAGGTGATACCCGCTGTTTAGCATTCTGAGGGAACCACATGTGTGATTTATGTTGCAGTTCGGTGTAAGTGGATTGGATTGTCCTAACTGTCTCTCTTGTTTGAGAGGGGAAGGTGTGTGTGTGTGTGTGTGTAAAGCTGTGTCAGTATAGGAATTTGTTTGGCAAAGCAGCTTGAACTCCACTGATGGGGAGTGACCTGAGAAGAGACGTCAGTAAATCTCTGAGTTTTCTGCAGTCTAAATGTTTGCACAACTAAGACTAAGAAGTCCCAGTTGGTCAAAGTTTAATCACAGGAATCATCCCATTCATAAACATAAATGTCTTTGTTTCGCTGCACTGCCTTTTCCTTCCAAGCTCTAGCCCACAAGGACCGTTCGTTCAGACACATGAAGTTTACAAACCTGCCAGGCAGGAGATTTGCATGTAGAGTTCCAGGTACCTATTTGAATGAAGCTTTATCTCCAGTCACACCAGAGATTTCATACAGCCTCTGGCAGTGTGCAGAATCATCGGCAGGGCCAACGGAACTGTGTATCCGGATCCTCGACAGGGCGGAGACACAAGAAGACAAACACAGCAAAGCCTTGTTTGCTGACTCTTCTCATTTTTCACTGTAGCAGGACTGATTTCTCACACATTTACAGTACGTGCAACCCCCCTCCCCCTTCTCTTCATCTCACAACTAGATTTAAAAATCCACTGTTATGAATTATTGATCAAGCACTTTACATCTGATTTTAAACAGCATTATTTATTTAGTACTATTTTTGTGACAAGAGTTTCTATAAATAACATGACAAAAAAGAGTTCAATCTAAACACTAACATACAATCTTACTACTTTTTATACCAAAAGAAAAGAAAATGAAAGGCATATGTTTGGACTCCTTCATGGTGGCTGTACCTGGCGTGTGGATTTCATTTAAATCATTCGATGGTTGTTAGATTACAGTTCTGATGCATAATTGGATCAAATAAAGAAAGTCCTTTTGAAATCAATTGAAAAATGCTGTCATCATTTACTCGCCCTGCATGAGTTTCTTTCTTTACAAAAGAGGATATTTTAAAGAATGTTGGTAACAAGATGGCCACTGACTTCCTACTATGGAAGGCAATGGCTACCGTCAACTGTCTGATTACCAACATTCTTTCTTCTTGTGTGTTCAACAGGTTTGAAACAACATGAGGGTGAGCAAGTGAAGTCATTTTGTTATGTGCTTTTGTCATTTTTATTATTCTTAAATTGTTGAACTATCCCTTTAACATGAGTCTTTTTTTCTCTCCAAGCAACAGCCATTCTTCATTTCCTCCCCGCCGTCCGCCATGCCATGTTCAACCTCCGTTATTTAAGGCTGTGCTGGCTCTCGTGGTGTCTGCGAAGATCTACCTTCCTCTGGAAGCCTTTGGAACAGATCTCGCAGCCGAACGGCTTGAATCCGGTGTGTTTGCGACTGTGTGTGATGAGGTTGGAGCTCTGGCTGAAGGCCTTGCCACACACCTGGCATTTGTGAGGTTTCTCCCCTGCAAACAAACAGAACCATTTTTAATAAAATGTCATTTGAAACCCATTTTACTTGGTATAAAACACTGGAAAAATCTTTGCTTTAAAACCAGCTTGAAGCATGGATTTGCGTGCCACCCAGATTTGTTCTGTTTTTTCAACACAGGAGTGGCTGTCTGCTACATGCAAAGGTAACTTTCCGAGAGTCATCAGGAAAGCAGGAAGACCAGCTATGCAAATCAAGACAGCATTTGTTTAATCTCCTTTTCTTGATTTATCTGTAGCTGTGCCGCTCTTGGAAACACACCCTAGAAAGCAAGCCAACTTCAGCATCTGAAGTGAATATCTGTTCAGCATATTCAGTTTTAACGATTTACATGGAATGAGTGTATAGATAACATGCATTTCCAAATAATATGGGAAGTTTTTTTTTGGAAAACTGTTATTGAGAGGGGCATTAAACCACATCTGCTTTTTATCACAGATCTCTTTTCAACCACGACATAACAAACACGCAGTCACACACCGTGGCGTCTCACCTGTGTGTATGTAGGTGTGTTTCTTCATATCGGATTTCTGGTGGAATCTCTTTCCGCAGAACTGGCAGGGGTACGGCCGCGTGTCCGAGTGGATCAGCAGGTGAGTGGACAGCGTTGAGGAGCGTTTGAAGGTCTTTCCGCACATCTTGCACTCGAAACTTCTTTCCTTTAAATGCGACAACAACAACAAAAATGCATTATTTCATAGCCGTTATCCAAATGCCAGCTGATGTCCGATGGGACTAACTGGATCAGGGTGGTTTGTTCTTACCTGAGAGTGGACGTTCATGTGTTGCTCTAAGCTAACTGCGTGGCCAAAGCTTTTTCTGCAGATGCTGCATCCAAAGGGACGTGTGCCACTGTGAGAACGTCTGACGTGAACCTCTAGTCCATGAGGGGTAGAAAACACCTGGAGAAGAGGACAGAAACCACAAATGAAATTGAGATATTAATATATATATATATATATATACATACATACATACATACACACACACACACACACACACACACACACACACACATAGTTATAATTTTCAATAAAAAATAATATTCTTTATAATATATCATTTTAAAATCTAATTTGAATATTTGCTTATTCTTTTTAATTATAAATAAATTAACATATATCATGTATTTAAAATACAGACAATATTTAAATGTTATAATTGATTCACTGATATATATATATATATATATATATATGTATATTTATATTTTTATATATATATATACACACAACCACCCGTGTGTGTGTGTGTGTGTGTGCTGTCAAATCGATTAATCACATCTAACATTAAAGTTATGGTTTACATAATATATGTGCATATATATATTATTTTATTTGTATTTATCATATGTATGAGTATATATATATATATATATATATATATATATATATATATATATATATATATATATATTAGGGCTGGGAAAAAATTAATCGCGATTAATCGCATCCAAAATAAAAGTTTGTGTTTACATAATATATGTGTGTGTACTGTGTATAATTATTTTGTATATATAAATACACACATATGCATGTATTTATTTTAGAAATATTTGCATGTATATACTGTATATACATTTATACATAATTTATATTTTATATAAATATAAATAATTTATATATAAATAAATAAAAATCTTAAATATATACATGCATATGTGTGTATTTATATATACAAAATAATTATACACAGTACACACACATATATTATGCAAACACAAACTTTTATTTTGGATGCGATTAATCGCGATTAATTTTTTCCCAGCCCTAATATATATATATATATATATATATATATATATATATACACACACACAGAGACAAAGTATATATAAATATAATAATATACATACACAAAACATTTTTGTTAGATGTGATTAATAGCGATTCCTCGATTTGACAGCACTAATACATATATATATATATAATGCCTATAATTTTCATAAACAAAATGTAATTGTTTATTTTTATTTAGATATAATAATTTAAAATACAGATATAAATTAATTTTAATATAGATATGGTGTGTGTATTATAATTTATTTAGAAATAAAAATAATAACATTTTAAAATCAAATTTCTTGAAAATTTTAATATTTTAAAATAATAATATATTTTTAAAAGAATCCTAAAAAAAATACTAAAATAAAAATATACATGCAAAACAAACAAACGATGAATAAATAAATATTGATCTTACCTTATCACAGGTAATGCAGTGGTAGGTGTTAGACGTAGGTGAGTAGTGTGTGCTGCAATCCAGTGGTTGTGGAGTCTCCGAGCTCTGCTTCAGGTGAGCTCCGTAAAGGCTGCTGGCGTGCTGCAGGAGCGATGGAGGGAAGCCCATCTGCCTGAAGTCATATGTAGTGGGAACATGATCCCAGGCATAAGAGCTCTTGTAGTAGGAAGGAAACTCTGCCAACTGAGGCTCTGTTGGAGGTACAGTGAAATCATTAAGATGATGATTGTTATTGTGTCTAAACATGCCCTAGAGATGTCACGTGATACTTAACAATATGTTTTTTTGTGCCTTACACACGCAGATATGCATGCCAGTGCGCCGCCACACTCACCAGATAAGTAAAACGGCCGCCTGGTTGTGACGGACAGCTCAGGTAGAGATGGTACAGGGCAGTCGGGCTCTCGCTCACACTTGATGAAGTCATACGGGTCTCTGTGGGAAGGTCGAGTGAGGGAATCTACCTGGGGCCGCTCTGGGGAATTGCGTTCCTTTGGTTCCAAAGGGACCAGCGCCGGGACTAAGAAATCACAATGATCATAAAATGCATGTGTTACAAGGTTGCAGGAACAGCAATCAAAGTGAAATTTATTAAAATATTAAACCATGATATAGTTTCCATAAAAAGTTTGTCAGTGGGATGTCAGTGTATTAGAAACAAAATATTAAAACCAAGTTGTAACTGATGCTATATATATTACATATATATCATAGATTTGATCTCAGAACTAACTATACTTTTCAAGGCTTTTTTGCAATAATGATGCATGACGTGCAGTTTGTTTTGCTTCAAACGTGAGCTAAAATGAAATGCCACTTGGTTTTATATTTTGTTTCTAATGCAATGAGATTATTATGCAAAAGCGTTCATATATTTTTAATACTCGCTGAGCTATCTAAACATGATTCATCCAGCCATCCAAATTTTTCCTCTCTAAAGGCACTTTAAATAAGAGTATTAGAAGTGTGTGTGTGTGTACATAAAAAACCTATGGTAGCATGAGACTGACAGATCTGAGATTGTTCCTAACACTACATTTTCTCCAAACCCTAAAACACAGTTAGAATCCAGTGACAGTACTGCTCTCTTGTTTGAATAGCCCTAGTTTGCATATTCGTAACATCCACCCTAACCGCTAGACAGTTTACAAACTTTCATGGAATACAGCCTATTGAGCTATGTCTACATAAAGAGCACGAATGAGGCCCAAAATGCTGTCTTAAGTAAGCAGCTAAGGTTTTGAGACACAGCCCTAGAATCAAATAACAGTCAGCCTGAGGCTGAAGCATCAGCAAACATCAATCTGACAGGTGCTCAGCGCATCTGCTCACCACCACTCACTGAATCATTTATTTCCCCCAAATAAGAGAATTAAGAGATTTGTAATTATGAAGAATGAATATAAAACCTCCAAAAACAAACAACGTTTTAATTATATATAGATTGTTTATCTCATGAACATCATATGTCAGATGCACGCAGGGGAACTTGAAAGTCTAGGTAAAATAAAATAAAGCCTATACTGAGAATTTCAGTATAAATTCAGTATTTCTGAAATATAATAATGCCATTTACTTGTTTTGGGTGCTGGGTCCGGGACTTTCTGTTCACTTTCCTCCGTGTCGATGGGTCGGTGCACATTGTGGGACTTTTTACTTTT
The DNA here is from genome assembly GCF_951802725.1 of Rutilus rutilus. Classification (NCBI taxonomy): domain Eukaryota; kingdom Metazoa; phylum Chordata; class Actinopteri; order Cypriniformes; family Leuciscidae; genus Rutilus; species Rutilus rutilus. The sequence continues at coordinate 22,971,926 of NC_140231.1, read as the reverse complement.
CACCAAAAACGATCGTGGCATGATTCTGTAAAATGAGATTTGTTTACTGTGATACTTCCATTTTCATATTTGTATGATAGCATGTACATAACTATTACAAATCATATAACAAAACTGTAAAATTATCCATATAAATACAAATGAAAAATATAGCTACCCTGTATGATGACAGAGTCATTTCATAAAAATAAAAAACAACAACCTGCTCAAAGCTCTTGTAATAAGATCATTTTCCTTTCTGTGTCTAACAAAATAATAATAATAATTGTGTGAAAATGTATACAGTTATTATAAGCTACAATACTTGGTGTTGCTGTTGATGTTTTGAAAGTTTCAGTCGAACTTTGTTCTGGTTTGAGACAATTTTATAACATATGTTATATTAAATATACCAAATTATTGTTGAATAATAAATAAGAATTATTTAAAAATAAATATGCATATACATATATTTTAATAATAATATACTTGAGGTTGAAAAAAAACTTTTAATTGCAAATGTATTATAAATATGAAGACAGCTTACCTGAAATGGTGTGGATCCTGAAAAAAAAAGATGTTTAAAGTCCTTTGATGGTTTTCGCAAACTTCGTGATGAAAAGTGCTGGGAAATCCGTTGTGATGTTTAGAAACTTAAGCACTGCATCTCTGGAGTTGGTTGCGTTGAGTTTTTTTTTCAACTCCCCTCCCTGATTTTCAATCCGATAATTCTGCGGTGGAATCTGACTGAGCTTTCAACCAATTACAGGCAGAGCAGGTGCGACATATGTCTACAAAACGCAAACACATCCTGGTTTAGCCACTATTTTGAAATAATGGTAAACTATATTTAATATATTTGAACAAATATTAATCATCATTTGAAATTGATAGTTAGAATATTTGTTTACATTTTTAGGCCGATATATTGTTTTATTAGGGGCAGGCTAAAGCCTAGTCACTTTATTAGACCGCATCTCTACTGCTATATGGAGCGTAAAAAAGGTTAATTGGTTAACAGAGCAATGCGTTAAAGGTTAGTGATATTTTGCAAAACAATTTCTCAAATCATCTGCCGCCAATTTAGTAATTTATCATCATTGTTATTGGTCATCTGTTGACTTGCCTCCTGTAAAACATCTTGCGGGCTTAAACATAAGACCATTAAACCAGCAACAAACTTTGCTTGAACGTACCCCTCAGAAATACACACCAAACCTGTAATGTTGGTACCTCAGAATGTTTGCTTACTTTTATTTGCACAGTTGTGTTTTGGTTGCAGCCTTTAGGCGTTTTATCTTTGATTATTAAAAGCACAACTATGCTAATATTTCATTGTTTGTTAAACTAAGCGCTGGGAGACTCTTAAATGTTTATTTATTGAGTGTCTATAATCCTGATGCGTTTTGCCCATTTCATAATTTTCATTTAAAGATTTACCGGGATCAGTTTTATATTGCCTTGTGCGCGCGCATTAATGTATTTCGATTAATGTATTTACACGCCCCCGTGTGGATTTGATAGTGAACTGCAGCTCATTTTCAGGTGACTTCAAAATATATCTAAATTCTTTCTTATAGGGGCGCTTAAGAGTGTGTGTTGCCGTTTTTCTTTTTTCTTTAACTTGCTTTACTTCACCTTGTATACCAATAGTGAACGTTTGCTGAGAGCTGAAACATGCAGTAGGTTAAATTACAAATGATAGCTATTTTGACTGGCTAGTTAACTCAGAATCGCAAATTCTATTGTCACAAGGATTTCTTAATATATTTTGGCTGTTGTAGTCTGTCGTAAAGGAGTAATTATCATAAGGAGTCATTATCATGAAGATTCATTTACATTAAGAGTCATTATCTCTCTCTTTAACGCCATCTAGCAGAGTGGCGCAGCGGAAGCGTGCTGGGCCCATAACCCAGAGGTCGATGGATCGAAACCATCCTCTGCTAAAGATTTTTTTTCATTCTTTTTTTGTTGTTATTATTATTGTGTAGTGATTTAAATATAACAGCTTGTAATCTCAAGGGTGAAAATACAACCAGGGTTATTATAGGAAACTAAAACCATAAAAACATTTTCGTTATTTGAAATAAAATAATAGTAAACTGAAACAAAGTATGAAATATATATAAAATATATAAAAGTTATTTTATTTCGGCTAGTTGCAAACATTTTTCATTTTAATTTAATTTGCACTTAGTTTTACTGAAATAAAAAGTAATTAATCTAGGTCTAGGCCAATATACACACAATAATAATAATAAACGAATAAAGAGGACAAAACACACAACAACATTAAAAATCTAAATCTAAAAATCAAAATACTCCAAAATATTAATAAAAACTATAGCCTAGTCAGTGATATCCTAAATAACAACGTAGCTAGGAATTACACAAAAGGGGGACATATAAGTAGCCATATTACTATTTTACTATCTATTTTAGTATACTATTTTACTAATTAGCCATATTACTATCAGAGATTAACAAAAAGGACATGCATTGTAGGGAAACACTATCAATGGAAGATGATTCAGGCAAATTTGTAGCCTACTATTTTGAGGGAAGACATCTTTGATGTAATTAAATAGAGGTCTATGACCGTGATTAACCACTAGAGGGACATCTCCACTAAAAAACAGTCTCATCCAGAACATTTAAACCATTACTTGCATTAATAGGCCAACTCCGTGTAAGTTATTTTTCACTTCTTATATCATACTCTTTTTGATGAGCAGAGGCAGAGACGAGTCTACGAAATTAAACATTACAGTAAGATGAGATAACTATGAGTATAAGGCTGTGAAAGATAAATACGCACAGTAAGAACTTCTGTGATCTCACCCTCATGTGATCACAAAACCCCGGAAAAAACCTTCTTCATTGGAATATAAATGTGGATGTTTGACAGAATCAATGACAGCCTCAGTCACAATTCACTGCAGTTGAATGGGGGGAATATGTAGGCTGCTAATGAAAGTAAATGGTGGCTGAGGCTTGTCTTTCTGCTTTACATCTTCTTTTGTGTTTAATGGAAGAAATTCATCCCACGGGTTTCCAATAACATGAGGGATGAATAGCCTACATGATGTAGCCTATGTCAACAGTTTTTTTTTTTTTTTTTTTTTTTATCGATTTATGATTATTGGCCTATGGAAGCTTGACTTCATTTTTCCCTTAAATGTTTTTATTATTTATGCATAGGAAAAATACTTTTAAAATGCAAATAGTTTATTAGCCTTTAGATTGTAAGCTAGCTACGTGGTTTATCGCACCCTCATTCATTCATTCATTCATTCATTCATTCATTCATTCGATCTTTCTATCGTTCAGTCGTTTATTTATTTAGCTACTGAAAAAATCCTTCACTAGTTTATTCTATTTGGATTTTAAGCTAGTTCACTTTCTTTCTTTTTCATCCTTATTTATTTATGTATGTATTTAGGCCTATATAGGCTCTAGGCGATGTTTAGCAAAAAGTGCTTTTTAAACTTAAATAGTTATTATAGGCCTATTTGGATTTTAAGGTAGCCTAGTTTATTTTATTTTCCTCACCTTTATGTATTAATGTAGCTATTTATTGTTTAATGTTTAGGCTTATATTTAGTAAAAAGTAGCCTACTAGGCCTACTTTAAAAAAAAATATTTAGCCTATATTTAGATTTTAAGCTTGTTTACTTTCTTTTCTTCACTCTTATGTGTGTATGGAGGGTTTATTTGTTATTTTATTTTATTTTATTTTATTTTTTATAAATGTAAATAGTTTATAGGCTACTGCTGGTCCAAATCAGCGTCTCCGCTCGCCACCTGAGTCACGCGAAAACCGCATTACAGAGCGCTGCATCCCTCCACCCTTCAGAAAAACAACTCAGGGCCTAGCTGCAGGATTCTCTAAAACTTTCATACATGAGTCTTACTCCCCACAATCCACTGTATTTATAAATTATGACTGCTGGTCATTTCTGAGAATATTCGCGTCATATATCAATGTTCTGCTTCCATATACAGGCGTGTTTTTGAGCGCTCGGGGATTATTTCTCCTGCACAGTTGCGGATGGTGATCGCGCTGGGAGGGGTTGTGAGGTGTTCAAGATGGCGGCGCCCTGTGGAGTGCAGTTGCTCTAACAGGTAAACAGGTTTATCAAACGATGTTTTTTTGTGGTGATATTTTTACATCATACGCAGTGACAGTCTAAATGTTAAATTTGCTCGCTCCTCAGAATTTTACGTGCATTATAGAGTATTTCGGTCGTTGTTTCTGGTTTGCACTAAGCTTGTCGAAAATAAGGCTCTCTTGATTGGGACTGTCAGTGAAATAATAGTCCTCATTGATTGTTGCTGTTACGAAATGAATTTCAACAAATCTCCGCATGCATATGCTCGAGTTTAAGGGGGAAGTTGACATGCATGGGGGTATGTTACATTTGCTGGCGCATTTATGGAGACAGTCCCGCAGATTCTGGCCATTGTTCTCGCGCGCTGTTTACGCCAGTGGTCATTTCAACACAGAGCTACTGTCAGTGCATGCAGCCGAAAACACAACATCTATCTGCACATCTGCACATGTTTGCACAATTTAATTTAATTTTGCACCATGCATAGGTTAAAATACAGACATAGGCTATGTTGTGGGTTTTGTTGCGCGTTTGCTTTTAAACTGAAATCCTTTTGCAGGCGAATCATGAAATGCAGTTTTAAGCTATTGCCTTATTTTTATCTTATGATCACTGCATACTAGCATAATTTGCACTATGACTCTCATATATATATATATATATATATATATATATAATTATTCTTTTGTTTTGAATTTTATTTTTTAAAACAATGCAGTCTGTGTACAAGGATGTGTAAACGACATATAAACTGAAAGAGAGATTTGAGACCCAAAACTCAGTTAGGCTTTGAAAAGCAAGGAGTCTTCATGACAGCTTGTACACAACCTCTTTAAGGAATTTGTTTATGTGGCCCTAAACGTGGCATATAAAGCTTCTTTGTGCTGTTAACGGCCCTGTTTTCCAATTGGCAGGCGCAGCCACAGTTCGCGATGAGGTCGTCCAGAACTTCATCTTATTAGTGTGTTTTTTTTTTTCTTCTCCTCAGTGTGATGCATGCTCTTATTTTGTGGGATACGATCATGACGGTAATCAATGAACTTCTTTGTATTTCCATTGAGGGGTCAGCTTGCCATCACCCTTCCCTAGGTGGTTGTCATCTTGCACAAGTTATGCTTAGAGCAGTGCTTTGTGTTTTATAACAGCTGTTTGTTTGGTGGGTAACTGGAATGGTCTCCAGCAAGGAGAACGTGTTGTCTTATGTTGCATGTTTGGCTGTCAACTTGAGATTTTGGTGACTCACATAGTTCTCAAGATTAATCTGGTTAAGATGTAGGTTAAGACCCAAATCTGAAGAAAGTTATTGCTGTTGTCAAATACAAAGAAAAATCGCTATTATATGGGGAAGATGTCCTGTTAAAGGTTGTATCAGTGATTTCAGGCCCAAATTTTTTTTTAGCACATTCATCTAATCTTTCCTAACGATCCGCTAGCTGCCCGCCCCATAAGCATGCCGTCAAAAAAACGCGTCTCTGTAGGCAGCCTAGGCTCTGAGATCTGCACACAAAAACAATTGGTTTCACCAACCACTCAAAACCAAAACAAATAGTGTTCCAACCAATCACAGACAGGGGGAGGGTGTGGGCAGCTAGCGGATCGTTAGGAAAGATTCGATGAATGTGATACTTGAAATCACTGATACAACCTTTAAGCATCAGGGCTAGTGTGAGAGTGGTTCGAGCCAGTTAATAATAATAATAATTCGTTACATTTATATAGCGCTTTTTCTGAGACCTCAAAGCGCTTTACATAGAAGGGGGGAATCTCCTCAACCACCACCAATGTGCAGCATCCACTTGGATGATGCGACGGCAGCCATATTGCGCCAGAACGCCCACCACACACCAGCTTACTGGTGGAGAGGAGACAGAGTTGATGAAGCCAGTCAGTATATGGGGATGATTAGGAGGCCATGATGGACAGAGGCCAAGGGGCAAATTTGGCCAGGATGCCGGGGTTACACCCCTACTCTTTTTCGCAGGACATCCTGGGATTTTTAATGACCACAGAGAGTCAGGACCTCGGTTTAACGTCTCATCCGAAGGACGGATGAGACGTTAATGGATCTGTTACTAGAACTGGAACTTTTACTAGTCTTGCATTGTAGCATTGCCAGCTATTACATTTTTATAGCATTTACATTCATACAAACAATAATTTGTATTTCTGTTATGTATTGTACACCGTTTTGTAAACTGTGCTGATTTACCATTCCAAACTTTGGGGGTCAGTAAGATTTTTAGTAATAATACTTTTATTTATTAAGGATGCATTAAACTGATCAAAAGTGACTGTAATAATATTACAAAAGATTTCCATTTCAAATAAATGCTGTTCGTTTGAACTATTAATATTGAAAATATTAAGCGTCACAACTGTTTTCAACATTAATATAATAAGAAAATGTTTCTTGAGGACCAAATCAGCATATTAGAATACTTTCTGAAGGATCACGTGACACTGAAGACTGGAGTAATGCTGCTGAAAAATCAGCTTTTTAAAATATCTATATCCATCCATCCACAAATTTCTATAATTATTTATACTTTTTTTTTCTTTTCTTTTTTTTCTTGCGTACAGATGTGTAAATTAAGACGTGTATTGCATATGAAGCTGTTTATGATATTTGTTTACCCAGGGCCTGTGAAAATGTTGGCTGTACTTTGTAACATTTTGTAACACTTTGTAACACACTGGCCCAGCATGCAAGCAAAAGCAATTTCTTGCTGATTAGCCCTAAATATGCTGCTCTATCACTCCAGTCATAGTAAAACTTCACTGCTCAACTTCAAAATAGTGTGTTGCGTGTGCATAACATGATACAGTGTTCTTGTAGTATGTAGTCTATTCTAATCAGGCCATTGAGGCATGTCTCATGAATTTTCTTTGACTTCAGCTAGTACTTGTTGACCTGATGTTGTCAGGCTGGTGTGACAACTGCTGACTTTTTGTCATGTTTGTGCAAGAACAGGTCGCAACATGTGAATCTTGTATGCTTCAGATTCATAATCTGTTGTTTACTTGCCTGAAACTTCCAACCCACATTATCACAGTTGATGTTAATGAGATCTAGTACTCTTAATAATGGTACATCATAATTCTCTGTGAACTTTCGTATGTTGCAGTGTTTTTTTTCTCACTCTTAAACTTGAAAAGTTTACTTAAAGGGGTCATGAACTGCTTTTTTTTAAGTATAATGTTAAAAAAACATCTTAATTTAGAAGTAATAAGCTATTTTCCTGTTTTTGACCCTCTCAGTCTTTCCCACAGGATTTTGTGAAACTGTGGTGGGTGGACCTCAGTCCCTCTAGCTTTCATTGGAAGAAAATTTTGTACATTTTTAGGTTAAAGTCATCAATCTGGTGCACTTTGAGAGTTCAAAATTAAAAGCTCCAAGCCATATTCAGTGTGCAAATTGAACCAAAAAAAAGTCTGTGCGTTGACTTGACTTGTACCTAAACTTTAAAGGGGACTCAAATCTCTTTTAGTTGTGATATAGTGGTCAACATTACACTATTAATGTTAAAAAACATGTTACATAGTTGAAACATTTGCCAACATTGTCAAAACATTAATGTTTATTACATAGGCTTTATACATCTTGGTTGTGGCAAATACATTTTAAAGGGATAGTTCACCCAAAAATGAAAATGATCCCATTATTTACTCACCCTGAAGCCATCCTAGGTGTGTATGACATTCTTCTTTCATACGAATACAATCAGAGTTATATTAAAAAATGTCTTGGCTCTTCCAAGCTTCATAATGGCAGTGAATGGCTGTATGTCTTTGGAAGTCCATCAAAGCGCATCTATTGGTGATTAAAGTGCTCGACACGGCTCTGCGGGGGTTAATAAAGGTCTTCTGAAGTGAAGCGATACGTTCGCGTAAATATCCATATTTAAAACTTTATCGACTGAAATATCTAGCTTCCGGCAGACGGCCGTACGCATCGACTTACGCCAAAAGAGTAACCCTTTAACTTGACGCACAACGTAATGACGAACGCAGTTGCCCAGCCCTGTTTGTTTGAACCAAGAGAGGCGTCAATTACCGTCATTACGTTGGGCGGGGCTAAAGAGGCAATGATGTAGAAGTAGGCGTCGATCTTTTTAATGTCGTGTTAGCTAACGCCTTAGTCTTGGTTGTATTGTGTTAGTTTAGCAAATCATCATCAAGTCTATTGCAGATACTTGCTCTCGAATGTTCACGGACCGGCTTTGACCGTTCCAATATGTCGGGCGGCTTGCGTATAGCCTAGCGGCCCATAGAAACAGCCTCTAATGATATGTATATATTTATATATTCATGTCAAAAGATCAAGGAAAATTTGATTAGTCAATTCATGACCCTTTTACTTAAAGGCAGAAACTACAAATTGTTCTCATGAATATTTCATCGAGACCGGCACTTCTAGACAAGTGACGTGATGTAAGGCCTCAAATGTCTCTTGCAGGTGTGCCTGGAGACTGTATCGACGGGCGGCCCTGGAACCCTTCCAGGCTGGACAGGACACGGGACGCTGTGAGAGTGACGTCTGAAAGTCCTTCCCCTCTCCCTTGACTGTTTCAGAGACACCCGCCTCCGAACCCTCCATACCATCATGTCCAGGGAACAGCTCAGCGTAGGGGACCTGCTTCCTCTGCTGGAGACCTCTGACCTCCGCCAGCTGGATGAGATCAAGGGCCTTATCAATGAACACCTCAGCACAGGTCCAGCCAATTTTCAAACTTCTCGATATTTGCTACATGATTCATATTCTCCATGCGTTTTATTGCATGACTGACAGTCAGTGTGGATTCATGTTTTGCAGATCGAGGGTCCGTGCTGCTGAACGGCTTGGTGGATTATTTCCTGGAGACCAACTCCGCCCAGGCAGTGCACATCCTGTCCTCAGTGAGGGAGCCACACGATAAGGTGAATGACTGCTCACTGATATCTCTTTTTTCCTGGTTCTGTTTAATGTTTCACACTCAATTTAAATCCATGTTCCCTGGGCTTTTCACTACCCCAGTTTCTCTTGCTCCAAATTATAGGTAACTACATAGTAAAAGATTTTTAAAGACAAAATTGTCTAGCTTTTAGTGATGATTATTTATTATAATTATTGTATGTGATTTATATATTATTTGTATATCTATTATAACCCTAATAAGAAAATAAAATTATGCATTTAGTCTAAATGAATATAAAAAATATACCGATAATATGTCAAATAAACAAGATTTGAAATAAAGCTTAAAAAAATGACTACATGTGAGCTTACATGTTTAAGTCTCTGTATGCATATAATGTTCAACTACTAACTTCACTGATGTAGCTAGGTATTTTCTTGCTGTATAAATGCATTTGTATACTTTATATTCCTCAATATCTTAATCTTCAGCAGAAGAGTAAATTGAATCTCGCTGACTCTGAAGTGAATCGCATGTTTCAAGGCATGTGATTGGCTTTTTGCTACTGATGTCACACTTTCATATGCACACGCTCTATGGTCTCAAGATCAAAGCCTGAGTTGACAGAGAAAGTTGATGATCAGCGTCATGGTACCAACAAAGCCTGATTGGATTGGTTTGGTTTGGTCAACTAATTCTGTAACCCTGAGTTTGTTCAACTACCATCATGCTACGGGCCCCAGATCTTTGAAACCAAAAAATATGTTATAGAAAATACATTTTTGTTGCTATATTTTGACTTAACTTATGGAAAACGTTATAGTTGCTGACCAGAGCAGCTGTGATGTAATACTATAGTATAGAAAAAAAATCTAAATATACACTTATTTCATGCAAAGAATTATTAATGGACATGAATTAAAAATGACAAGTTGTAGCTTGAGCACAGTTAAAATGTATTATAATATAACACATTTTTCACGTTTTTCCCAAATTCAACCATTAGTCAAGACTCAAGTCTCCAGAGTAAACAAATTATAGCTTTTTAAAATTATTAATATTTTCTCTGCAGATGCCCTACCCCTACCCTACTTTTTTATTTTTTATATCACAATAAATATATCAGTGTAATTGAGCACATAATCGTTTATATAAATTACGAACAACCCATATCCTTAAGGTAAATAAACACTTGTGAAATATGAACAAATGAAAGGAGCTTTTCATCTAACCAGCATCATTTAAACTCCTGAGTCTTTGTATTTTATTTCATTTATATTTAATAATAATAATAACTGTCTAGGGCAGAGAACAACATTATTAACTGTTACGGTCTGGCCTGTAATGTGACTTGGCTGTGTTGTCTGTTTCTCAGCACCTTTTTGATAAAATGAATGAATGCATGGCTAAAGCCCCCTGTCGCCTGCCCACTCTCACTCTACTGGGTCACGTCGTCCGTAAGCAGCCGTCTTGGATCCACAAGATCGCTCGCTATCCGCTGCTGCTATCTCTCCTCAAATGCCTCAAGGTAAGCTCATCATGTTAAAGATCTTTCAGATATGCCTCTTGGTCTTGGTATCAAGTGCCTGGTTGTTTTGTAACATGCAGTATATATATGATAATTTGTGTGTTACAGACAGACACAGATGTTGTGGTTCTAATAACTGGAGTCCTGGTGCTCATCACACTATTACCCATGATTCCTCAAGCTGGCAAGCACCATCTCTATGAGTTTTTTGATATCTTTGGCCGTCTGGCTTCCTGGAATCTGAGAAACCCAGGTAAGAGTTACTAACATTCAAATACTGTATGACTCTGTTATGCAATATTTTTACCTCTGAGGTATGTATTATTATTCCTTAAAAGTCTCTGGATCATTTTAGTCTCCCACAGAAATCCAGAAAATATTATGAGGCCTCTTTAAAGTAACAGACGAAATGATGGTTAACTAGCTGTATGATCAATCTCTGTTGACAGGACACGTACCGGAGGTTTATCTCATCCACCTGCACGCAAGTGTCTACTCGCTCTTCCACCGGCTGTATGGGATGTACCCCTGCAATTTTGTGTCTTACCTGCGCTCCCATTACAGCATGAAGGAAAACATGGACACTTTTGAGGAGGTGGTCAAGGTGAGCTGTTAGTCATACAGTTTCCCAGGAGGTTTTCCAAATACATAAGATGTAAGGAAATTCCATCATTGTTTGCTCATCCTCGTTTTCCCTTACTTTTTGTTCAGTACAATAAAAGTAGAAGTGACAAAGTGCCTAATATGGATATGAGTAAGGATCTAGGATAGTAGCATGCATGAGTAATATATTGGTTATTGGTTAATATTATCAGTTGATAATTTGTATATAGATTATATAGACACTGTTAAAAATAATCCTCAGCAAATCTCAAAATGAATATCCATGTTTTATACCGTATACTATAATATTGTGCTGCCTAAAATTCACTTGTAGCATTTAAAACTATTATTGATTTTAGTGTTTACTGTTTTATTTTTAATTTATATAGACAAAATAGTATAGAATTTGATCAACCATTCATCAGTTATTAGCCAAAACATGAAAATAATGATTGGTATATGCTATCGTTCAAAAGTTTGGAGTGGTACGTTTTTTTAAATGCTTTTGAAAGAACTGCGTTTATTAGATAAAAAAATATAGTAAAAACAGTAATATTGCAAAATGTTATTACAGTTTCACAGGATCCTTCAGAAATCATTCTAATATGCTTATTTGGTGCTAAAGAAACATTTCTTATTATCAATGTTGAAAACAATTGAGCTGCTAATTATTATTTTTGTGGAATATTTTTGTATTCATCTTTGATGAATAGAAAGTTTAAAAGAACAGCATTGATTTGAAATAGAAATATTTTGAAACATTATAAATGCCTTTACTGTGATTTTTGATTAATTTAATGCATTCATGACAGTATTAAGAAGTATTCATTTATTTAAAAAAAACTTTTGAATGGTAGTTTGTCTGAATTTTAATATTGCTGCATCAATAACCAGTAAATGTCCAAAAATGACAAAAAGTACCTTAAATTGACACATATTGCTAATAGTGATTGTCATTTCATTCAAATATAACTAGTCATGTTTACTTTGTATTTATGCCTTTATATATTTCAGCCAATGCTTGAACATGTCAGAATACACCCTGAGTTAGTGACCGGAACCAAGGACCATGAACTAGACCCCAGCCGGTGAGGCAATACTGAATCATGTCACTTATCTAATCGCATAAACCACGAATGTCACAGTCAACGTTTATCCTTCATTTGCTCAATTTTTTCTGTACAGGTGGAAGAGATTCGAGATCCACGATATTGTTATAGAGTGTGCCAAAGTCTCTCTGGATCCGAAGGAGGCGTACTGTGAAGAGGGCTATGCCAGCATGCCTGAGCATTTCTGTGCTCATCTACAACAACGTCCGGCTGATTGCACTGCCAGCCCTTACGGTGACTTCCACAGTAGCCACGGTAACACAATCTCAATTACTTACTCAAACTTTGGATACTGGAATATAGCACTTAAAGAAGGGGTCATATGATGCTATTTTAAAAGTTCACTATCCCTCTGGTGCTGCTTGCTAGCCTGACTACGTCAGACTTCTTACTTCCGCTCAATTTCATTTCGCTTCTGTACTCAGTCTGAGACAGCGTAATAGCTTTCCGTTTTCCTCTGGCCTGAAAACAGCCGGCCAATCAACGAACAGAGGGCGGGCTGAGAGCCGTGACGTAGACGCTGATTGTACCGTGGATGCGTAGATTTACTTCACATAATCTGCAAAAGTCGTTCAAAGCCATGTTCACTCCGGTATTTCGCTCGATGGTTTTGTTTTCGCATCATACATGTGTTTACAGTGGAAGTTAGATGCGGCTGAGCCAGCGCATAACACACGCCATAACCAAAGGTTATGTGATTGCCTTACGGGAACCAATGATTTTAAACTTCAGACAAGCACCTCCCCGCGAGAAAGAAAACGCTTTTCAATTATGCCATGCCAGACTCTGTCTACGAAGCAAAGCGAAGTAGCAGAGTTTGGTATTACCAGGCTAGCTGCTCGCGTGGGGGTCAAAAATGACAGAATTATTATTATTTTTTATTACAATGAAATGAATATATATACTATATATATTTTTATTTAATAGTTTGTATTTTGAGGGGATTTTATATTACTAAATTATATTTATGGAATAGTTATGATCCATTTAATCACTTTTTGAGCATAGACCTGAAAAAGAAATTTCAAACTTAAACTGTAATAAATCTTGAAATGCTTTTTAGCACAGACTTAAGTTTGGTCTCTTTTTAAAGAAGACACTTGGCAGATTATTGCTGAAAAACTAAAGCAAAGTTATAGAAACTTAAGTTTATTATTATAAAAACTGCATAAAAATAAAAATTAAGTTTTATATGAAATGTATATTGTCCAAAACATGTTTTACTCTAAAACTGTGATAAAATCGAAGCCATAATTTCAAACAAGTTGTGTTACAAATTTGAGGTTGATGTGCCAAAACCTTTCCCAAGTTTCGTACCATTTAAAAATTTTAAAAACCTAAACTTAAATTAACCAAACAACACCAGAAGGTTTGATTATTGGGTGCAATAGAATGTTAACATGCTTTAATGTTCAAAAACACGCCCCTTACCATAATTGTGAGTTTCAGCTTCCAAGGCATCTAAAGCAATTGATAACACAGTTAATAATGTCGTCGGTATAGCCTAAGTCGGTTTCAAGCCGATCGATCTGAACCAATTTAGCAAGCACGACTTGAACAGAACGTTTCACAGTGATAAGTTTTTGTTTTGTAACTCTTTTACCTTTAGAGATACAACGTTATAATGGTTTAATTTGCCTTCTTCACTGTAACAACTTTATGTCCTGAAATAAACTTTGTCCATATACAGAAGTGTATATTTCTAATTTATTTAAACGTGTATAGCCGGCTTTGTATTCATCCAAGTTCAGGAAGCTGTCCTGCATAAAATGCGCTGTACACAAGCTAACTTTTGGGCTGTACTGCTCAAGAACAGCGTTATAAATAAATCTAAACCACTGATTCCTAATTTCGTCCATTTTCGGAAGGCCAAAGAAAGGGGTTTTGCTTTTGCCTTTAGGTGGGCATTATGCTAATATTTCACATTGTGACGTAGATGTTTGCGGAAGCAACATCTTTAACATTTAGTCTTCAACATAGAATTAATCCCTTTGTGAGAGACTTTAAGCTTTGTAACTTTGCAGATCGTATACATGCACAAACAGATACATTACGCACTAAATAAAAGGAAAACATTAAAAAGCATCATGTGTTTTTTTTTTTAATCCTAGAGATAGTGTTGTGATTATATAAATAGATGAAAGGTCATGAGTTCAGTTCCCAGGGAATGTGTGAAGTGATCAAATGTATATCTTTCATTCACGACCAGTCTTTAATTCAAGCATCGGCCAAACGCATAAATGTATTTGGAAATGAAGTTAGACAACTTAACCAGCATTCTAATTCAGTCACAGTCTATTTTCAGGCAAACTCTGCTTTTCTAGCAGTGACAGGATGTTTTTTGTGGACATCATTTTTCTGTCCCTTTCCAGGAAGTTCTTCCTCAGCTCATTACTCCACCCCTCGTCAGCCTGTCGTCCCTCCCTTGGCCCTGTCCTCTTTCTCAGGGAATCAGCCCCCCTATCGCAGCCCCACTGGAACCCGTCGGCAGGTAAGAGCACAACCAATGGTGTGAGTTTGGTGTGAGGTGGAACTACCTGTTTGAATCCAAGGAATCAGTACTCTGCATATAAAATGTGCAAATAAACTGATCCAGTGCAGGAATTGGCATCTGCTTCCCTCCTCCCTCTTGTTGTTTGTCAGCTTGTCAGCTGTTGTCCATAAATCACCCATCCCTGAACCCCTCCCTTCCCGTTGCACACCAGAGCTTGCCCTCCCTCTCCCACCATGAATCATCTCCTTGTTCTCCAGGCAGTCTAAGGAGCTGAGAGGAAAGGAGGGGAGAGGAGAGGTGTTGAGTCATTCCGGTGGGTGTGCAGGGCTTTAAAAAGAGAGAAACATGCCATCTCTTTGCTGACGCAGAAACGGTTGTCTTGACAATGTGAATGACGCAAGAGCTCTTTCTCCTGGTCTGTCACCTCCCACTATCAGGACTTTTATTCTGAACGCTCTGCTGATGGAAAACAAACAGCATTGTGTTTGTGTTCTAATGAGGCTCATAGCTATTGACATTTGGTCATATGTTAATGTTTTTTGGTGTGATCATGGTTCAAATTTCTCACAATTCAAGATTTGGCTATGTGATCACAATTATGTTGATTTGATACTTTCTATATTAGTGGGGCACTGATAGGGGATGCAGATAATGGCTATTTTAACACTGAGATTGGCAGTCAGATCAATATCAGGTAATGTTTTTGTGCTCTCAAAGGGAAGGTGCTTTTTAAAATATAGTACTTTTGCAGAGTTAAATGCAGTAATATATCACTTTACGTTAGTGCTAAGGCAGAAACATATAAATATACAATATTGGCTGATAAAAATATGCAATATTGGCCCATAATCAATATGTGCTTCCCTTTTTACTTTACTACACTTTTACAAGCATTATGGTATTTGATGCCGCAATATGCAAACACATTGTGAAACTGCTGGCAAAAGATTACATTTGGTGAAATGTCAATGTGTATACACTACTGTTAAAAAGTTCTGGTTTGGTAAGTTTTTGTTTGTTTTTTTTGTTTTGCTCACCAAGGTGCCACAAACTACTGTGGAAACAGTAAGATTGTGAAATATTATTACAATTTAAATAAATGTATTCCTCTGATGACAGCTGATTTTTTTATCAGCCTTTACTCCAGTCTTCAGTGTCACAGAATCCTTTAGAAATCATTTTAATATGCTGATATGTTGCTTAAGAAACTTTCCTTATTAATAATTTTGAAAACAGTTGCGCTGCTAAGTATTTTTGGGTGAAACTGGGCTAAAAAAAATTCTGGGTTCTTTGATGAATAAAAAGTTCAAAAGAACAATATTTACTTAAAATAGTAATCTTTTGTAACAATGTAAAAGGTAAAAGTTATCGCTGTCACTTTTGTGACTAATTTAATGTCTTTACTGAATAAAATATTAATTTCTAAAATCTTACCCTCTGAAGAAGCAGTCAAGGGACTTATTTTGTGTGTGCTTGTTTATTTATAGAACTCCAGCTGTGAATTTAATGCAACATATGGTGTTAAGGATTCCCTCTGGAGCCCCTCCTCCCACTGTGGAATGGCCACACCCCCTTCCTCCCGTGGGATGTCACCGAACCCGGAACTGTCCCAGAGTGCCTCTTACCTATCGAGCCGCCTCTACAGCACACCCGGTGACTATACTGTCTATGCTTGTCCGCAAACAACTTTGATATTTAGCATGTTGGGAGAGGTAGGCACATCAGGGTGTTCATTTCCTCAAGCACTAGTATGAATTTGGTCTTGTCATCTTTCCTGCAGCGGGTGGCAAAGTCACCCCGTCATCCAGCACCCCTGCGGCCGCCTCACCTCCTCCCAGCTTCTCCGATGACTTTACCCCTGTGTCTCTGCCACGCAGTACCGCTAGCCCACCATGCAAGGTACTTTTGTAGAGGATGAACTTTTGTGCAAATCTGTAGTATTTCTTAGTGAGATCTTCTGCAGAATACTAAAAGATATTTTGAAAATAGTTTTTGTCAAAAATAGTTGAAACGTTCTTCATTGAAGACAGAATTTAAATTTTTGAGTGAACCGTTCCCTTTAAGACTTCCTATACCTTCCCTTGTTGAAACAACTTCAAGTCTGCTCTGAGATCATTCTGCTTGTGTATAGTTTCACTGCAAACTCTTTGAACTTTTATGTGCTCCATAGGACGGTAGACCTTTAGACCACACCAAACCCGTCTTGGTCAGACAGGAGCCAGTCAGAGAGCTTGAGAAAATTGGACCTGAAACGATCAATCACAGAGGTATGTTACGAGTAAGAATTGTTTTATCATAACTAACATAGCCTAACATTGAAGTAAAGGTTTGATTTTCTTTAAAGAGTTGTTAGAACTATTTCTTTAACCTTTGGCATGGTTAACATTTTAAAGTGCTGAGCGGAAAAGGCAAGTGCTATGGGTCGGTCACATCAAGGACGGTATACGATAACTATAACTTTTTAACAATCATTGGAATTCTTTGAGTCCACAACTCTAACAAGACACAGAAAAATTATATCGTTGAAAAAAATGTGACAGCTAATCAGAATCCACCCAACTTTAAGGAGATGGAGCATTTAAAGCGGCATTGTGTGGCTATCGTGCGTTAGTGTGGATGCTAATATAGTTATTGTTATAGTTATCATTCTTGTTGTGAATGGGCCTTTAGATGTTTCATTATTAAGACCAAGTCTTTTATCTGACCCAGATGGCAGAGGTGAGAACATGCCAATGACCCTGACCGAGCTCTCCGTGTACATGAAGGAGCAAGAACAACTGAGAATCGAGAAAGAGCGGGAGGATGGTATGAACTAGTGTTTCTTTCACACTCACACTTCCACATTTGTGTCCTTCCACAACAGACAAACTAATCCAATAAACAACAATAATTTTCTGTCTCCCATCCTGTCAGCTGCCATCACAGAGGAGCTTCTGAAGTTAACCGAGGAGAAGCAAGATTTAGCCGGCCTTCGTGGCTTTGACTCTCCGTTCTTCAACACCACGGAGACCCTGACCGGCACGCAAGAGAAACCCCTGCCCTCTTCTATCCTCTGCGGCTTGATTAGAGACCCTCACAACGCCATCTCAACACCTGACAAGACTGAGATCACACCCGGGGACAGAGGAAGAGTGAGTAGAGGCCCGTCCCAGGAGCAGCCCTGGTCTTTCCAGCCAGTGTTCATGCCCATCGAACACCCAACGCACAGCAAACTCCATCGGAGCTCTTCCGCACCAGAGGACGAGGCCCTGAAATACGGCCTCTGCTCCCCTAGCCCGTGCAAACCGCCACCCCTGCCGTACGAGGCTCTGTTTGACATGGCCCTGCCTCGGGCCGCCTCTCTCTTCGTAAGGAGGAAGACCTCCGAGATTGTGCAGCGAGTTTCCTTTGAGAGGTTTCAGAGAGGTGATGTGAGCAAGCAAGGGGAGGAGGAGGGTGTGGAGGGGGTTGTGTCTGCCTCCCCCCTGGAGGTGCTGGATCGCCTCGTGCAGCAGGGCGGTGACGCCCATGACAAAGTGCTAAAGAGGTAAGCCCTTTTGCTTTCATGGTTCGCAATGATTCAAGCTTGTGGTCATGTGTGGTTAAAGATCTTGGTTTGTTATCAAAAGTGTGCAAGTTCAAATCAATGTTCAAATGTATGATCAATGGGTTGTCTCTGTTGTGTCCTTGAGACACTTGTGAACCCTAACCAGACTTTCCATTATTCCACCAAAACACGTGAAATGACAAAATCAAAGCCAATCAAGGCCTATTTGGAGAGGGACTTTCAAGTGGTCCCGGCAAGCTTGTACCCCAAAGTCATTGGCATTTGTTATTAAGTCAGGTCTAATCAGCTATATTTATATGTTTTATACAATACAGATTGTTTCAAAGCAGCTTCACAGTAACAAACAGGAAAATAACAGAATCAATGATGCAGACTTATAAGACGAATTCAAATTCTTCAGTAAAGCAACTCCAAAAAAAGGCAATAGTGTCCTCATTTAGCGCAAGTCAGTTCAGTGTTGAGTCAGTTCAATGACTGTAAAGTTCATCAATAATGAAACGAGTTCAATTCAGCTATAAGCAACTCTACAGAAGGCAACAGTGGTGTTATTCAGCTTTTAATTATAGTGTCTGTTCTCTAACTGAACTAAATGATTTTTATTAGGTTACTATTGACTGAGTAGCTTTTATAGTCTCTTTCTCTCTCTCTCGCACGTATTTGATCTCAACAAAAATATCACTCGCAAATGAATATTTTTGGTCGACCGTTTTAGGCGCTGATAACTGTCGATTTTGGAAAATTCGTTAATTATGAAACGAGTTCAGTTCAGCTATAAAGAAGCTCTACAGAGACATGAGTGTCATCATCCAGCTCAATTCAGTTCAAGTTTTGTTCTCATCTGCCATTTCTATATTATAGATCAGTGTTTTTACAATGTTTCAAATTGACTGTAAAATTCTGGATTTCAGAGTTTGCTTGGTCATTCATGTGCTTGGGACTCTTGGAATTACGATATTTTCGACTCCACTTAAACATCCACCCTGAACATCTTAACAGCCATGTAGCAACATACTAACAACAACATCCCAGAACACCTTAACATTTGTATAACATGCTAACAGTCTTTTAGAACACCCTCCTCATGATGAATAACTCGTTTTCTTTAGAAAATGTAAAACAATCTAGTTTAGGTTCCAATCTATAAGACTTGCTAATGGGGCTCTTTAAGAAGAACCGGATCAGACTAGTTACAGATTTGCCCACTAACTCGCTATCACACTGAAACAACTGTCTGCTTTGTCCTGTGTCACATCCACTGCCACAGCGCAAATCAGTCCACAGCGCAACAGCAGAGCCTGTGTTAACCAAAAACAATCAGAGCTCTTTCTGTCTCTCTCTCTCTCTTCCAGGCCATATCCGAAAACACATAATTGAGGTGTTTTGGCTCTGGTCAGAGAGGGTTCTGTGAGAAAAGGCTTGCTCTGCCAGAAAAGCAGTGCGTCCGAAATTATTTTCACATTGCCTCTGACCTTGTTGATTCCCTGTGTTTTTTCCCCTCTTTTTCCAACATTTCCGCAATCACTCTCAGATTGCCCCTGCCAAGCAAGTCAGCTGACTGGACACACTTTGGAGGTAAACAACCATTGCATGAGCACACATTCAGCTACTTGTGGAAAAGTGGTTCTTTCAGAGTACAGAGAAATAATTCGGTGTTTTCAGCCGGGGATAAACATTTAAATGAGTATTAAAGGTGTAATACAACCGAAAATGAACATTCTGCCATCATTTACTCAACCTCATGGCTTCAAAAGTTTGAAGTATGATATTTTGAAGAACAATGGTAATTCAACCGATTTGGACCCAATTAAATTTCATTGTAAAAAAAAAAGATATTTTATGTTCCACAAAAGAAAGAAAGACTTGACTAAATTACATTTGAGTAAACTAAGTAATTTGTACATTTAAAATAACAATTTATACCTAAAGTTACGAATCATGCTTTAGACATATATAATGAAAATGTACACTTGCATGTACACTTATACTTAAATGTGCCATAGAAAAATACTATTTTCATCTCCTCAGGGTGGACCCCGTATGGTGGCGGCCATCTTTATTATCATGTGACAAGCTGATTAATGCACACTTTATTTCAGTAACACCCCTATTATCGGACACTTTTAGTTGTGTAATAAATTAGTAATGGGTGACAAATATACCCATCTTTAACCTATCCAATACCTATATTTAATGGTGTTTGTAACTGAAACCTTTTTTTGCCATGCATTCATTCATATAGGAACCCTGTGGCAAAACATGGCAAAACATCTATTTTAATATTTAATGTTTAAATTCAATATTTTGGATTTATATGATGCTTGAAAAGAGCTACTTTTAAATGACCTTCAATGGAGAAAGATGTTTTTTGCAAGCAGAATAAAAAAATGTCTTAATTACTTTAATGCTTAAATCTGAATAATCTTTCTTTCTTTCTTTCTCATGCACAGGTTCTGCTCCTCTGGACGAGCTGCAGACACTGCGCAGTCAGCTTCTGCTGCTCCACAACCAGCTCCTGTACGAGCGCTACAAGCGAGAGCAGCATGCTGTACGTAACCGACGTCTGCTTCGGCGCATCATCAATGCTACCGCGCTCGAGGAGCAGAACAACGCCATGGTAACTTTAAACACAATTTCATGACCTCTCGAAAAGCGTTCGGTTTAAGTCATCGGTTAGAATTAATGCCACTAGATTTAAAATGGTGAACTGTAAATAGTTCTCCTTTTCGCAGGGCTAGTTTAGTGGCACCAGACATTCACCTTTGTTGACCACTAGAGGGTGGCAGAGACTAATGCAGTTGATTTGTAAATCTGTGTTTGTTTCAACAGAAGGACCAGCTGAACCTGCAGAGTGTGGATATCTTGTCTCTGAGAGAAAGTCTGCAGGTGGAGCAGCAGAGATACCGGCAGCTCTGGGACGACCGAGAGACTGTAGTTACACGCCTGCACAGCCAGATTCGTCAACTACAGCAGGCCAGGGATGACTACTACACCAAAAACCAAGAGTTACAGGTGCTTTAAACACTTCTCTCTTATTGACTCACACATAGTAATAATTTTTTGTATATTTTTGAAAGAAATCTTTTATGCTCATCAAGGCTGCATTTATTTGATCAAAAATGCAGTAAAAACAGTAATATTGTGAAATATTTTTTTTCTGGTTTATTAGTTTAAATTTAATTTATTCATGTCATGGCAAAGCTGAATTTTCAGAAGCCATTACTCCAGCTTCAGTGTCCCATGATCCTTCAGAAATCATGTGAATATACTAATTTGCTGCTCAAGAGGCATTTCTTTTAATTATAAATGTTAAAAACAGCTTAATATTTTTTTGTGGAATACAAATTCCGGATACTTTGAAGTCAAATATGATGCATTTATTTGAAATGTATTTTATAAAAAGATTTCTGTCACTTTTGAGCAATTTAATGTATCCTACCTTATTAATAAAAAATAAGTTGTATAAAAAAAACTTTTTGAGCCCAAACTTTTGAATGGTAGTGTATTTAATTTAATGGTAGCAAATGAGATGGCCACAACATTCAGAAACAGGATGATGATTTACTATGCATCTGTGATGCTCCACTCAGAGTAAGCTACAAGAATGCCAGAAGCGAATAGGTGAGATGGAGGCGGAGCTTCAGAAGGCGAATAATAAGGTGTGCCACACGGGACACCTGCTGAACCAGCTCACTGTCAAGGTAAAAATAATCAGCCCTTGTCTCTTGAGCTCAAAAAAGAGACAGTTTAAGTGTATTTCCTGTTGTAAATGGTAAAAAAAAATTACATTTTGAAGTGAACTGTTCCTTTAATTTTTTGAGTATGTTGTGATTGTGTTATTATCGTCATCATTTTCCCCATCATCGTTTTTTTTTTAGTTGTCGTCGAGTGAAAGTATTCAACAGCAGTTGAGTTTTCTGAATAAGCAGCTGTTGCTGTTGGGAGAAGCTCATAAACTGTGTGTTCAGGAGCTGCATCAGGCTGGACCGGATACTAGCAAGGTACAAGTCAAAAGAACAAAATACCCAGCATCTCTTTCATCTTTGCCATAAATCAGATTTACGTTATCTTCCTCCACCTCTCTCCTGTAGGAGGTGCAGATGCTGCAGATGTCCTGGGGGAAGGAGACAGAGCGTCTTAAGCAGAATCTGTTACTTCAGAGCCAAAAGCTGGATGCTGCTCAGCAGAGAGTGGCGGAGCTGGAGACTCAAATCTCGAAGAAAGAGCACCTGATCGCAGAACAAAAGAAGTTTCTTGAAGATGTCAAGGCTCAGGCCAAGTATGATCTGAAGGCTGTTTATGCCATACAACTTATCTTTACATTATTAACTCTTGAAAACTCCCACTCCGTGTTCTATATGATATGCTTTCTTGTTTAATTTCATCACTTTACAATGTCTGACAACTGTTCTTATTCGCCTCGGCTTAGAGGGGAACTGCAGGCCTCTGAGAGCAGATATCAGGCACAGAGGCGGGTAACTCTGGCTCTGCAGACTGAGCTTTTGCAGCTTTACAGCAGGCTGGAAACAGAAGACTCCTCTGCCACTGCTTTAGCCTTACCGGCAGAGGGCGCCACTGAGCCCCGCAGTTCCACCGAGCCCAGGTAGGACTAAAAAAACCTGAAAACTATAGTATAAATAAAATATAAGCAGGTACGTTGCATTTTTTCCAGCCCAACCTACTACTGCTTCTGTGTTTGTATGATTTTATGATATGCCATTGGCAAAAAATTGTTGGCAAACGTAACTGCTTTCTATTCATTATTAAAAGCACACTTAAGTACTTCGATACCACAGCTAAAACTACTAGCCTAACTAATAAAAGACAAGTGAACAGTCAGTAATAAAATAAGAACAAATACTCTAATTACAAGCATAGATAAATGCAATAGAATAAAGTTACAAATAAAGTCTTAACAGGAATATCCATGTACAGAAATGTAAAATAACAAATGAGACAACTGTCTATTTCTGCAGATATATTCGTCATTCAAAAACGGAAACCGACGCTGCAGATACACAAACCGTAAACAAAGCAGTGCGTGCTTACCGTTTTGAATATCGATACTGCTGATCACTTTCTTTATTCCACTATAATATTAAAATATTCGCCAAGGAACACTCGGGTAAGATGAAGTAAAATTAGAACAGCCTTCTATCTGTACCGTTTTGACTTCTTTGCTTGCTGTTTTGCTATTATTCTCATGCACTGACTCATTCACTAAGCTGAACAGCCAGAGTTCTCTCTCTCACCGACGGCATGATGAATCGGCCCCAAAAAAACGGCCTGACGTTACCCGACGGCTGATAGTTGGCTTGATGTGTCCTGGGCTTTAGAGAATTCTTGCTGAGACTATTTTGACATAATTTTGTGTGTGCATGTCCGTTCAAGCGCAAGAAGACACGAAAGAGGAATCAATACGGTGTTCGCGATAACAGTGTGCATATTCCGAATTGAGGCCGCCTTTTGCACTTAAATGGTTTAAAATCATTTGAATGTGTAGATTGGCAAGACAAAACTTTCACTCTATGATGGTTAAACTTGATATATGGGTAATGGCTAGGTAATTTTTCACTTTTTTGTGCTATTTTTCATCCTATATTAATTTTATTTTTATGTTATAGTTATATCTTGCATATCTAATAATTCTCTTTCCAAAGAACTTGCCTTTATTACTGTACGAAAAGGTAATAGGACACCAATTTGTTTCCTGTTTTTGTGTCATGTTTATTAATGGGTCTGTTTGTGGGTTACTTGATTATTGTGCATTTTCTGGCATTTTGGAGGCCCACCTCTCCCCCCCCCCCCCCCCTAAACCCCCAATCTTATTGTTGCATAAAATTCTTAAGATTGTGACATTTTTTCTGGTTGTTTCTGGTGTCACAGTGTCATAGTGGTGGACGGCGCAGTAAAAACAGCCACCAAAGAGGACGGCAAGTCATCTCAGTCTCCGCGTGGCAATGGCAGCACTTTATCTCCAGGGCAGCCCAAGGCCAGCCCTTCCCCGGCCAACTCTGTAAACGGCAATCGAGACACTCCCCCACCTGTCCTGGTGGAACCGCCCCCTCACCGTCCTCATTCCCCGCTGGGACCCCCAGGACCCATGGTCCCTTCTGACACCCCGGTCACCGTAGGCTCCTACCCCAGCGCCAAGAGCTTTCTGGGTATGCGGGCAAGAGAGCTGTTCCGGAACAAAAGCGAGAGCCAGTGTGACGAGGATGAAGCCCCGCCTCCGCGTCTCACTGGCCTATCGCAGGGCCTGAAGACTGAGCTCTGCGTGGAGCCGACAACAAAGAGTACGCCCATCTCCACTGCTGCGCAGAGCTTCACGCTCATCACATCTGCTAAAGAAAGCCAACCTGATGCTCCGAGAGCCAAAAACCGAAACACGTATGGCTCACGATGCCCAGAGAGGCCCAGGCAGCAACCGTTAAGGATCATGGACTATAACGAAAGTCATCAGGAGCACAGCTAAAGTTATGGGGAAATGGTGAAAAAGAGGGAGGTAGAGATGTGCGAATTTAGATTATTAGAGCATAAGGCAAGACTCTTTCAATTTTCAGTGTTATCTGTCACATTTCCACAAGCCGACAACAGGATTTGGAGCCAATAAATCAGTAAAACCCTCACCAAGATTAGATAATTGGAAAGCATGGACTAAAACAGCGTGTGTAGAGGTGGTCACACAATGTCTTTTAGTTACCCCACTGCGTTGTTCACCAGAAATGTCACCGCTGCTTCTCTTATTTTTTCTTTTTTTGCTAATTTATCCGCTCCCTTTATCCAAGTAATTCTTGCAGCATGTGAAAGCTTTGCATTTAGGCTGTGAGAAGCAATATAAGTTGATACATTTGTAGTAATGGTACAATGCTTACACCCCCTCACAGCTCACCCGCACAGAGCTGAAGTGTGTGTTTGGATGCCAGGAGGCGGGGCGGTCAGTCGGTTGGACGGTCGTCTTGTGCCAAGCAGGAGTCAGCGTTTCTGTAAAAACCATCAGGTTTTACCTTTTAGACATGTCAAGCTCAAGCCATGTTGATCTTTACTATGTTTCTGTGTATGTGCGACGTGTGTGTGTGTGGAACATGATGGCCTGTATCCCAGACTTGATTCTGGGTTAAATTGCACTGTCAGTTGTTATTCATTACAGAAAAAATCTGGATACAAGAAATGATACAGCCAAATGAGAGGAAGGTTCGACATGTTTTTATATTTTTTTAATTATTTATTTTTTGTCCTATCCTCCCTTTTTAGCTTTTCAAGTATTACCAGTCACGCACCAGTGCTTTTAAAATTTATATTGCATTGAACAACAGCCATAGATTACTAGTCAAACCTAGGAATCTTATCCTTCTGTAATCTCTATAAAACATCATAATTAAAATCTAGATGGCCATTTTGAAGCCTTATCCTACTATTAAATTAAAGTAATTCGCTTTTACGATACTAACCTTTAGTCATCATATTCGCTCAGTAACTGAAAATAGTATGGATGATCTGTCTTTTTTTCCCTCTCACTTTAGCGCACTGCAGATGTTCAAGTATATTATTACTAAATTTGCTTCCTGAGTGCCAAATACTCAATAAGACAATGACAGTATTTTGTAGGGCTTAAATGTACTGGTTTTTGTTGTATTATTCGAGCACATCATTTCTTATACTACCACATATCAGTTTGAGGGGGTAAATACAAGACTCAAGTTTTGTCGAGCTGGAAGTATGTGGACTGTAGCGATGAGAGCTATATGATGCCAAGTAAACAGTGTAAAATATCTCCGAATTTCCACAAAATGGCTACGTTGCTAGTCAAGTGTCATATACGAATTGCAGATGTGATAAGTCATACTCAAATTGTTCCCAAATCCTGTTGTCCCCTTGAAGTCTCTGCTGTTCCTTCTGCCTTGCTATCTAGAGCATGTACAACAATCCTCTTTTAATGCCAACAGCAGGAACTATGACTTAAGATACAAGGTACAATCAGCGTGAAATGAAAGGAACGTTTGAATATTAGCTCCTTTGCTGGAGATGAAGGTTCTGGCGGTTTGTTGTGGGAGGGAAGGAAGGGACGTCGGTTGGAAAAGGTTCTTAAAGCAGTTGCTTGTGTTAACTGTGAATGACAAAAATAAAATCGTCTTCAATGTTTTGCACTACAGATTTGGTGTTGTCTTGATTATTTTCCTCCTCGATTAATTTCGCTTTGATGTCTGGAATGGAAATGTAATGCAATTTTAGGCCTACAAGCTATGCTGGGAAGAAAACATCACTTCATTGGCTGTTGCCTTTAATGATTTGAAGCTGATTAATTAATTAATTTGCAACGTTTGCAACCGAAATAAATAGACTTACATTTGAGCACCTGGTGAAGGGATGTTTGCATTCTACTTTGAATTAATGTTTAATTAGCCATAATTGAATGCATTATAATTTAAAACCTAATAAACAATACTTTAGAAGACTCGGAACACCATACAGGAGTTGAACCACTTTTTGTGTCCGTCTTTAGTTTTATCATCTTTAGTCGCTTATTGACTTTGTATTGAAAGACATTTTATTCAAATTTCTCCTTTTGTGTTCCACAGGTGAAAGACATATTTGTTTGAACAACGTGAATGAGTCGTTTCTGTATGGAACTATGTTTAAGTTCCAAATAATGTTTAGGATCATAGCATTTGAAATTTTTTCTCTCCTAATTGAAGACATTTGAAATATATATTTTTATTATTGGCAAAAACGCTGATAAAACAGTTTGACAAACTGACAATTTTTTTTTTTTACGTGCCATGACTAATGAAATGCTTCTTAAAAGTAAGCAGATAATCATCAGCAATATTCATCCACACAGAAGTTCTTCACGTGATCGACGACTAGAGGGCACTGTTGCTCTAGATTATCAGCTATCAGTCAACAGGTGCAGTCGAAACGATATTGAGCGTTATGGCTCAAGGCAAGCATATCTGCAGATTAGCATGCATGTTCATTTGAGGTCAAACGATAGATTGCATGCAACTTTTTGCCCTTCCCTGCGAAAAACATACAGTTCTGTAAGATTTAGTAGATGTCCTGGTCTTGACACTAGCTTGCTGGTCTTCGCTGGTCCTCCTCGTCTCGCAGTTAGCTGGTTTTAAAGTGGTTTGAGTATGAACAGCCAGTTTACTAATCCAGTTTTGGCCTGGCTGGGAGACCACCAGTTTTCCTCAACATTTTAATATTATTATTATTATTATTAAAGTTAGGCCTGTTTACTTATAATAGTCATTTTCATCTATTAAGCCAGATGTCCAAATAGCATTTTTGTGAACTAAATGGAGTTCAAACAGCTTACAGTGACCTAAACATATGGCACATATGGTGCAATTATTCCCTCTCTGGGCGTCTTGTTTAAATTCAGTGGCAGAGTGAAACACAAACGAGAGCTACTACAACTGAGAAAGTAAGATTAGTTTATCAAACGTGTGCATATGTAGGACTATTTCATGACTGAGCCAAAAAAAAAAAAAATCTTATGTTTAATTTAGCAGTACTCTGAGGGGTCAGGGAAACTGATGCAGAATAATTGGACGCAGAGGGAATCCATACCAATTTGTGATTTCAGAATCTACTTGAGAAATTAGATGTCAGTGCAAATATGAAATTGCTCCTCAATGTTTTCAAAGATTGTATGAAATTTTAAGTATAAATCTTAAGTATTCACAGCAAAGGGATTTTTCTCTTCGCTCTTTGCCAACTTGAAATGCAACCCAGTGAAATTGTCAGGACACAGGAGGAGGCAAGCCGTTGGAGTTAAAGCAGTGCCATGCAGTCATGATTGGGCTATAAAGAGTCTTATTTTTATTTCATTATTTCTCCGTTTTCTCTTGAAAGTGATGTAGATTCCTGGTATCAAGGGCTCATCTTTATTATTTTTTTTCATGCATTTGAAAGTTATACCCTAATTAAAGTATAACTGTATCCAACTGTGAAAATGTGTGAAATACTTTCAGTATTGTATCTAGGTCTTGGGTGTAATTAGAAGCCCAGTTAAGGCAAAACTAATTACAATTAACACGATTAATAATTATTATTTGCAGCATAACATTAGCACCCTACCCCTTCCAGCAACTGCGTCGTGTGATTAAAAAATCATAACATTATTTTAATGCTGTATCATGCATCCTAAAATCCCGGTTATATTTAAATGTTTTTGTTTATTCCACATGGACACATGCTGAAGCAGAAATGCAAAACAAGATCATTTTGGTAAGCATATTTCATACTGACACTCCTAAAAACGACTTCATTTGTCCTCATTAATAGCTTAAAAGTCCATGAATAAATAATCGTTAAAGAGGATACTTTTTGCTTTATGTTTAGCTAAACGCAAAGTGCACAGAAATAGAATGAATATGAGCGTTTATCCCTGAGCCCACCCCTGCAATCAGATTTATACAGCTGACACACACACACACACACACACCTCTACACCCGGTTTCACAGGAGGGGGGGGAAAGCTTGCCTAGTTAGACCTTTGAGATGAGAGTAAATTCAATTAACTGAGGGTGGTTTGTGCTTTCCTCACTGAAATCTGTTAGCCAAGTAGACTTGAAAACTTAAAAAGGAGAGAAGAAAGGAAAAGAGCAAAAGGGGAAAGAGAGAGAGAGAGAACAAGGGATGCGCGAGCCAATCCCAGTGGTTTAATTATTTTAATTATCATCCTCTTTCGGCTTTTCTAAAAAAGGGGCCATTAAAGGATGCCCATTTGGGTTAATCTGGTTTAAAAAGCAAGATGGAGGGAGAGATAAAAGGCTACGGATGTCATAACTAATCAGGGGAGTAAAAACTGCTATTTATGATCTGGGACCGCTGTAAAAAATATATATTTTCAAAATACCTTTCTCCTGTTTCAGATAGGCTGCACCAGCAATTCTATACTTTTTTTTGCAGCCACTGTCCACAATCACCGTGTCAAATGTCAATTTAATGTCAAATGTGGACAGTTTTCTAAGCTGACTTTTTATATTTTAAGTAGCCTAGGCCTAGGCTATGTTATTTTGTTACGGGCGAAATCCTATCTTTTCATAGGAATCTACAAGTAGGCTATAGCCTAAGCGGACCAACACACATCTGCTTGGAATTTTTTTGGTGCTTCACATAGCATCATATTTATGTGTTTATATCACATAAATAATTTATTTATTATATTGACAACATATAGGTGTAAAGCTCCTATTTGACTTATAATTTTCCACAGCTTATATTTTATTTATTTATTTATTTATTATAATTTTTTAGTCCACTGAAATTTCTTGAAAAGATATTTTTGTAGTGTTTCTTCAGAAAAATCCAAAAACACATTAAATAACATTATAACCCATTAAAGAGATGTGTATAGCCTCGCTTTCATTCCCGTTAAAACCAAAATGGCGCTGCTGTGAATAAGGTCTACAGGAGTTGTTTTTTGTCTTTATCTCTTTTTGACCTGCACCTTTACGCGGCTTTCTGGAATACTCGAATCTGATTGGTCAATCGCGGCATTCAGCTTTGCAACCAGAGCTACACCCCACTCTACTCGCTCTCACTTGGTTTATAAAATCACTCCCAGCGTAATCTTGCGTCTGTTATCGATTTTAGTGAACATTAATTCAGAGGACTTCAGTATTAATATCAGCAGTGTTTATTTTGTTGCTAGGTCGAATGTTTAGTAGGCTACATGTCACTGACTTTTTTAGTCCTGCGAAAGCTTAAAAGGTAATATCCAGGTAAGGTTAGCCAATAAAATAACTCAAACTCAAATCATTATTTAATGTCCAGGTGTTTATGTATTTGATCAGTAGCTGTGTAATAAGCATTATCTTTTACATACAGTGACATTTTTTTAAGTAGGATATGTCACTGCTTGATGTGACCCGCCGCCAGCCCATCTTAATTGAACCATTCAATTTGCTGTTAAAGCATTGCTGTGACGGACACTCTATGTCTTTTCATTGAAAGTTACAGATAACCTGACACCATACTCAAGTGCAGAAGCCTGGCTAAAACCTGCACAGGTGTTAACTTGAACCACAGCATGAAAAGGAGCAGAGAAAGATCCACTTTCTGAATAAATCAAGTAGAAGCAATATCCAGCATGTGTAGAGAGATGGACGGGAGCCCATGTAATATTAAAAGCGCCGTGTCTGGCAACGCAAGCGGTGCCACTCCTTTCATTGCTCCTGCTCCCTCCACTACCCGGCCACTGGCTCTTCTCTCAAGGTGACACTTCAAAGCACCAACGCAGACGTGGAAGGCCTGGCTGCCAGCATGGAGCCAGCACAACCCTCCTCCAACCCCCTTCCTCAAACGCGCCTGCTACCCCCGCTGGGCCAGGTCAACGCCAAGAATCCACACCGCTTGCCACTCGGGAACCCTTGTCAAAATCTGCTTCGTATCCTTAATTAATAACACTCCTTTCCTATTGCAAACACAAGGGGGGAGAGAGTGCCCGTCTGGAGTCCACTGGCACTGTTCCTTATGGAGTCTCCATTCCGACAAAGAGACGTGCTGGAAATGGAGGCGATGTTATCTGTTACACCAATATCTGTTGGAATTTAGAGAATGTGTTTTATTGCATTTGTGGTCCTGTAATGTCAGTGTTTTTCTCACCTTTTCTATCTTTGTTTTTACTCAGGATGCCCATCATCGAGACTCAACCAGAGGAACGTGCATTTGTGAACTGAAAAATGCAGCAAACGGAGGTAGGCATCAAGACACGTCCGAATCCAATGTTCTCATTCAACTGCAACATGCCTTTGCTGTCTATTATATCCCAGAATCCTGTTCGGGTTTGATGGTTGGTGGACAGAATGAAAAGACTCAAAAGTTTTGAGTTTAGCTCAATTGGCAGTGTAAATCACATGTAGGTGATCTTTAATACTTGTTAAACTTCTATGATAATTAAATTCAAATAAGTTTCACCCCCCAAAAATTTAAACTCTGTCTTAAAGTAAAGCCTATAGTTAACAATAACTGATAACTATATAACATTCACACCAACACATAATAACATTCTGTTTATTATACAGTAAGTGGGAACTGCAGCAATGTCATCTGTCACTTTAAATGATCGAGCTCTTTGAAGCAGGATGGATTGTAATTGGCTGTTAGTGTTTATTGTTCATCAGCTGGAAAAGTTATTCCAATGCAATTGTTCCTCTATGTCATTATTGTTGTAGTTGTGATGTGGAGTTTCCTATATTGTCATAGAATTCAAACGATTATAATTATTTACTCACCCTCATGTTGTTTCAAACCTATATGACTTGTTCTATTGCAGAACCCAAAAGAAGGTATTTTGAAGAATGTTTTTGTTTTTTAATACAATTTAAGTCATCTATGGTGTCTACAACAACACTGGATCTCATTGACTTAAGTTGTATGGACAAAAAACCTCAATGTATTGTATTTATTTGTGTTCCGTTGAAGAAAGCAAGCCAAGCAGGTTTGGAACAACATGAAGGGAAGAATAAATGATGGCAGAATTTTAATTCTGGATGAACTATCCCTTTTAAAAAATTTAGCGTTTTGTGTGAGTGAAGGAGTACTTGAGCCCTACTAATGGGGCTGTGGAGAGGACGTTAGGCAAAAAACACTGGGAAACACTGATATAAAGGGTAAGAGCAGTTCACAAATGATGAGATTGTGCTATGTTTGGATTCTTAGTTTGATCACAATCACCCACCACACACACTCACCCAGACAGTCACACAGCGGCATCAGCTGGTTCCAACCATAATCACCTCTCAAATCTGAAAGGAGAGTTTTACGGACACTGCCGTGATCGATATTTGCCAATCCATCCTCCACTATCAGCCCAAATAAAAGGCACGGGCGTCAGACGGGGCTGCCGAAGCAGGTCGTAGGGAGGTCCTCTGTGCCTGTTTGATGTTTGTGCAGCGCTCATCAGTGTGTTGAGGCTGGTTCACCTCTGCTGTTGTGGAATCAGCAGGTCATTGCTGTCTCAACCCCGCGCAGTGCACCGCTGATTGCCTAGCAGTTGCTGCGAGATTGCTTTTCCACGGTTAGGGGATGCGCGTCCTGCCAGTAAGCTGGGCTCTGTTTTAATAGGGCCTCAACTCCTAACTCAAAGGTCGCTGTACTCCTTGCTGCTCACACAGGATTGTTTATGGACTTAGTTCACTGCAGTTTTCTGCCCATTAGATGTGCAATGTGTAGCATGTCTGCTTATTTAGCCTCACGGACACGGCTGGACTGGCCATTGGGCATACCGGGCAAATGCCCGGTGGGCCGACGTGCTTTTTGGGCCGATACATCTCATAAATACTTTTTTTTATTATTATTATTTTTATTTTTTTAACGGCCCATAAAATGTGTACATCGGCGGGCCATTCGTTTTGTTTTGTTTTGCTTGCGTTTTGGGTTTGTGCCGGTGTAATGCATTGGTCAAAAAAAGTCAGTGTTAGTTTTTTTTCTGACAGACCAGCCCATGAAACACGTAGATCAGCGGCCCATTGGTTCTTTCCTTGATTGACACTGGGCTGGCCCAATCACAACTTTAAACGAGTGAGCGAGCGTGCAGGCAGCAGTGTCAGTGTGTAATATCTCTGCCAGAATAGTCTGCGAGATGGAGAAGAAACGCAAGGAATGTGCAGATAAATAGCGTGAAAAAATAGAACCAGGCCCTTAAAGCAGACGCTTTATGTGTCAAAATATATGTTTTCTGACCTTCGTCAGCTCCTGTGGCAGATGATGATAGTGAGGACGGAGGATCAGGAGAGAGATGAGAGAGTGTAGAGCCTGCGGTAAGCAGAACTACTTTCAAAACACTTAGGCTATGTCATGATGGAGTGTAGGAACCCATAACCCAGTTACAGATTATTTCCACATCTGCATAGTTGACGATTACCGCAATTCACTAGAAATTTAATGACAGGCGTTTGTAAACCATGTTTTCCGCCAAAATAAAAGCTTGATGCAGTTTGCGTCAAAATAAAAGATCATGTGCTTATCTCTAAGGGATGTCCCGCGTGACGTCACGCCATTTGGAGCAGCCATCTTGACGGAATAGAAAATGCTAAACCGCTGGTGATAATACAGCCAGAGACGGGCTCTGATACAGCTCGTCGCGAAATATTCATCTATTCTTCTATCATGCCCGAGCGATGCTGTGATACCGATAGCCTGCTAAGCTTGTGTATGCTTTTAATGAAGCTCCGGTGTAGCGTGATGGGAAGTGGATAAGGTAACTTAGCTGTAAATGTCACCGAACCATAGACGCACCGAACTCAATGTCAGGACGTTTTTCCACATTTAATGCCTGTAAAAAGAACTTGTGGTGCTATATGGATCTATGATTCCTAATTCCTTTATCTTCCTCTTGTATATTTCTTTTTTGATGACATGACGTGAACAGTTAGCTGACGGCCGCTGTGCTAATAATAGATAACGTTAGTGGTCAGTGTTCGTCTAAACCAGTGACCGCGACGCTGAAGTGTGTGAGAACAAATGAATAACATCAGTGTGAACCACGAACATTTGTTTATGTGGATTAAATATTTAAATTTTAATCATTCTGTGTCATTTTTCAATGTCAATCTTTTCATTATTTACATGTTTATGCCCAAAATGCTATATTATTCAAAGTAGTTGACTGTCATTCTCCTCTATGCTGTGTACGTTATTGATTAAATAGCCTAGCCTATTTAACATCGTTACAGGCACGATCGCGAGCATTCATTCATTCATTCAACTATTTTAAAAGACTGGAATAAACACCAGCACACACAAGCAATCTTTTTATAGTCAATTTAATTAAAAAATGTAAACCCAACAGGTATGAAATGTCAGAAAGAGAAAGAAAAAAAACAGTTAATGGGAAGACGAGCATAGGACTGCTGCAGTTTACTGGATATTTAGCCTATTTATTATTCAGATTGCACAGTTGTAAAGAAAATATATTTATAGGAACATTTCAGCAGGTTCAAGATAATTAATACAATGACCATTATATACTATTATATTATTTTAATCAATTCGCAGCCATAAAACATGTGATAATCCGCATTCTCATGTATGTAGGTCCGCTGAAGTATTCCGTCAAAATGGCTGACACGCGGCTAGGGGTCACGTGACTGGGAGATCCCTATAGAAATTGTTACAAAACTAATTATGAAAGTGTCCTTTATTTTTTAGTGCATTTGTTTTACAAAATATGGCTATTACTGTCATTGGATTAATATTATAACTATTATATAGTAGGTGTAATGTAAATAGACACTGTAACTAAAAGAGGTTTGAATTTTTCTTTGTTTAATTTGCACACTGAATATGGGTTGGAGCTTTTAATTTTGAACTCTCAAAGTGCACCAGATTGATGAATTTAACATTAAAATGCACAAAATTTTCTCACGGGGGGGCATGCCCCCGAACCCCCCTAGAAGAACCAAGGTCCACCCACCACAGTTTTAACAAAAAATCCTGTAAGAAACACTTGTATTGCTATGCCAGAGCCGCTTATAGCTTGTTTTAGGATTCACCACTGTGGAGTATAGTTCGACTGTATTAATAAATGTCAAATTTGTACTTATTTCATCTGTAAACTTACACTCGTTCCTATACTCACTCATTACATGGCATTAGTGGTTTTAATGAATAGGAGTTGGTATGCATATAATTAAGGGCGTGCAAAGATGGGTGGTGTTTATGATCATATAGTGGGCCGGTCTGGGCCAAAATGCCCGGGCCGATTTTTTGTCCCAGTCCAGCCCTGCTCACGGAAGATGTGTTTCTCTGTTGTCTCATCTAACAGTCGCATGATGTAGTTTTAATATTGAACCAGAAATTTAAAGCAAATACTCTGCATGATATTTAATCATCTTAAAGGAATATTCCATGTTCAAATTAAATGGTCAGTTTCAAAAGCATCTGTGGGGATAATGCCGATTACCAGACAATATTTTCGATTTGTTTAAAAAAGTTTGAACTTTTAAGTTTTAAAAAAGTAAGGCAATTTATGAGTTATTTCTTTATTTTTTAACAAACTGAGAGATGGGTTGAAATTATTTTCTGCGACCAATGCTGTCAATAAAGCTTAACATCTATTATTGTACCTGGATAATTACTTGGATTTTCACCTCTCTTTGGATGATAGTATAGTTTATATTGGCGTAGTAATTATTAAGACAACTTAATTCATTAGTAGGTGTACCAGTCAAATAGAGTCAATGGCTTATGGGTTTTTGAGGGCAGAAAATATTTAGCAGAGCTAATGCGCAGTGGAAACATTAGTGCCCTACTTCCATCAGCTGCCAATGAGGCCATCCTCTACAGTCCCTGATGAGCTTTTGCTTTTGTTAAACTGAATGCTGTTTTTGACCATCGCAGACTAATATAGGAGGTCATAGACTCTTGTGTTTGTATTTAAAGGGTGAAGTGCACAGCGACCACTGGTGAAGCAGAAAATGGTGTTCTGTTCTATTTCATTCTCAAGACAAATGAAGCTAGTCCAAGGCACTGTACTGTAAGGACTTGCATTTTTGCGTTACATATGTGTTAGTAAAACAGTCTCTTCCTGTTAAACCCTTTAAATCCTGACATCATTTTTTATGAAATAGACTAAATATATAACATCCAAAAAAGTTTGCATATGTGTTTTTGTTAAAGGAATAGTTGACTTAAAAATAAGAAATTCTGTCATCATTTACTCGACCTCAAATTATTTCAAACATGTATGAATTTCTTTCTTCTGCTGAACACAAAGGAAGATATTTTGAAGATGAAGAATAACCAAACAGTTGATGGACCCTATTGACTTCCATAGTAGGGAAAATAATACTTTGGAAGTCAATGGGGCCCATCAACTGTTTGGTTACCGACATTCTTCAAAATATCTTCTTCTGTGTTCAGCAGAAGATAGAAATTCATTGAAACAACTTGAGGGTGAGTAAATGATGACATAATTTTCATTTTTAAGTGATCTATTCCTTTAAGTATCATATTTGATACATCAGGCTTCTATGGCTCATAATATGATATAGGAGAATATGAAACCCGAGGAGGATAAACACCTCATTTTATGGAGAGGCCCAAAATGAACAAACAGGTGCAGTTTAGTGTTGCTGATATTTATGAACAAAAAAAGTAGATTAAATTCTGATAGATTATGTAAATCAGTGTCATCTTTATAATAGTAAAGCAGAATACATACATAGTTTACTACTTACATAATGCATATAAATATTAGCTGTCTTTCTATCTCCCAATAATATGTTTTGGTTAGATGATATTTAAAGCTGCAGTCCATGTCCAAAATGATCCAAACATTTTTTTGGAGCAAGTACATAACCAGCCAGTGTTCAAAACTATCTGCTTGCCTTAGCTCGATTCAAAACGGTAAGCTTGTAATAATGTTTTTAATTCCAGTGGTACTGGTGGATTTCCGCGGGAAATTCGAGCATGTCTTTGCACGTCACATCTGTACACATAAAGAAGGAGTCTCGGCTAGTAGGCTATATTGCGTGTGAGGATGTTGGAGGTGGAGAGTTATAGCCTTTTCTCACAGCACTTGATATAATTAAACATCAATTTGATGGCGGATCCAGAAAGGTTCATAGACAATCACCAGTGACAACTGGAGATTCACCCGTTGTAAAATGCAAAGACTTCGGACTGGCTACAGCAAAAAAGAGACTGCAACCGGGCCCATGCGAAAACAAGGATAAATATCGTAAGGGCATTAAATGTAGTCACGCAAAGCTGATGTTGTTAACATTAACAATTTGAGAACAAAGTATAATTTGCTATATGATATATCACGTCAAACCGTGCAAATTATAAAGTATGAGCTGTCAATCCAATGACAGAAAGCATGTAGAAGATTGTGTACAACAGGTTTTTCAGCAATGTTTTGATCACGTTAATAATTTAAAAGCCTTAGAATCTTGTGTATCAAATATGATACAGTATAGGTTATAATGGCAGTTCCTTGCCAATCAATGCAATGAAAAAAGACTTTATGACGTTTAGTCAAATGTCTAGCCAAGCAAGAATAGACCTGCACAATCATAACTTAATATTATTTCCTTACTTTTTACATGAATACAGCATCTTGGATTTCTTTTCATTTTTAGCAGACAAAGGGATCCCATCTTTGTGGAGACGGCTAGGACGTGAGGTGGGTTGATTGATTCATGGCCTGTAGTTGATCAGAGGGAAGCCATAGATTTATTAGTAGGCTTGACGACAAAGGGAGGAAGAGAGTCTGCATATGTTAATCCACTGGCTGAACGATGATCAAAGCTGAAACATGCTGGGCCCCTCTGAACGCCTCAGGGCAAACCAGGCTCTCCAGCAGTCTACTCAAAAGTGCAGAAGAGGAGTAAACAGATTAGAAAAATCAATACGCCATGTTTGGGGCTTGGCTAGATGTTATGGCTCATGGGGAGCTGGCCTTTAAATGCATATGCTGTAAAATTGAATCAGGAAAGTCGAGTTTAAGCTCTGACAACCCAGACTTAGACTGTCAATAATTACAAAAAAGTAGAACACTGTTTGTTGTCCTTGCGTTGGTACTTTTAGCAGATTTCACTACAGTATTGTTTACAGTGTTGCTGATTTAGATGCGTGTATATACTATACCGTTCAGAAGTTTGTGGTCAGTACAACTGCTTACAACATTGATAAGAAATATTTCTTGACCGCACCTGTTGTATAAAAAAAAAAAAAGTGAGCATAAGAGACTTCCTATGGTAAACTTTTTTTTTTTTACGTGCTGACTTTTGTATAGTAATATGTGTTGTACTCAGAATCCATAATGCATCTGTAACCCATGTCACTAAAGAAATCCTGTTGATGTAAGAAAAAGGAAAAAAGACTAACACTCATGAATATGTAAAAGTTATTTAATTTAAAGGAGCCGTATGTAAGATTGTGGCCAAAACTGGTACTGCAATCACTTTCAAATTACTATAGAGCGGTGTATCCCCTCCCCCTCCCCCCTGACGCGAGGTTGCCAGATAGGCTGCAGGATCCAGCAGGAACGTAGGCTGCTACGTAGCTGTGGTAACTAGAGCAGAGCTGGCAACCCCGATGCCGAAACACTACTGACTTTGTGATTGGTAGATAGGTGGAGGGTGGCGCTTCAGGCCAAAACACAACATGACAACATCAACATCAGTTGAGGGCTGCAACTTCACTTTTTAAATGACAATATCCTGGCCGGACTACTGTTGTCAGTGATATAAGTATTTGAAATGAACATGATTTCTTAATGTCTAGTGACATATCAGGGCCATTTTATGATTAACTGAAATACATTTCTTACATACAGCTCCTTTAATATCTGTGAAGAGAAAATAAGAAAATACATAAATTAAAACCATAAAACTTATTAAGAAAAGTTATTTAATTTAATAAGATGAAGATTGGTCCAATTAGACGAGTGGGAAGTTAGCCCCGCCTTAACAGGTGGATCCAGGACACAGACGATGCAACACTCCTTGCGATATAGAGAAGCAGCTGGCGCCATCCTAAAAAGAAGAGAAGAAAAAAATATAATACGCTCTATGCACGAACACTGCTGACGTATTTCCGCGTAATCTCAGCGCGTTCTATAGCGAAGTGTACAAGTGGCAAAACTTAAAAAAATAAAAAGCTTTATTTGACCTATTTTTATTGATCATTTTCCTAAATACATCTGACCAGTTGCTAACGCAGCCAGTGTTGTCACCATTTCCTTCTCCCCTTGAGCGAGTCTAATCTTCTGGTCACTGGTCCAAATCTAGAAACGGTGCACTCCCTTCACGCTCATTTCCGTATTTCACTGTTTGAGAGTGAGGGTTGCACTCTCTCCACGACGCGCGTTACACATCCAAATATTTTTGGCTGCTGGATGGAAGCAGGTTGGACATCAGCTTCTGAGTATCCTCTTGTAGCTGCTGTACTCATGACTACACAGTAAAATCTTCAGCTCATCTCCAGTTTCATTCTTGGCGTGTGACTCATCTCTTTGATGGCAACTGGTCTAGATTTCAAAGCAGAAGTGAACGCTATGTCTACTTTCACTGTCAGACCCTGAATCCATTATATGTTCCTCACCACCAGTAGGCTATGCTTCAACCCAGTTGTGTGCGAACACCTGTATTCTCTATGGCCCTCACTCTCCGAAGTTATGGCTCCCAGAGGATCAGCTGTCACTTTCAGCTTCTACCTGCTCACCGTGCTTAAACTCCCTGTTTGTCATGCTTGCTAGGACTCCTTAGAGGGTTAGTTCACCCAAAAATGAAAATGCTGTCAGTAATTACTCACCCTCATGTTGTCCCAATCTTCGGAACACAAATGAATATAATTTTGATTAAATCTGAGAGCTGTCTCACTCCTCCATAGGCTTCTCTGTAAAAACTTCAAGAAAAAAAGAAAAAGAATAGTTGAATAAAGTCGTTATTTTTGTTTGTTTTTGCGCACAAAAAGTATTCTTGTTTGGTTGGAACAACATGAGGGTGAGTAATTACTGACAGAATTTAATAGTTCTCTTGTCTGAGACTATTCTTGCCATAAATATGTGATTAATATTACTCTCAATTAAGGCTGCTCTGCAGATTATCAAGGGTGGTTAGCGTCTCTCTTTAAGCGTCACTTTCTTTGCAAAAAAAAAAAGCAGCCACTGAATAATAAAAATGTTGATTTTCTTTTCTCTTTAATGAAAAATTCTGTCAATTGTTTTGAAAGGATACGTGAAATGACTTTTTCCCCCGTTAGCTTGGTGTCTTTTAACTTCCTGCTTTTTAAGATGAGTGACTTGCGGTTATTATTTTTGTTTAATCTGCTAATAGATGTTTATCCCCTCAGGCTAATGTCTGAAAGTAGCTATCAGTTTTACTTATTTATTATGCACTTAATCTACATAAACGGCATGGAACTCCACCAGGATGTTCATGTGTGCTCTTTCTGTTCCGTTTCCAGCTGTGGGTTTGAAGCAAAGCAGGTCCATATTTTAAGAAAGCGGTTTTGCAGGCACCTGTCATGAACTCAGCATCGAGTGACTGGCAGATAACAGGATGCGATGCGTTCCTGCAGGATGATTGGCAGATCACTTCAGAGCTACTGAGTGGAGAAGATGTTTAATTGGAGAGCTATTACTTTGCTGTTGAATCACAGTGTGGAAGATATTTCTGAACACCCCCTCCACAATTTCATTAGACTTAAGGATTGTATGTTACCTGAGATAGTTCACCTAAAAGTATAATTCATAATTTACTCACCCTCATGCCGTTCTAAATCTGCATGATATTTTTTGCAGAACACAAAAAGAGACCCAGCTACACTGAAGCACCACTTCCCCACACTTAGGGGCCATTTATATGACACCATTTTCAAGAAGAAACGTAAAAAAAAGTGTTTTGGCCGTTCGTTTACACAACGGCATGAAAAGGGAAAAGGGGAACTTTTGAAAACAAGTTTCAAAGTGCAACTTTTTGAAAACGATACCGTTATCCTATCCATCTAAACAACAAAAATGCGAATTTGTGAAAACAGTGACGTCATGCGAATGCGTATTACGTGTTCAGTCTATAGGCGCTTAATGTTTCTTTACAAAGGGACATCGGCCTGACCTGTCATGAAAAATACCGCGGTTTTAGTCGTTTTCACAGATCCTTTTGAACGGGGAGAGCAAAAAAGGAAAACACTTTTACGTTTTTGGTACACCGTAGTCAGGTAAACATACCCTGTTTTGCCTGGTCTCGTCTGTATCTAGTGAGTTACTTGCCTGTTGT
Organism: Rutilus rutilus; assembly: GCF_951802725.1. NCBI lineage: Eukaryota > Metazoa > Chordata > Actinopteri > Cypriniformes > Leuciscidae > Rutilus > Rutilus rutilus. The sequence goes on along the minus strand of NC_140231.1, from coordinate 22,930,920 downwards.
TGCCGATTCTCCTCGATCCTCTTCGTCTGCCCGTCATCCTCTTCAGCTTTGCCAACCTGGAAAGCAGACAATCTTAAATAACCAAGAAGTTTTAGTTGCATTACTTAGTGTTAAAGGATAGAAATGGATGAGAAATATCAACAGAAATTAATTGCAGCTGATAATAAATTAATGGGGGTTGCTGGGATTGCCATTACTGTGGTGGTTATCCCTCATTACTGGCATGTGATAAAAGTGCTATTGCATTTGTACGCCCATACCACTGGTACCCACAATGCTTTGATGAAGTGAAGGTCTGTTACCCCTCAGTGCTCTTGACTCCATTTATTTATTTATATGTTTCTGGATAAGAAGTGTAGAGACATTTCAGCTGCCAAGCTCAACTTCAACTTCTAGCAATAAGTTGGAAGGACCCATCACAACTGAAAATAGCTAAAACCACACTTATGCTCAGTGTTAGTATTCAAATCTCTTCTAAACATCCTGACTGAATAGTCAACAGCATAATATGTTATCTGTTGCTTGGCTATTGAGGTTATAATAAGAATATTTTACCCACTACAAAGCCTCTGTGGTATCCTCTCTCCTTTTCCCGATGTTGCCTGTTCAGAGCTTGGCTTTTCTACCCCATCTATCTCTCTCCCTCTTTTCCCCTTCATGTCAGAACAAATGCTTATTTATACTGCCTGGGAAAACAGCTGTTTGGAGGCACCAGTCGACTGGGTGACAAAAACAGTCTGAATGTGTAATGAGAAGAACACGGCAGCTTGTCTCCACGCTCTGCGGGACGCCTCACTCTGCAAAACAAATAAAGGCAACAAAACGAACGGAAACGATGTTGGAAAGTGCTGTGGCAAAGTTTAATGTGCTCTCTAATTACATTTAGCCACAGTAGCAGATTGAGTACATGGACGCAGAGCTAAAGGTTTGGGGGTGAATCAGCGGTTGTTTGCTTGACGCCACATTCGGCGTTGGAGGTCAGCGAAAGGTATTTGTTTCCAATCAAGGCCCACTGCAGCAGAAGATATCCGACAACAGCATGGGGAATCAGTTTAGTCGAGCGTATGCTGTGCTTGATTGTTCTACGCAGGCTTTGGCGTATCTGCTGGTAATTGGGAGTGCAACTGGTCCGCTGCAGTAATTAGTGGAAACGCTGCCTGATTACACTGCGCGGATCACATTGGGATCACTCTGATTTTAGAGGATCTGTCAGTCATTTTCCTCTTTGTAATGTCGTCTTTGTTTATTTTTTTACTTGTAACATTTTTTAAATAAAAGCTATATATTAAGGTCATATTTTTTCATACCTTAGATTAGGGTCCAATTCTCACTATTAACTAACAATTAACTGCGACTTTTGCCTCAAACTCCTAATTACTGCTTATTAATGGTAGTAGTAAGGTAGTTGTTAAGTTTAGGTATGGGGTAGGATTAAGGGATGTAGAATATGGGCATCCAGTATAAGGCATTAATATATGCTTTAAGTACAAATAAACAGCCAGTATCCTTATAATATGCACTAGTTAATAGTGAGAATTGGACCCTAAACTAAAGTGCTACCAAAAAAATCTTGCCACATTGATTGAAGGTACTACCATAGCACTAGGCCTTTAAGCTGTGGTCACATTAGCAAAATTTCAGCCAAATTTTGTGGGAAGAAATGTCAAGTCACCTTCAAAATCAAGCATATTTCTGTTAGTCAAAACAATGAATTCATGTGACCAACTTGAACATGAGTGAAATCCGCTTGGGAAACTTTTTTGCCCTCATGGGAAACTCCCATTCTCACAGATTACTTTTGAAGTGACTGGATTTTGCCCACATAATTTCACAGAGCAATAGTAAACGTGACCACAATTTTAGGCTGAGGTTATTCAAAGGTTGTTAATGAAAGTCTTCAAAAGTTATTATATAGTTTTTGCTTGTTAGTTTTTTTTTTAGTTCATTTTAAAATTTCTTTAGTCCTGTCATAAAATAAAGATTTATTTGTACATCACTTCATTTCAAAGCAATTAAGAAAGTCGTACTGTAATGTCAATAATGCCTTCGTGTTTTACCATATAGAGCAAGTTTTAGGGCTGGGTGACATGATGATATAAAACGATGATAGAAGTTATCCTCCGGAATAAAAGTGCCAGGCCTTTCAAACAAGGGTGAGATGAAAGGGTGCTAATGTTAAGTGATGTGACAGACAGCTTGATTCTCCCTTAAGAGGTCTATTAATTTTATTTAAGGGATCTTTTGTGGCGGGTCCATGACGCATGGCTTTCTGTGCCGGAGGGACTGTTGAAACAAAGGTTTGGAGCGTGTCTTCTCCCAGCCGGACCCAACCCGGTGTCCTAACCATCTCCTGCACTGCACATGAAGCCCTCGGGGAGCACCCCGGGACGACACGACTTTAATAATTGAAAAAGCACATGGTCCATGATTAGCTTATTAGGGCAAGGGTAACTAATTACCTAATTTTATTGTCAAAGGGGGCAGAAGGGGGCAACAACAGGGAAGAGTCTGGATCACAGGGTCCCCATGCAGCAGGAACGGTCTCGCTCTCTCTCAACCTGTTGCAATGTGCCTCACGGCATCCCTCCCCCGTCCTGCTGTTCAGGTTCGTGTGACATCTGCTCCGAGACGCTGCGTGTCCCCCCGTGAGACACGCCTCCCCTCCTCCCACCTCATGCAGATGTTGCAGTCCCCTGGTCTGGTGCAGGCCTGCAGAGCGCGCCAGACCCGTTTGAAGTGTGATGAAACGGAATGGAGCGAGCCGCTCGGGGGCTTTGGGAGCTGGTTGAGGTGTGTGTGTTGGGGGGGTTTGTTGAAGGGCCAGTGAAACTGGCTCATTACAATATCACTCAGAACCAGATCCGAGGGTTGAGTTGTTCCCCCTCTGCTGTTGCACGTCCCCACGGGACGGGATGGAGAGTTGTCTGGAGCCGACTACGAGTGTTGCTTTCTCTGTCTGTCTCTCCCAATTTTGCGCTCATTGTCTGTCTTGTCATCTGCCCCATTTTCTTTAGATTTATTTTACGTTTTTTTTTCTTTCTGGGCTTTTTTTTTTTTGCACAGTCCAGGCCTGCATTGAGCGCCCTGCTTTGCTGAGTAAGAGTTTGGAGCAGTTTTTAGTCAAAGAAGCTGATGTAGCTGTCAAAAATTAATCATAATACATATTAAAGAAGATAAGATTGCAAATATGAATTATTATAGAGAAAAAGAAAGAAAATGTAAATGATGCTTGCCTCTGACAAACTGACCATGTTAATTTTAGAGTCAAAGCAGTTGCTGGCTTTCTGGGTGGTTGCTTACTAGCCCAAGTCAGAAGTGGCAGGTTTTAAATCAGTATTATATGGTTTGGGTAATGGCGTACCTCTCCTCAAGTCACGCGACCTGAGATATCATTTGATTTTGTTGCACAAACGATGCAAAAGTTTGTTCAAACCTTAAAGTATGAGCAATAGTAACATTGATAACCACTAATTACCACTAAATGCACTTTTTTTCTATTACAGAAATTGTATAGTAAAAAAGAAATTGTGCAGAATCAGCAACATTATTCATTGCGAACACTGCAAAAGCACTTTATATTACTATACAAATTTGATATTTATACTGTGACACATTTATAAATACACACACACACACACACACACACATATATATGCTCATTTGTAAGCAAAAGTAGATGCCAAAATATGACAATTTTTATGTGTGTTCTACTCATGGTAAGCTTTAAGAATACAGCAATTTATTATTAATGTTATTAAAGATATGTCATGTATAAGTGTCCAAACTGCTAAGGTTTGCATGAAATATGGGATGCCGCATTAGTGGGGAGGTTAGGTGAAGTGCTGGAGGAGAGGTAAACTGTTAAAGATCAAAGTGAAAAACAAAAGCAAATTTCAAACAAGCCTCTGGAGTTCAGCAAGAAACTTTTTGGTCCTCTGATAATACTTAGATCTATAAATGTTTCCTTTATTTATTTATTTATTTATTTACTTGTTTATTTTTAAAATTATTCATTGCAATAATAATTTGGGCCTAACAAGCACTTGTGGGAGACGGCTTTCTTTCGCATCTTTCTTTCACCGCACTATAGTGCAGGGAGCTGTGGGATTTAGGGAACTATTAGAGAGATTTTTTTATTTGTAGCTAATGAATGCTATGCATTCTATTTTTTGCCCTTTTTGTATATTTGGTTGTTGTAACTAGAGATTGAATGTAGTGTCAGAGAATTTACAGGCCAAGAAATTCAAGGTTCTTTTGATTTATATATTATAAATATGTTTATATTATGTGATTACACACACACATCAGCCAATCACATGGCCGCAACTTTATTTATGCATGTAGACATGGTCAAGACGATCTGCTGAAGTTCAAACTGAGCATCAGAATGGGGAAGAAAGGTGATCTAAGTGACTTTGAACGTGGCCTGGTTGGTGTCAGATGGGCTGGTTTGAGTATTTCAGAACCTGCTGATCTACTGGGATTTTCATGCACAACTTTCTCTAGAGAATGGTTTGAAAAAGAGAAAAGATCCATTGTTGGTCAGAGGAGAATGGCCAGACTGGTTTGAGCTGATAGAAAGGACACAGTAACTCAAATAACCACTCATTACAACTGAGGTCTACAGAAGAGCATCTCTGAACGCACAACATGTCGAACCTGGAAACAGATGGGCTACAGCAGCAGAAGACACAGCGGGTGCCACTCCTGTCAGCTAAGAACAGGAAACTGAGCATATTCGCACGGGCTCACCAAAATTGGATAATAGAAGATTGGAAAAACATTGCCTAGTCTGATGAGTCTCAATGTCAGAATTAGGTTAGGGTCAGAATTTGGTGTAAGCAACATGAAAGCATGGATTTGTTTCTGCCTTGTTCAGTTCAGGCTGCTTCTGGTGTAATGGTGTGGGGGATATTTTCTTGGGACACTTTGGGCCCCTATAGTACCTACCTGAGCATTGTTACTGACCATGTCCATCCCTATGACCTCACTGTACCCATCTTCTGATGGCTACTTCCAGCAGGATAACGCGTCATGTCATATTCAAAGCTCAGATCACCTCAAATTGGTTTCTTGAATATGACAGTGAGTTCACTATATGCAAATGGCCTCCAGTCACCAGATCTCAATCCAACAGAGCACCTTTGGGATATGGTGGAACGGGAGATTCGCATAATGGATGTGCAGCCGACAAATCTGCAGCAACCACGTGATGCTATCATGTCAATATGAACCAAAATCTCTGAGGAATGTTTCCAGCACATTGGTGAATCTATGCCACGAGGAATTAAGGCAGTTCTGATGGCAAAAGGGGGTCCAGCCCAGTACTAGCAAGGTATACCTAATAAAGTGTACCTAATGAAAATGTATATAGTGATAAACAATGACAGTTCTTACTTAACCTAAAGTTTTTCTATACTTATCCTAATGGAAAGTGCCCCTACTGTTGCTATGTATGGTTACCTCCTCAGGTGAACACCTCTTCTGCTCGCAAGCATGTTTTTTTTTGCTCCAGGTGAAGTTATGCATTCTAACTTTTGGTTACAAATTTTTTATTTGTAAATGCTATTGAAATATTCCTTATTTAATATGAAGTAAAACTGTTATGTCATATTTTTTTTACTTTAATGCTTGACTAATTTCAAACCCATCCGTAATTCACACTCCGGTTTACAAATACTGCAAACTACTAAATCATATAGAAATTCAAGCCGTTTGTTGATGTTGAACAGAAATTCCACTTGTTGAATCGTGATGGTTTATGAGTTTTACAGGCACACTGACCACATGTCATCTGAGTAGTTGAGCATCGTCCCAGTAATATCTGCTCTCTGAGAAGTTTGGCGGTGACCGGAGTCCACTCAAAACAATACAGTCAAACTGTTGTTTCAGCGTTAACTTTCAAACGTTAAAAAGACTCACGTATGAAGACAACTCTGTGAACGTGGGCTTATAATGACCTCCCTGCTGAATCCGTTGCAGCGTTCCCCAGATGTCCCACTGAGCAGTGCTCAGAGACTTTGATGTTTGCAAGATGCAACTCTCTTTGTAAATATGTACGTTATTGAGAGATGGAACGCTGTTGTTGTCGGTTTTATGAAGAGTCTTATAGAGGCCTTATGCATGCTGAATGCTTGAATATTGTGGGGTGAACAGATGGTATGGTTTTCCCATTTTTTTAGACTTGCCAGAGGCTCACATCTTCAGCCCGGTCAAGTATAGGAAGTCTCAACTCATCTACTATGATTGCCCTTGGCTGGTAAGAGGAGATTGAAAACAAAGATGTCTTTTTGAATCTACATTGACAGGCCAGCTGTCATCAAAAGCATCACATTTTCTGTAATTTTATGTAAACCATTGCAAAGTTTGGTAGCCATTTCAAAGTGGCGCTGGTCGTCAACATAACACATTTAATCAATGATTATTTATAGAATATTGAGATAATTGCTTCAGTCTAATGACTTTTACCTCTTACGTCATTGTCTTCAAGGTTCAAAGCTTCAATGATTGTTTACCAGATCCAGACTGCATCTTTAGGAGTGTGAAGTTGCTATGTGAAGGTTTAGGCTTTTGGGAGCCCCTCCTCTCAACCCCGTGTTGACAGCCCACATGAGTGCTGTGCATGGCCTGCCCAAGGCAAGACCACAGGCGACGCATCTCTCCTGTGGGCCTCCTTCAGGATCCTCCATACCTCACATAGCCCATGCAGCACCCCTCTCTCCTTCCCACCGTCTGCTTGTAGAAGGTATAGAGAAGATTTATTTGGGGGTGTCCTCAGGCATCCAGGTTTTCCGATGCCACCCCGTGCCACTGCCACAACGTTAAATGACTATTTTTGGAGTGCAAATCTCAACTATGTGACTTTCCGCTCACTGCACTAATGCACCGTGACTGCTGGGCTTTCTAAGGGAGGTATGAGGGAGGAGGGAGGGGGGAGGGGGGGGGGGGGGGGGGGTGTACCTTTAGTTAACTGCAAGACACGTATACCAGACTGCCGCTTTACCACCATCCACCCCTCTACATTTCTTGCTTTTTTTTTTTTTTTCTGTCTTTGTGTCTGAGTCTTGACTATCAACATTAATGAGACGTTCTTCAGCTGGCCGGATTCACAAAGAAAAGGTGAGGAGGAAACAATATGGTATTCTGGAAGCTCTCTGACTCTCTGCCTATTTGAGTCTTTTTGATATAAATGAAACCCGGAGAGCGGGACGGACACTGCATATGAAACAAGCCCCTGTATCGTTTGCCCAGTAGAAATAGCCTATCCCAGTAGGAGAGAGCAAAACTCTGTATATAGCGTGTTGTGCATGCACTTTGCAAATGCGAGGTTCGAGAGTTGCTGGAATTGCAGTAATAGTTCAATTCATAATTAATAGTATCTGATTTGCCTGATTGCATTTTAGCAGTAAGGGATTAACTATATCTACAAAGACTTAAGTATTTATGATCCTTGATAGAACTATTAACGGCAAATAGCCATCTCCTTGAATATTGATTATTGCTAATTAAAAATTCATTTTGATAAGGAAGTCGACAGTCTCTCAACCTCCTCAATATTTTCGCCTGCTTAAAGTTGTCTCTGCTTGCGGTTTGGGCTATCAAATGCAGAGGAAAGCTTAAGGCACTCATTAGTTGCACCAAAGGCAAAGGACATTGTGTTAAAGAAGGGCAACTGTTGAATTTTTTTCAAAGGTTGTGAGAGCCAGGGAAAAGGGGTAGTTACTGTTGTTTCTCCCAGATTATTCTAGGTCATGTACAATTTAGAATCTATTGACAGGAGCATACTGTTGATTGACCCTGACAATTTTGACAAAAACAAACAAACAAACAAATGAATAACATGTTTACAGTAATACTTAATATGGATGCCTAGCGGGCAAGTGTGCAGCACTGCGAATAAATAAAATATGGAACTATAATACTGTTTTGAAAGTAACCAAAGCACTTTAGCACATTACACGTGTTAGCATTAGACTGGTGTGAAAGAATTGCTTACCGACCATGCCTGTGCAAAGCTTCATCAAATATTTACACTCAGAAAAACCAAACCCTGTTACTTTGCTTCATTTAGTATATGTGGAGCCATGAATATGCAAATTAGCCCCGTCTCAACTCACTCACACCAGTTTAGAGATCCACTCACTTAACTTTACTGTAGTAAATGCTGCACAATGGCAAGTGGAAATGCTGTCAAACTGATTCAGAAGAAGTGGAAGAGTGAATTATACAGGCTCGTCTACAAGTCGATGTATCAGAATGGTAATGCATTTTATGTATCGCACTCTACAACGTCAGACACATAATGGTAATTAATATGATTAGCCTTTTGCTTGACTACGTTATCAAACAGCTAATAATGTGTTGCTTATGTTACACAAACCATGTTCCCGTTCGCCATCAGAGTCAGACAGCTGCAATCAGCATCAGCAACTTAGAACGTCAGTGGAGAAAGGCATATATTTCATTGTAATATACATTAATTCACCTGCTTTGTTGCTAAATGTACACGATTTTTCATATCAACAGAAATGTGTCATTTGTAAAAATTATATCATCATTTTTATACTCTTATTTCGCTACTATCAAACTTAATGTCAATCTCTAAATTAATTCTTAAAAGGATGGTTTCCATGCCATTTCAAACCTGTGGGACTTACTTTCTGGGACTTTGGAACAAAAACAAAAAACTGTTTTTATCCATACAATGAAAATAGGTGGGGTCCAAAACATCATAAAAATTAAACAAACAAAAAAATTTGGGGGGTAAACTGTCTCTAATAACTGCTTAATCATTCGATACTACAATACTGTTGAACTAATATTAAATGATGGCAAATGATGGCCGTGGCATAGTCATTTGTGCTGTCGCTGTCAATAAAAGTTGCAAAAGACCAACAATTTAAGTGCAATAACTTCAGTCTTTGAGAAGATGCAGAGGCTGCTGTAAAAAGTCCAAAATGGTAAACTGGAACAGGGGAAACTTTTCCCCAGAGCTGTGCCCTTTAGCAGACAGAGATTAGTCGCTACTCTCTTCACGGCTCTGGATAAGTTAACAAGTCAGCAAGCTTTATCACAAGATTTATCCAACAGTGTTTGAAGTCAAGTTGTTACACGCAGTTTATATTATAGATTTACTATGTCTGTCATAAAACAGATGTAAGTTGGATCATTAGAGAAGTTTTTGTTAGATACACCGGTCTCTCTGAATTACAAACGATTTTTCTTTCCACACTGAAGATGATGGTGCTGAATGACATGACACAATCACAGCCAATCAGGAGATATTTTATGTTTAATGTGGTAATGTGGAGTGGAATTGTGGACCAATGAGATTTCATTGTAACTTTACAAATGATTTCCATTTAAAAAATGATTCTTTTGAACTTTCTAATAATCAACAAATCCTAAAAAATGCATCATGGTTTCTACAAAAAAACATTTTTCAACTGTGATAATAACAAGACATGTTTCTTGAGCACAAAATCAACATATTAGAACGATTCTGATTCATGTGACACTGAAGACTGGAGTAATGATGCTGAAAATTCAGCTTTGCCATCACAGGAATAAATCACATTTTAAATATATTACAGTTTTTCACAATTGCTAAGACACATTTCTTGAAACATTGATCCATTTTCTCACAACATTTAAAACAAATCATCAAACTACTTTCACGAAACCCTTGACTCTTCTGGCAAAAGCAAACAATCGGCACAAAACCATTTCACCTGTACTCAAAATCTAACAGATCATACACACATCCTTCAGTATTAAAACATTACAGATCATTCATTAGACACTACAACAAAAAATGGAGAACAAGGCATACAGAGCATATAGTTACAGAAACAAATGTATAATGTATACAGTAAACAAATTATGCAGTTACATAAAAAAGTATTGTAATCAAAACTTAGTAAGGTGAATATATTGCACACTGAATATACTCCAAGTATTGGATTGAATATTGCATAGTATTGAATGTCTGTATGTTCAACACTTGCATACTGTAAAAATACAGTAGTTCAAATTAGGGTGCGAATTACACAATGGCCTTCAGGCGCGTTAGAAAGATTGGGTGCACACTGCACATATATATATTTATGTATAACTATTCTAGTGATGAACACATGCATTGATTGACAGATAAACAGTGTTGTTGTTGAGGTTTTATAGTGTATGTAATGTTAATGGAATGGCCCATTTCAGTGGTGCATGGCCAAAATTACAATTTAAAATCAGTCAGACTTGCAAATGTGTCTTCATATGTGCAGGTAAATCCCCCCCCCCCCCCCCCTTTGTGTTGATGTCCTTCAGGAGGGATCAAGACTTCTTTCAACTTTGTGTTGGGTCTGGCCTTAGGACTTTGTTCATATCACAGGCAACGTTGTCTTTTGCCAGACAAAGGGGAAAAACCCTCTAGTGTGCCGGATCCTGCCTTGACGACACTCTCCACACCTTGCTTTGTCTCTTCCTCTTCCTCGTCCTCGTCCTCATCCTCTTCCTCCTCGTCCACCACCTCTTATACATATTCTTCCCCTCATGGTTTCCATCCATTGTTCATATCAACATTCAGTGCACCTGTTTCCACCTGTGCACACTGTCTGAATTGGCTTATATTTCGTACAGTTGGTTTTGTGCTTAACTTTTGTCTCATGCAAGCGCATCACAGTGCAAAATGTGTTTTAGAGAGTGAGAATGTGTGAGTTTTGCAAAAAAGGCTGAACTTGTTTTGGTTTTGCAGAAAGAGTGATTTATTTAGGGTTTAGACCATTGAGTATTTGTTTTGGAGAATGGGGTTTAGTAACTTAGCAATTTTGAAAAACTGTCAAACAGAAAATGGTCATTTTAAAAGGTAATAATATTTTAAAATAATGTCAAAAACATAAAAAATCTTACTGATCCAAACTTTTGAATAGAAGTGTATGTGAAAAAGTCCTTGCATTAAGCCAACAAAAAGAAGTGTCTTGACGTTGTTATGACATGATCAGTTTCTCAGAGAGACAAACACTTCAAAATTTATAATATTTTGTAACATTTTTATTCATTTATAGTATGCTTCTTAGCTGCTTAAGAAGACAAAATAATACGTTTTTATTTTTTTTATTTTTTTTTAACATTGATAAATGACATCTAATCTTTGTCTCTTTTGAAAGCACCACTGATCAAATCATTTTGGGAGCACATTAGCAACGCCGTAATTTCATATTCTCAGCCTGTGAAAAAGTATGTTTGCCAGAGTTAGAGTACAGTCAATCTGGATGCATGTATTCACTTTTATCAGGGCCTCTTTGTTTGGCTCATTGCTCTCGCTTTCTGTATTAATGAGTGTGTTTTGCTCTGTGCATTTGCTGCTGTTTGGATTTGTTTGTCTCAGTTTGTTAAGGGTTTAAAAGGCTCGAAATAGCCCCCCCCCCCCCAACAAATATGGCCAATCATGCTGGCAACCAGGATACTGTTTTTCCTCATGACTGTTCCAGTTTATGAGAACTTGTTCCCACACCTCAAAGCATTTGCTACGGCCTGCTAATTGACTGTAACGCCTGATGTTGACTTGAGAGCCAGCAAGTGTCAACTTGGACAGTGTACATGCAATTACCATGGCTAACACTGGTCACAACTGGTGTCTTAGCATTTAATGAGTTCTCTCTTTGCAAAATTGTGGCCCGCTCAGTCTTCAACTGAGAGTAAACACACTCAAGAGGTCCTAAAGGAGGCCAGAGACTTGACACTTCCACGGGGATGCAAGGATAACGTACCGCGGAGTCCCGTGAGGGCCGCTGATGAAATAATAATGTGTTGGGTACAAACATGCAGCTGAAATTTGCACATGCTGCATGAAAATCTTTGTCTTATATACCGCCTATGACGATTCTTAGTGAAAAGTTATCATGCAAATAGACCCCCCTTGTCTTCTCTCCTTTGAGAGCAGTAGGCCCATTGTCTGGATTATGTTATTGTTTATTTTGAAAACAATTAAAGTAGTTGATTATACATTTCATAATTTGTCTTTCAGGAGAATTACGCTAATGCAGTCTGTTTGAAGATGCTCCTAAGACGGGATCCCCAGTGAAAGGAAGGTACACACTTTTTGCACTAAAAGGATAGTAGTAAATATCATAGTGTGACTAATTGCAATTCATCTAATCAGGACTTCTGCATGTCAGTGTTTACATTTCATTAAAACCATTTCATGCTGATTTCTTGCAGGATTGTAAGTGCAGTTGCAGAAAAAGGCACTGTGTTTCCCTGTACTGATCTCAACCCAATGATTTGGCATAACCCTAAACTGAAAATACTCTCATTATATTTACTCACCCTCATGTTGTTCTAAATCTGACCGTCTTTCTTCTGTGGAACACAAAATAATATATTCTGAAGAATGTTTAAATGATTTCCATACAATGAAAATCAATGGGGTCCAAAACAAATTTTTTAAAATATCTTCTTGATCCCCTTAAGAAAGAATAGTATAAAGATTTGGAACGACATTAAGTAGACTGTGTCTATTGTTGTGACTTCAAAGTACAATCCTGGCAAATTCAAAGGGATCACATACTTTTCGCAGCAACTTTATTGCATTGAGTAATTTCTGCCGAGACATAACGCAGGTTGTAGAGTTTCCTTCGACACTTACTTCAGGTGGAATTAATGTTCCATTGACATTAGAGAAACCTAGTTCCTGTGGTTGTTCCTCTGTTTTTGACCAATCAGCATCTTCTATTTACACTCAATGCTCTCGTTCAACTTTTTCCTGTTTTTATAATAGACTCTCACCCAACACGGGCCACTCTCTTTCCCACGAATGTCACTGTGCGGCCTTTCACAATGAAAGAGGTATGAGAACCAAAGAGAGAGAGAGAGAGAGACATGTCAGCTTGCGCCCTCAGTCACGGCCGGTTAGTTAAAGCAAATGCAGTTGGCCTCCTGAGAGAGCGCGGGCCAGCCGAGGGTGCCAATCACAGCTGTACCCGGGGCTTTCCTGTGTTCCGTTCGCCGCAAGCTACTTTTTATTAATTTAATAAACATCCTGCAGAGAGCGGTGAGCTTCAGCCACAGACAGCAGCGCTGCTCAGGTCCTAATGAGAGGAGCTTACTTTAACCCGACGCACATAAAGGAGACAACTCCAACAAACGTATCCACACAACCTTTGACACACAGACTCTTTAACATCTCATATTCCAGAATGATGTGGGCCGTCTTATTTATTTATCTAATGCCTAATTTATTACTATTCTGGGATTGGCAGGCACTTTGCAGGGGCTAACGGAGAACACCTCGCATGGAAAAATAATGGTGATCTTACTTTAAAAGCGGCTTCTTCCGGCCCTGATCGGCTCAGCGTGGACAGTAGCGGCAACGGGAATCATTAAACTCGCCCTCTTCCTCTCAGCTCATGAGTATACACACAGCAACGTGGTAAAAAACACTCTAACCATTACCATAATGCCTGGATAATGGCGACAAGAGAGTCTAGATGTCAAACACCGGAAAGTGTAAATTCCCCCGTAATAGAAATTTCACTTCTTTGCCTTCATTTCTCTCTTCCTCTATGTTCCCTCCTGTTCCCAACCCTCTTTATTCTGTACTGCTACATATATTCATGAATTCATGTTTGTGATGAAAACTTATGCGGATTGAGGGTAAAAAAACAAACATAAAGTGTATTTTGACGAGGATCTGCCTCGTTTCAGTGCCAGAGACTTGCACCAGCTTCAGTCCTCAGGGACGCACCAGGACGGTAGACCCTCATTCCGTATTTCTCTTCCTCTTTTCTCCTTCCCCCTCCATACTATGCTCTCTCTCTCCATCCTCTACCTTGGCCCTCCCTTGCTTTCCCCCCCCTCTGTCAAAGTCAGTTACAGACAGAAGATTTCTCCTTCTTAAATAATTCACAGGTTGATTAATAGACTCACAAGGGTATAATTAGACAGGGGAGAGACAGTGGCTAGTGTAACCAGTACAGTGCTTATGGGAATTAGAGAGCAGGATTAATAAGGAAACTGAGAATACTGCGAGTGTTCAGAAAATGTGTTGGTGGTTCAGGTTGGAGAGCTGAGCGGGTTTGGGATGGGGGAATGGGGGGAGGGCTGTGTACTGTATGAAGCACTTTCTCCAGGAGCAGAGAGCCAACGTTTGTTTGATGTGGAAATTGGACAGTTTGAATCCGTCTCTTTTAATTTTTCACAAGTTACAGGGACCCCCTTGGTATACCACACTTTTCTAAAGGAAATCAAATTAATTTGCCTTTCCTTTTTACAGTCTTCCTTTTTTTGTGGCCCCTTTCTGAAATGTCTTATCCAGTAACCCCCCCCCGTCTTCTCCTTTTTATTTGCACTCGTAGATCTATAGGAGGAAGTGCAGCTGCTATCATCAGCATATAAACTCAGAGCCGTCGCCTCTAAAACGGGATTGGGCTACTTTTGCATTCTGAAAGGGACGAGTTTTGTTGTGCGAGATTGCCGTTCGTTGCGAAAATCCGCCAGACAGATCTCCGCTTCAAATGTAAACAGCTTCTTATCCCTTCGCCTGCACAGAGCAAATCAGAAATGAAACAAAACGTATCAACGCAGAATCCAAAAACACATTTCAGAGACATTTATTTTCACCTTACAGTGAAGAGAGGAGGAGACTTATGGGACTTCACTTATGATGCTGCATATTATTTTGCTGTCTTACCTCTTGTCTTTTGTTTCTCATTTAAAAGATGCATTTGTGGAATGTATTCTCTGTCCTGTCCCATGTGTGCGTTTTGAATGGTAGACAGCAAAATCCTTAGCGTGGTCTGAATGGGTCCACCAAACAGAGCTGGTTGTATTTATCTGCCTCTTTTCTCTCTTGTTTCTTCCATCTGTCTCCTCCAGATGTTTTCTTCCATTCTCACAATGCATCTGATCTGTCAGTGAAGAAAAGGCAACATGACAGCACTGTTTGCACAAGCTCATCCCGGGCCATTTCATCCTCCGCAGCAAGACATGCATGCAATGAGCCCCCAGGTGATTCAAATGGGGGATTTGATTCAGTTTGTCTCTGAAAATGAGAATAGTTTAAATGTAGCTATATAAAAACTTGCAGCCTCAGTACTTGTTGCAAGCTATTTGTGTTGTATAGCTTGCTAAGATATAAGCTTTTCAAAAATGTAAATATATACATTAAAAAAAAAAACATGATAAAACTACCTAGAACACTTTAAAAATATGATTCGTTACCTGTCCCCGGTCTCTAACACTACACTTTATTAATACATATAATGATTAAAAACTGTGTGTGTATGTGCATGTGACTCCATGTCCCATCCAAGTATTTTTCTCATAAGCAATCCATAAAATTTTAGATGAAACACGTTTTAGCCATAACAAAAACTGGTTACTACTTTGAAGCATTTTTTTTTTAAGAATGTATATATTCTATTATGTTTTTATAGTTTTAAAATACATTTTATATGATTTATTGTAAACAAAATTTTTATTATAAATGATTTATCCATGAACACTATTATTATTATAATTTTTTTGAAAAATAATGTGCCTTCATAATCTTTAATTAAAATAATTTCTCCTCTCTCTGATGATGTGTTTACTGACACGAGGGCGGGACAACGTGTCACTCACATGTGATCTCAGCAATGGCAAACCACAACTATCCAATCAATTCTGATGGACAAAATCAATTACCACCCTACTTTTTTTTATGTTTCATAGGGAAGAAAATACTGTAGCAACTTCCGTTTCATGGTGACTTTAAAATAAAATAAAATAAATCCATGTCATGACCCCTTTAGTTTAGTAGCGTTGCTACTATCAGTAACCTAAAAGGGGGCGCCAGTGTTCCCAGCAGTTTTGGTTTATTTATCTAGGATGGCATTAAAGCTCTGTACACCTGATAAAGGGGGTGTCAGGAGGCCTCTGACAGCCTCAGAGGCTGCTGAGTTTTTGCGATTTGGTTGCTACGCCGCCAGAACAAGGAAGAGCCTATGGCAACTTTGAAGTTTTGACAGACGAAGGTCTCTGAACATCCCTTAATCTTGACTTTCCTCAGACAGTACACACGGCAAGTTCACGCTGTTTGCTTTCTGCTTCTTAATGACACAAACAAACCATTCACCCACCACACATCATAAGATTTCATCAACCTTAATGCAAGCTCTGGCTGATTTCTTCAGACGCAAAAGCCCCTTAACTCTCTCAGAAACTAGCCGTCTCCAAAGAGCGTACGCACGAGCGTGTGGGAAGACGCGGCTTTCCGCTGGGTGCAGATGAGCTCTCGCGTGTCGTGTGGGGCTTTTTGATCGTACCTGAGTGTTTTTGTTAGCATGCTGCAGGAAACTGCCTGGTGTGATGTGTTGAAAACCAGATCAATAGCAAGCAACTGTAAACGGATGGCTCTGTCAAAACGGATTGTCCTGACAAGAGACAGACTGTGCGCTTAACACGCATTCATCAATCGAACTTCATTTGTCCCCCAAAACAGAAGTAAATATAAAATGGGAAAGCAGTAAGGAGTGTTTTGTCCATGAACTAAAGTTCATTTTACATTGCTTACAATTTATAATAATAACCTATATGCCCATACTACCTAATAGGGCATAGGCCTTTACACAAATTGTGGGAAGTGTAACTCATCCAACCATACATCCTACAGACATCAATGATTCCTTGTATTGTGTAGTTTGCAATCAGTCTTTCTTTTTCTTACTTTCATTTGAACACAAAATAAGGACGTTAAATACATTTTATGTCCATATAATGAAAGTCATTTAAAATATATTTTTCTGTGTGTGTTTTCACAGAAGAAACGAAGTTGTTATACAGGTTTGGAATGACATGAAGGTGAGTAAATGATAACAGAAGAGAGTATTTAGAAAGTATTTGACAGAAGAAAATATTTAGTATTTTTTATAATAGGCTGACAATCTGATATTTTTTATTTATTAATAATTTTATTCAGCAAGGGCACATTAAATTTATCAAAGACAATAAGGACATTTATAATGTCACCAAAGATTTCTTTTCCAAATAAATGCTGTTGTTTTGAACTTTCTTTCCATCAAAGAATCCTGAAAAAAGTATCGTAAATATTAAGCAGACCAACTTAACTTTGATAAGACATTTTTCTTGAGCACCAAATCAGCATTTTAGAATGATTTCTGAAGGATCATGTTTACAGGATTACTGTACAGGAGTAATGATGCTGAATATTCAGCTTTGCCATCACAATAATAAATTACATTTTAAAATATGTTAAAATAGAAAACAGGGAGTTTTTTTTATTTATAATATCATACAATATTACTGTTTTTACTGTATTGTAGATCAAATAAATGCAGCTAGATAGATAGATAGATGGCTGATTGATTGATTGATGGCTGATTGATTGATTGATTCAATTATTGATTGACCAATCAGATTCCACTTTCATTTAAAGGCATTATAGAAGACATTTTGTTCCACTGAAGAAAGTCAGTCATACAGGTTTGGAGCGACATGAAGGTGAGTAAATGATGACAGTTTTTCTTTTTTGGGTGAACTTTCACTTCCATACATACACATCACAGGTTGTATACTTATGGACCAATAGCGTTGCCAACTTGGCACCTGTTTGAGTAGTTTCCTGACTCATTTGAGTAACTTCTAGTCTTTTAGAGACGATCATGTTGTGTTGTTTAGTTCTAGTCATACTTCCTATCTCTCCCACCTTCTGTTCTCCATCTCCCTCTCCCTTTTCTTGTTTGTGGCAATTGGAGGGCCAAATGGAAAGGACGGATTGTCTGGCGTAGTAAGTAAAGTGGAGTGTAGTGGCACAGTGCAGGTGGGCAGGAGAGGGCACAGAGGTTAATTACTCTATTACTGGGTGGCTCAGGCAGGAGCTGTTTAAACAGGACCCAGTCAGCGGGGGATTAGTCCTCATTACTCCAGCTAAAGCTATGCCGCGGACCCTTCCCCCGGCCCCGCACTGCCTCTGGTTTAGACGTGCCAGAGAATATTCATACTTACCCCGGGGGAGAAAGAGAGAGAGAGTTAGGGAGGCTTGAAAGGGCTGACACAAACATGGAGAGTGGATGAAAGGCAAAAGGAAGGAGAGTTTGAAAGCAGGAAGTGGAAAGAATCAAAGGAAGATTGAGCAAGAGAGAGAGAGAGAGTGAAGGCAGAGCATCACGATTGTAAATCTTGGCTTAACTTCTCCAGATCAGTGGCATCAATCACCTGAGCTGAGCATTGCAACAATTATCCTTCCAGTACCCACACGGGCAGATTAACATCTCCACTCCGATTACACCCTGACCTGCTCCCTCTCCTCTCGGCTCAAGGGTGTCTGATGGCATGGGCTGATGATCTTGTTCCTCTACCTGAAGAACGCTGTGTGAACTGAAATGGGGTCGAGATTGTGTGCGTGAACTGGACTTGTTGGTCAGTGCGTCAGTGAACTGGGTTTGTGGGTCTTTGGATCAAGCTGGATTGTTAATTAAGCTGGTTTGTCTGATAGCAAGAGGTCTTGGTGGGCTCATTGTTTTTTGGCCACTGTTAAGAGGTTGTGTTTTTTGTGGCATTTATAAAATAGGAAGAAACCTTCCACTGAATCCATGCTTTTGCACAAACCATCAGCTAAACGTGAACACTATGCTTCAGCTATGCTGGGACTCACCTGACATGTGCAGTATAGCTCACGTGCCTTTGTACATACACACCGGCCCATATACAGTTGCGTGGCTTAGTGTTACCAAAATGACCCCGGTACCCTCTTTTTCTGTGCCTGTACTGTAGAAGGCGACACTACAGTGCTGTTATACAGCATATACATAATGAGTGAGCAGTGCACGTGTGTAAGGCACAGGTTTAAATCAGCCTGTATAATTTCCCAATACCATTCATCATTTCACTTCTCTCTATCCATCAACTTCCTTGTTTACACACAAAATTTTGGTTCTGGACATAAAACTAGAAATCTAGATTTTTTTAATGATAACATATCAACACTAATATATTAGTAGGCAAAGATACATGGTTCTGTAGTAGCTACAAGTCAGTGTATCATATCATATATATATATATATATTTAAAGTGTGTGTTAGAAAACCACACTACCCAAAATCCACCAGTCAGAGATGTCATTGCTATGGAAAATGCAGCAAAAGAGCAATAAACTTAGTAGTTTTTCACATAATCAATGACAATAGTCAATATTTTTATATTGTACCATGCTCGAACAATGCAAAACATCACTGATTTGTTTGTAGGTTTCTTTCTATTCTTAAACTGATGTTTTTAAGAGAAGTCTTTATCTTTTTCCAGTTTTCAAATACCTTGTTGCTTCAGATCCAAATTTGTAATATTTGTCATTCGTAATATTTCTCTAAGAACTGGTTGATTATTAAACTATTTTTCAAATCCCTATGGAGAAAAAGAATGGGAAAGATGCTTCCGGAAACCATAGCTGCAACAAAAGTGAGTGGTTACTGTTGTGGTCTATTAATATCATAAGTCCTTAAAAAAAATCACAAGAAACATATACATGAGAAATCTGTCCATGATGCTTCAGATGGCAGGGGCTTAAATAGAGCAACCACACGCGTTTGTTTTTAATAAAATTGTAGGAACGTGCGGTTACGCACACACGCTCACAGAGAGATTTCTGGAGAGATATGAGAAGAAGAAAAAAAAAAAAGCTTAATTTTGAGAGATGCCAGCCCTTCAATATGTGTGATTTAGCTCAAATCCTGGACAGAGCAACCATTATATAATTGAGGAAAAAATCAATGTAAGCAGCTAGACGTGGCCGCTGTGAGCAGGGTTGCATCCATATTGAAAGTGTACAAGATCGATCGGTGTCTGGGATCAGCTTAGCTTCACTACCCTAATCACACACCGTGCTGGTCGATGCTGGAGCCTGAGCTATTGGCACTCACAGCATATGTTAACATTAGTTTTTCTCTGCCTGTTTAAAATCCACACCTGAGATCTTGGCCATTTACTGGCAAAAAAACAGGGATTATATTAAAGATTGCCTGAGGTGTGAGTGAGATCCTCTGCCCCGCTGGTTGAGGACGTTTGGGTGGGCATTGGAGGAGAGAAAAGAAACACACAGGATATTTATTTTATCGACGTTCTGCTGTAGAAACAGGAAGATTTAGCGGGGCTCGACTGTTAAAATTCCCACAGAGCGTGCACACACGCATACACATACAAACACAGTTTCCATAAGAGGGATGAAAAGCAGTCAGTCAATACTTGGGCTGATTTGCACTGGAATAAAACTTAGATAGGAAGTCAGATAAATCTATAGGTTTAATCAGAAAACACTCAAAATTCAAGTACAATGAGATTTTGATGTTGATGTCCTGAGGTGCTTGTTTCAGTTTAGATCATTGGTGTAGCTTATCATATCTTTTATATTTGGAATTTCAGACACACTAGAAAATTATTTATTTAGAGTCGACAGGAAATTTAAAGAGATCTAAATGTAGGAGTTGATGTTATGCTTTAAAAAATGGATTGGATTGTAAAAAGTTGCTCTAATTTATTTACTTATTTTTTTAATGACATGCTATGATGAATCATGTACAATAACCTAATGTTTATATACTTTGATTTCATTTTGAGCTTAAGTCTACATTAAACACAACATCCTTAACGGAGCGTTTATTTACACTAAGTGTGAATAGCCCACCTTGGTGGCAGAGGCTATTCACACTAACTCCACCCACTGACGTCTTGTTGGGCCAGGAAAAATTACGGAAGATGCTGGATTGTCAACAATAGCAACAGTAGGGGTAAGGTGCGTGGTAGAAAGTTTTTCGCCTTTTGCCGAACTCGCTCTACTCCCTTTTCCCATCACTTATCAGATCGGAAAGGCATTTATTTTCAATAAAAATTAAATATTTGAAAAGTGGAAATAAAGTGTTTTGCGTGTGTTTAATAATAAAGTGTTTATCAGTTAGGGTTCGGTGTAGGGAGGGCTTTATTGTCCCAAAAAGGCGACCATTTAATAATTTACACTGTTATTTAATGCGTACCACTTAATGTACAACACCACTGAGGTGCAAATAGTATCTGCCACTATTTATAAGTATAAATAGCATCTAACTACTATTTACAATTATTGCAAAGAAAATGCTGCTATTTTTACATAATGTAAATAGTTATCTATCGCTATTTTCACTTAGTGTAAATAGCAGCTATCGCTATTTTGTACTTAGTTTTTAATAGCATCTATCACTAAGAAAATATGCTATTTTCACTTAGTATTAGTACTGTATTACCATCTGCCTATCATTAAATCTAAATGACCATAATTATCAATTTAATTTAATTAATTTTAACAGTAAAATTTGTGCATCAAATTGTAGAAATTTTGTTAAGTTCCCTATTTGTCACGTCAAGTCAAGTCACCTTCATTTATATAGCGCTTTTTACAAAACCGATTGTTTCCAAGCAGCTTTACAGTGATAATAGGAAATTAATGCAACAAAGATTGTTTTGACTTTACAGCAGCTATAAAAGAAAGTCATTGCCTAGGTTAAGTACGTTTTTAATTGATTCATTTCCGTTGTAAAAATCATTAGTTATTAACTTACACAACACCGGTTTCAACTGAAAACAGAAAACTTTTAATGCGTTCTGGCTGTTTATTTACACGACAACAGCGTTTTGGTGGCCTGAGAATGCAAACTTTAAAGTAGGTTTCAAAGTGCAAGTTTTTGAAAATGAGTTTTGGAAGCGATACCATTATCATCACCATGTAACGGTGACGGCGTGCACATGCGTATTACATGTTTAGTCTATAGGCATGCGGGTTTGAATGCGTATCTGCGCAGGCGCGTAGTCTTTCTTTACAAAGTGACATTGCCAATTACTTGTCTGGCATGCATAATAGTGTTTTTAGTCGTTTCCGCGGATGACGGGAATCATTTTGATAACGTTTTCATCTGTATAGAGGAAAAACATCTGTCATGGAATTTTTTTATTGCGTTTTTGTGTTCTCTAACTTGCTCGGCCAGTGAAAAGCCATGCTCCTGAGGGAGATGCATCTTAGAACCATGTCGTCCTGTGGACCCTCAAATCTGCTGTTGTGCATATTGGAGCATTTAAAGCTTCCGATGGGGAAGAGATCATAGCGTGCTTCCATATTAATTGCCCTTTGGAATGGCCCAATTATGCTATTAATGGGCCCCGGTGTGAGAACTAATGGCTGGAGACCTTTTTTGCATAGCATTAGCTTAATTGAGCTGCAGATAGAGGCCTAGTGTGACTAGCAGGTCAAGCTAATGTTACCACTGGTCCAGCAGAAGACCTTTAACTGACAGCTATATTAATTAACAGCTATCCAGTTACACAGGCTTTAAAAGAGATGAATTAGTAACATGTTTGGTGAAGCAGCATATTGGTCTTCAGCCGAGAGGGGGAAAAAAAGGTCTGTAACACTGGATGGCAAAGTCTTTCTGTACTGTTAAGCTGCTAAAATATGGCGAAAATTGTGGTGTGTTCTTAACTTCTTATAGGACCATGTGTGGTTGATGATGGATTTTGTTTTAATGGCCCAAACAGGAATGGTTTGCATGTCAGTAGTGCTATTAGCTCGTAATCTAAATGAACAAGTTTCTTTTTTTGGAATAAGTGAGTATTTTACAGTAGAAAAGTCCTTATGGAAAGTCCAGCTGCATCAGAAAGTAGGCTGAACGAAGCAGGTCAGGCAGGAAGCTCTTTTGTTATGTAAAGAGCTGCTATTTGATCCTCGCGCAGGCAAAAAAGGAAAAGAAAAGGGAGCCGTTCAGATAAACTTGCCTCATCAGATAATTGAGGATGCCTTCGCTCCAGTTTCTCTCTTTTGCATAAATGTCTGATCAGTTTTCAGAGGCTGATAACGGCACGCCTGTCCTTCTGCGGGCTCTCTGAAGCGCTCCGGCAGGGTGGCTGGGCTAAGAAAACATTTGCAGGATGATCTTTCTGATCTTCATCATGTATAGATAACATATTCCATTGTGTATTTTTTGCTCAGTGCTCATGATTTTTAAGCTTTTGATGTATGTGTGGCATATAAACTCCAGTTATGGAAAATGTGTATTTTAATAGTGTAACAGCTAAAGATTGTTTAGAAGTAATAAGTTCCATGAACTTCATGTTTATTGAATCAACAGTGGGTGACTCGGTTGACTAAGCAGGTAAACAACAGTATTTTTATCTTTCTTATTACATTTGTTTTGTTTTATTCTAATTTTCCAACAGACTTATCTAAAACTTAAAACAAGTTTGCATTAGATATTAATAAAAATCTGTTCATGTTAAGGTCAGTTAAAGTTCATTTCTTGTCCCACTTATTTGTTTTTCTGTATTAAAAAGAAAATAATAAGCCAATAAAGCATACAAATAAACTTAATTTGAGATTTATGCTCTGAAAAAAGATCATCTTACACAATTTTGCTTCTCAAGTAAATTCATGTTATAAAGATGTGTCAAACATTTTGCTGGAAAACAAGACAACAACACTGATTAAACTTTTTTTTTTTTTGGAGACTTCAAGCAAATGCACTTGTCTTGGCTACAAAGCAAACTGCTGCTCCTAAGTTTGCTGTAATTATAGTACACCAGACGGTTCTTCTGTTTGCATTCATCTTTGGTGCTCCAGTTCGTTCACTCTCCACTAATATTCATCTGTCAGTTGTAGTCGGAACCCTTCCCTTCGCTTCCCTCCTCCCTCTTCCACCTCTTCCTGGTGCCAGTCTTTAACTACTCTCCACGTTGGCCACTGCTCTGCTTGTTACAGGCCCAACACGAGTGCAAACAATCAAAGTCTTTGGGAACACTGAAATATGCATGGCTATCCGTGACAGACAGATAAAGCAGGGCAATTAGCCACGTAATCCTAGAGTGGCGCAAGGACTCGTCAGCCTCAGCTGTCCTCCCTCCCTCTCTCCGGATCTCTTTCCTTGCGCTACTCTCTTGCTCTCTATTAGTTAAATGTACTTTGTGTGTCGGCTCCCCATCAAATCAAGTAACACTTCCTCTAATTGGCTTATAAATTATACAGCTGAGGCAGCATTATAATTTCATCAGTGGTAAACATTGCAGGGGCAGTCGGTAAAGAATCTATCCCTCATTAATTTCTTAATTTGGGTAGATGGAACGGAGAGGAAGAGAGAGAGAGAACCAGAGCGACAGAGAGGGGAGGATCGTATGAACGAAAGAAACTCGCATCACTTCGGGGATGAAGGGGTGGTTGGTTAAAAAACCAGGAGGATGTTGCCGGCGCTTTTGTTAATAAATGTCAGATATACGATCCAAAGGTTTTGTCGGTCGCTCTTCCTGTGAATTCCAGGCAGTGGCTCCCTTCCCATGACTTTTCTCACTCACGCATCGTTTTCCCCATTTTCTCCCTTTGTGTTCTTTTTTTACACTGACTTTATGAATATTTCATAGCAAAGGTCATAAATATTCATTCCAATAGCTTTGCATAGTAGTTATTACCGGTATTTCTTTTTAAAAAACAAAAATACTCATTATAAATTCTTCATACTCTTTCCCTGAAATAATTACAAGTGCCGATATACCGAAACGCACACACTCACTCCCTCGCAGCGAGTGCTTTGTACCATTGCTTGAAGTGGAGACAAATGAATTTACAGTTCACTCACAAGTTATTTCTTCGAGCTGCTGCTGTGCCTCTTTAGAGACACACCACTGAGTTATGCATTTTTTTTCTCAAGAATAGTTATTAACTTTTAGCATATTATCACATTTAAGGCCTTTTTACGATGCTAAAATCACATCTAAAGGGCTGTTAATCCTCTACCTGCAGGTCGCTTGAAAATTCAGGTAATTTATGCGGAAACTGTCCTAATGACATATGCTTGGAGTTGGAGTTGAATGCATCCGCGTGAGTTTGTATCCTGACTGGGTCCCATCTGTCTCCGCTCCTCTCATGCTGTAGATTTGGACTGGCTGCTTCCACCTCCTGTCAGATTAAACACGAAAACATATGAATGACTGACTGCTAACCGCTTCCATTGTCATGTCACGTTAAGTCACGAGTTCCTGCCGTTTTGATTGCTCATTTCGACCATTTCTGGGACTTCTGTGCAGGGCAGGTTAATCTTGACATTGTCTGATCTTTGGGAGACGTACAGTATTTTTAAGCAGTCTTCAAAATGAGGGCTTCCTTCTGTCTCTGTGGTGAAAGCCAAGATGAAAGGATTCGGAAAGAGTGGGAGAATCTTCAGAGGGGAAGTGAGCCGTCGAAATGGTGTGAAATGCAAACGCCCAATGGCTGTTCTTTCATGGCTTTTATTCAATAAAACAGAGCTCTTTTTATGTAAGCCTTTTGAGTCTGACATATAACACCCACACTCAGACAGGATCAGATGTGGCTTTGCCACTGGATGATGATTATTATTAGACATTTATAATTTGATAATTTTTTGAATGATCATTGGATTTAACAGAATCACATATGTAGATCTGAACTATTATATTAGTTTCAGTGTAGAGCTGTGCAGGTGTATGATGCTAAAACATTTTCTGCTGTGCTGTTATTGTCAGTATTCATTTCACTTTTTTAAAGTTGCTAATGTAAAATTCTGAAGATTCAAGAGGACTTTTTTTCTTGCGTATTTGCAAATCTGTTTAACAATCTGGCAACTTTCATCCTTCAATATTTTTTTAATCATCACATTACACACAGGAACATAAATATATAGGGTCATTAATATATAGACACACACTCCCCTGGCGCTTCCGCTTATCCGTGGTTGTGTGTTCAGTGTGTAGCGAATGACTTTAATTAATGTTGCAGTAAAGCAGAGCTCTGGTCACAGCCTTCGTGAGGTTCTGCATTAGTTCCACCTGAGCTGCTCCACACCGCAGAACAAGCAGAAAGACTGACTATTGACATCTCACACTCTCTCATACGCTCATATCAGCCAGTCACGGGTCACTGACTCCATCCCAGCGGGTCCATGTACCCGTTAAAGGGCCGTGTTAACAGCCTGATTTCAGAGTCTGCAGGAAAAACCAGGGGTCCCTAGACAGCCCCCAGACAGACTTAATTACTGATGAATTACTGAAGTCTGAGGGAACACTTCTACAAAGCATACTTGAGACGAAATATATTCAGATGGGAAAATTGATGTATATACACTACGGAGGTGAAGCCACATCAGAAAATCTACTGCTTTAGAAGCTATTTTCTTTTCCCCCTGTATGACTCATAATCACACATACATATACATGTATATGCATATTTTCATGCAGATTATATTGTGAAACTTCTTTTTGGTGTCAGAAAACATTGCTAAGAGGAATACAAATGAACACAAATTATTTTTGGGCCTATAGTCAGACCTATATATACACATTATTTTAAACATATTTAACCCCGTGTTTTATAAATTATGTTCTAACGGTCCTTAAAATGATTTCTCAGTAATTCATGCATTTATTCACTAGTAACTCCTACAGTGATTTTCACGTTTGTTAGTAAAACCATAAAATGTCACACAAAAAAAAAGTATAAATATAAATCACAGTAGGTATTTATGCATAATTGCAAATATATTCTTTTCTAAATAAATGAATAAATATAATATAATTGATCTATAAAAAGGTCAGAATGAAAAAATACATTAGTGCAATTATATTGTGGTACAGTGTTGTTTTGCAACATTCACACTATAGATAGTTGAACAATAACATCTAATTATCATCAGATATGCTGAAAAATTTAGAAAAAACTCAAATGTATTTCAAAAGTTTATTTATAGATATGTACACATGAAAGAGAAACAAGGATTTGAACTGTAAAAATCTAGTTTATTATAACTATGTACACCAAGAACTCTGGAATACTGTACATTAAATACAGAGTGACTTTTGTAACAAATCAGATTTACACATACTTTTGGGTTGTAAAAACAAGAATAACTTCAAGCACAAAAAGGTCCATAAATAAAACTGAAAAATTGTAGCACAAAAAAGAAAAGCTTCAGTGCAAGAGCGAATGACTTTTAGCGTTTTGTTTGGGCTCAACAAATTAGGCGTTTAACGAAAGGTGATGTATATCAAAATATGTTAACTAACAAAAGAAAATGAGATTAAATAATATAAAAATCTTGTCTGTTATCTGTTTAAAGCACAAAGCCACGAACACAGAAGTTATGAATATTTCATACAGAGAAAAGAACGAAACCTCCTTTTGAAGTCTTGAAAGAGCACACACAAAGAGGAAAGAGGAGGGGGCCGTAATTATTGTCGAAATGTTTTTTGACAGATCGTTATATTAAAGAAGTAGGAGGTTCTTGCCAAACAGAGCTAACCTCTTCAACAGGAGAAGTCTCCACCTATCAACAAAGCTAGCACTCAAACCAAAAGGCCAAGATCCATTTGACAATCTAATATCCAGGAAAGAAAATACACGGCAGGGGGAAAAAAAAGTTGGAATTTCAATCACGTTTGCAGTTATAATCTAATCTGTGACATTTAGCACCTGCGACTATTAATATGCACTGTATATTATGTGTACAATTGAAATCCAAATATCTTTTCATTTTCCTAGTACATCATTTAAAAACAGCTTTCAAATTCATGTTATTAGATGCTTATCGCAATATGTCAGTGAACAAATTTGCCGTGACATGCAGCAGACGGCATTTGAGGTTCTGAGCACTGCCTTTGTGTTCAAGTCGCTCTTTGATTAATACATAATGCACGTTATTACCTCATAATCAAACACCCCTTACATGTTGCATTACCAATTGTAATTATATGGCAACATTTCAGAACGCATCGTAATGAAGGAGGCCCTCTCTATGAATAATAAAACCTAGAACAACTAAATAAACACTCTGATTACTTTACTTTTAAGGCCTCTGACAGTACTGAATGCTTTCAGTGATACCGAATGAGAGATGGGGAGTGGAATTGTGTGTAATTATCAGGCCATCTTTATCTCGGGATACCATCCGAAACCTTAGACAGGGCTGCCGACTAGCCCTGAGGCGAGCTATCATCTTCAGTGACACTAGAGAGATCGCAGGGCAAGGCGACATGATGTACCGTTGATAAGAACGGACATGGCGGAGAGCATTCTGAGGGTCCAACTAGCCCAAGTCCATCTTTGATCGCCATTGACATTACACGGCCTGCATGTGTCTTCCCTGCGACCCACAAAAAAAAAGGGGCTAACTTTATTTAACAATATGCACTCAAGCTCGCTATCTTAATTAAAATGGGTATCACATATGCAGCTGGGATCCATTCCTCATTACTGTTGTATCTCATTAGAGTTTGGCCCTTTGGAGGGGCTGGATCAGTTTTAAAACAGTTTTCTCTCTGTCTCCCTGTTTTTCATTTCCTTGTACAGTCGTCTTCTCTTCCTTCGGGCCAAGGAAAAGTCATTATTTGGAGATGGGGGAGTTGGTGTTTGCGGATACATAGGAATGTTCCCAAAGCCAATTAGGAAATGGATTTATTTAAACCAATTAAAATCAGCCACAAGAAGAGCATGCATTTTTAATGCCAAAGTAGGATGTCAGTGCAGCATAATATTAACAAATTAAAAATATGCAGCAAATATATACAACAGAATAATTTATTAACACATATAGTCACAGTTTTCATGAAAATGAAAAATTACACATCTCTTTTTAGCTAAAGCTTGGCTTTAAAATAAAGATCTGTTAATAGGAAAATGTCTTATATTACAAAATAATTAGTGACTATTTTATAGACTTTCTCTTTCAAGTAATAAAAGGCATTTTAGTCATTTATGTGGGATGTAGGCCACGAAAGGAATCCAGTACTCAGCTGTTTTTTTTTGTCATCTTTAGCCTCACTGCTTTAGTAGAGAGGGGAGTCACAAAAGATGCAGGGACCTTGGAGTATTTTCTTGATCCAGTCTGAATCTGAAAAGGCGAGACGTATTCTGTTATTATGCATTATCATTTACATGTACGTCAAATTAAGGTGGTTTTCTACATAATGGCCTGTCTATCGTTCCCCATGTTCTGCAATATGATGCATTTGGAAAACGTTATAATGCACCAGGATTGTCAACTTGTCAAGCTAGCAAAATGTCAGTAACAGATAAAAATAGCAATGGGAAAAAAACAGCAAAATATTAATATAAATATTGACAAATTAAAAAAAATGACATGTTGCATTCAAGTATTTCTAAACGGAGTAAAAAAGTTTTTCCAAGTAATTACTCAAGTAACAAGTAATAGATTGTTTTCTTAATATTGTTATCTGATTAGTGCATAAATCCAACACGTTTTTGTCAAGCCTTTTTACTAGTGCTGGGCAACGATTAATCGCATCCAAAATAAAAGTTTGTGTTTACATAATATATGTGTGTGTACTGTGTATAATTATTTTGTATATATAAATACACACATATGCATGTATATATTTAAGAAAAAATTGCTTTTTATGTATAAAATATTTATATATAATATAAATTATGTATAAATACTGTATATACATGCATATGTGTGTATTTATATATACAAAATAATTATACACAGTATATACATATATTATGTAAACACAAACTTTTATTTTGGATGCGATTAATAGTTGCCCAGCACTACTTTTTACATTCACTTTTTTTTATATTAATGCCTCACCAAGATGGGCATTTTGACCAAAAAGTGCACGTGATTGTTTGAAACAGGCCACCTGCCAGTCAGAATAGAGTTGGTACAAGTGCAAAAAAGAAGACATACTATTAACATTTCATTTTCGTATCGACTTGGTACCGGAGTACCAGTACATTTGACATCCGAAGCTTGCACTGCTGTGGGGCAGCAGAGTTCTTGTTTTGTGTGTGTGCAAGTAAAAGTGTAAGTGTGTGGTGCGATGTGGTTCTGAATGGAGATATGATACAGCATTATGGCTCACCCTCGGGCTCTGCTACTGAGGCAATACTGTCCTGCAATAGACAGCGGCGGTATGTCACACCCTGACAGGCCTGATATGACAGCGCACACCTTAGGGAGGAAGAAGGAAAAGAAAGAAAGAGGGAAATAGACAGTAAGACACATGAACAGAAACGGCAAGGAAAGGTTTAGATCAGTACTTGGCAGAGATCAGAATGACAGCAATGAAGCCACTATTTCCCTGATAGGCCATTAGGGGCAGTAATCTCCTTTCAGTCATGCCGATGGATGAAATGTCACACAAGAGGCTTGAAAGTGGGTCAAATCTACTCAAAACCTGTTTAACAACTACATACTGTATAGTCCAAAGCAGAAAAGGTGATTTTATACCACTGGTGAAATTTCCACCCTTTTTATGTCTGTTCATGGCACGTTAATCTAGACCTACAAAGTATTTGTAGTCTTCTAGGCTCTTGTTTGGGCTTTACATTCTGGTATTCATAAGGATTAAGAGCAGAATATGAATAATACCTAAAATTACACAAATTATCAAAAATTAATCTGTTCATCAAAGTGTGCAATTTGAGCCAAGAAGACTGTGTCACTTTACCTAACACTGCAAAATATATCTTAAAGGAATAGTTCACTTAAAAAGAAAATTCTGTCATCATTTACTCACCCTCAAG
Source organism: Rutilus rutilus (assembly GCF_951802725.1). Lineage (NCBI taxonomy): Eukaryota > Metazoa > Chordata > Actinopteri > Cypriniformes > Leuciscidae > Rutilus > Rutilus rutilus. Next base: position 22,900,367 of record NC_140231.1, on the reverse strand, counting down.
TTGTTCTGCTGAACACAAAAGAAGATATTTCGAAGAATGTCGGAAACCAAACAGTTGATGGACACCATTGACTTCCATAGTATTTTTTGGAAGTCAATGGGGTCCATCAACTGTCTGGTTACAAACATTCTTCGAAATATCTTCCTTTGTGTTCAGCAAAAGAAAGAAATTCATACATGTTTGAAACAACTTGAGGGTGAGTAAATTATGACAGAATGTACATTTTTAAGTGAACTATTCCTTTAAGTATTATGGAACCAGCTGTAAAAAGTTAGGATTTTATAATAACATGACATACATATCACAACATATTTATGGTTACATACCTTAGCCATCTGTGCCCATTTTTACACTCTGCCCGTTTGCAGTCCGTGAAAGGCAGAACTTCTTTACAGAGGCTGCAGTGCTCTGGAAATGTCTGTTTGTTCATCTTATTCATGATATGACCTATCAGCACCTGTGAAGGTCGCACATCAAATAGGAAAAAAAGAAATTGACATTCAGGGTAATATACTTTTATGGTGTATTTCGAAAAAGTTCATTCATTGCACAAATATTTTTATTTACCAATTAAAACAAGAACAATAACACCCACATTTTTACACCTTGATCATCCAGTTTCGATCCTTAAATGCAAATGCTTCCAAAAGTTTGGAATAATTTTAAATAAAATAAAGTCTCTTACGCTCACCAGGGCTGAATTTATTTGATCAAAAATACAGAGATACAGTACAGTACAAAAATACAGTGAAGACTGAAGCATGAAGACTAAAAATGAATTGAAATTGAACATTTCTTTTGGATTGTAAAAATATTTCACAATATTACTGTTTTTACTGTATTTTGATCAAATAAATGCAGCCTTGGTAATAAGCACAAGAGACTTCTTTCAAAAACATTTAAAAATCTTAATTGTCCCCAACTTTTGACAGCTAGTGCATAAAGCAAATACATTCGTACCTTAGCCGCACGGTCTTCATTTGCAGGGTCATTTGTGAGGAAGTCACACACACCTTTGGTAGGTATACATGTGTTCTGAGTGACACAGGTGTGCAGGTATACCTCGCCCAGCACCTTCTTCATGTTCTCACGAATCAGTTGGGACTCCACCTCTTCGATCCTGCTGCCGATTTCCCTCATTTGTTCCTCACTGGGCTGCCTTTCGGCATCCCCCTGCCTGAGTTCCTCTGAAGCAGAGATCTCCGCCATCTCGCCTTCATCCCCTCCACCTGCATCCTCATCCACAACAAACACTTTACTGTCCCTATGGGTCGGCCACCACAGGGCCTCCGAAGGGCTTTTCTGCATGGACTTGTAGAGCGCTCTGAGGAGGAAGAGCTTCAAACGCCATAAATAGGTGGACCCTGAGGTTTGAAGCTTTTCGTCTAGATTATTCTGGAGGACCGAAGGGATGCTTTTGTCCTTCAGTATCCGCCATCGCAGCAAGTCCAGCAAGTCGGTCTTTCTGAAGAGATTGTGCATCTGAGATTCGAGCAGCTCAGCGGCCGCTTCATCTGGAGTCTTAAGGGTGATAAACTGCACCTGGTAGGTGCGATTGACGGGGTGGAGCCCATTGATCATGCCCTCGTTCGAGATGAGAGACAAGTAGGCACCGTTTGGACTGACGGATATGCCATGTATCCGTCGACCTGCAACTCCCTCTGGCAGAACAATCTCCTCTTGTTTAAACTCAACAGCAACATCCGTGAAAACAGCCGTGAGCTTCTTTACCTTGCCATCCAGTGAGCAGGTGAAAATGGTCCCGTTGTTATGACTGACTGTCATGGATATGATAGAGGTGGAATGAAGACCTGTGACATGGGAATTGTGAACGTTGAGACCAGCTTTGGAGATCAGCAACAAGCACCAGAATACATAAGGACCTCGTGCAGCAATCACTAGGCTGCAGTTGCATTTCTGGTGCGGATGGAAGAGCGTAATGCATTTGATGTTGTGGACGGGTATCTGGTCCTTATCCTGCCACAAAACCACAGGTTGCCTGAGGGTGAAGTAACCCTTCACTGCCTTGAGGTTGACTGGAAGGATCTTTACAGGTCCAACTGAGCTGCCGACGATAAGTCCGCTCATTTTCCGCCCACTATGCTCATATTCCCACCAGGTGAGCACGCTTGGCGAAGACACTCCAGATTTGATGGTGTTGCAAGACACCACCGAATCCTTTCCCTGCAGGGGCAAGCTGAACTGCCACACCACCACATCTCCATTCTCCATAAGTACAGCCAAAAGCACAGTGCTAACATCTTTGCATGCATTATCGGTCTGAACTTGCTGCATATTGCACAGACCAGACCACTCCATGCGCATTGGCGTCTGCATGCTATACCGCCGTTGTAGTTCATCCAAGTCTTTAATGGAGCTCGGAGGTGAGCCGTCGCTCTTAGCAGAGTAGTTCCTGGATTTTAACATTTCCCCATAAAGTTCTGTAAGGTCCATGAGAGGCATCCACTGCAAACGCAAATGACTGCTGTGGATTGTGAGACGATTGTCCAGCGTTAAGAAAGCAAGAAGACACCGGCCGTACTTGTCGCAGCCTAATGGTGACCAGCTGGTGTACTTCACCCCATGGAGGCGTCCACATTGAGGATTGATGACTCGGTCTGTCATTATCATTTGGCCTACAACTGGATCTTTACTCTTTGCAAAGTTTTCTTTAACAGTCTGCACCTCCTTTTCTGGGCCCACCTGTAACAAAATATAAAGAAGACATTAAAGGAATTGTGCATAACACATATTTCAACACATAGAAATAAGTTTGAAAACATCATTTTATAGAGTCTTTTATTTATATAAAGTCATGGAGGGATTACAATCTGTTCATATGATTAGTAAAAATGGTCACATGAAATCAAGTCGCATTTTCATTTATAGTTTAAAACTCTTTTTAGTACATTTTGGTGGGATAATCCAAACAGTAACATTTGTAAACAAACTGGGGTTAACTAAATTTACTGGGATTTGTTGATGCATTTACACAGAATGGTCAACTATAAATGAAAGACTGAAAGACGCAGACTGTCTATACTTCGTGTGAAAATTTTTACATGTCTGGTATGAAGTTACATGACAAGAGCTGTTTAATTCCAGTTTGCCTCTCTGAAAGATGATGTCTGTTTCAAAGCTCCATAAAAAGAAGCATTTAAAATACATGTCATAATACAGATTCCACTACCATATTTAGTACATATAAAATTTAAAAAGTCTATTATTAATTAAGATCGCTCTGTCTCATAGATCATGATCACAGGACACATAAATATGTCAGTGATCACAATTGTGACCAGTGGGAAAACACAGAGGCTTATTTAAAAAAATATATAAAAAAAAAAACCTGATTGATTGATTCACATTATAAAATATGTGATGTTTTAAATATAATATATATAAAAATATTATGTTACATTCAATTAAAGTAGACATAAAAATAAATATGCATTTTTTTTCTTGGATTATCACTCCCCACAACTGGGGAAAAAAATCAATTATGCTCCTGAATGTTTGAATATTTTGTTTAGTTCCCCAGTTGTTATGAGTAAAATACAGTGTTGCACAAAATATTTTCACATTCGCATGCAATTTGTGCTGGGAAAATTAAGGATTAAATACGATTATTCCTCACAGATGATTAACTTATTTTGCACATTTTGAGATGTCAAGTCACGTCAAAACATGGCTTAGGCTTGGCAACATGGTTGCAACAGTGCACATGAGTTGGTACCATAAAGCAACGAGAACGCGCGCGCGCACAGTAGCAGCTAGTTACCTTGAGCTCGCAAGCGGTGTCCGGCACGGGGATGTGAGTGCGATGCAGCACCAGATTTTGACTGAGACTGTGTATGTCACACACCAGCTCCACGAGAGACACGCTGTTAGTGCTGGAGGCCGCCAGTCTGTGATCCTCTGCCCACGACAGGGGCTCCAGACCGCTAACTGGACTCAGCAGTTTAATCGCTGGATCGCGCAGCACCACAGGACCTTGTCCAGCCCAAAAACCATTGCCCCGTCCCGACTGGGCTTCAGACGCGGTGTGTGCTTTCTCAGAGTTACTATCTGAGCCTAAAGCCGCCATTTTTCTGTATAAAAATAAAGCCCGTCTCCAGGAAGTTACGGTGCCGGAGGAGGAGGGATTTCACGAGCGCGGCATGGGCTGGGTTGCCAGATTGACAACAGTCACTCTGCAAACAATTGTGATTGTTTTTTTGTTTAGGCTATATATTAATAAATAACTATATTATACGATTCTATCACACTATGTTGTTATTATAATAATAAATAACTATATATTATACGATTCTATCACACTATGTTGTTGTTATTATTATATCACACTATATTATTATTCGTTTTAACTAAATTTCATATTACTGAAGGCCCCAATAAGTGTCAGTCAGTACATGTGTTCGCTGAGTGGGAAAGATGCAGTATATTGACTGAGGAGTTGTAACACCATTAGTTTTGTTTCATTTTGATATATACATCCACACAAGCTTTTTAATCTACATGATTTATTTATTTATTTTTTTAATCTAGAAACAAATCAGACAAGGAGGGTATACTTTTTCACTTTGTGTGTCTGCCGGACCAACAGAGATTGCACAAAATATCCTACATTTGCCACAGTTGGCAAATCTCACATTGTTTTTAGAGCTTTTGGACTATGTTTTATGTATATAATCTTGTATCCAATTTTAGTTGCTTTATAATTAAAATGTCCTGTATGTTACCACATTGCCACAATATGTGTTTACCATTTTTTATTAAAATGAAGCTTAAAATGAAATGAGGGTAGTGGTGATGGGTGATAATAATGATATGAAATGATGTGTTCATTGTAAAATTCAATAATTTATAGCTGATAAATTTGAGAATATTATTTAATTTACAGGCACAGGTGTTAAAACTAATGTGGTACAACACACCCGGTATCCTCAGCGAACCTGTTTTTGAATAATATATTGTAGGTACCTCTAAACACAATATATCATCCCCTTAATGATTTTTAATGTTCTTAATATTGGGCAGCGAGCCAGTCTCAGCTGTGCTAAGTGTTTAAATTACAGATATTAATCTAAATTGTAAAGCATTTGTCATTTGATAAACTGACATAATCCATCAGCTGAAAATTCAGACACTATTCATCTGATGTCAGAGGACAGGAGAAAGATCATTAATTGGTTGGGAACATATGAGAACGGTCAGGAGCCCTAACTGCGTGACCAAGTTGCAGGATATGTGTAATTAACAGACACATGCTTTGATCTGTCTAGTATTCCCACCTGGAAAGGTTGAAAAGGAGCAGCGTGTCCTCTTTCCTATCTGAATGCAGTCTTTGGCAGAGACTCCACTCACAAGACGCAAAGTAACTGAGTTGTCAAAAGTATTTAGCAATGTGGAGGTTTCCCCTGTAATAAAACAAATCGGTACAAATCTATGAAACAAACATGTAATTGTGGCAGTAATATTTTACTCTTCCTCCATCTATCTGTCATTTGTTTCAATAATAATTTGAATGCGGGGCCTTTGTGTATTTCAGTCTTAATGAAGCATGTATAGTATGAATATTTCAG